>NC_090750.1:65081582-65209082 GCF_036898095.1 Palaemon carinicauda | reverse complement strand
CAGTAATGAAAGCCCTTCACAGGCAAGGAATAGATGAATCTTATGTTGTACCAAAAATATATAGTATTTTTGGTACAACAATTATTCCTGGGTTGCTCATGTTTTCTTTTTTTTAAAGACTTACGAAAAGGAGGTAAAGATGGATCCTGGAAAAACAAATCCATATTTCTTAAGTAAACCAAAAAGAAAAAAAAAAGAATAAATTTAAAGCACTTACGTTGCTATAGGTGGATAAAACCGTAGTGATTCATTCACCACCATATCCAGATACTCCAGTTCAGAAATCATGTCGTAAGTAACTTCCTCCTGAAACAATATGAAAAGATGGCGAAACATTTCAAGAAATCCCTACACTTATTCGCTAACTAACCATAATAATATTCAGTCTGTTATTTTCTATCGTTGAGTAAACCATTCATGTTTCCTATCCAGTCATGTGTGAGTTTATCTGGACTATTAAAATATATCAATTACTCTAAACAAACATGAATGTAAATCTCTAAAACGTAAAGCCATCTCCATTTGGAACATAAATAGAGAAAACATGTTTTGTTTTCAAAACAATATGTTTTCCGTAAATATTCCAGAATTTTGGAAAACCAATACCAAAACACTTGAGCCTATCAGTCAAAAATATGTTTGTCCTGACACCCAAATACAGGGTTATCACTCAAGCCCATCAGTTGATAAAAAGTCTTCCCAGAAAACAAATACAGGGTCATCACTTAATCTACCAGTAGTTAAGATAGCTATTGTGGAAAACAGTTATATCATATCACTTAAGTCTATTAGTTGGTAGCATATCTACGTATAAAATGGACTTCACTGAAAAAAAAAAACAGAACTATTTCAACACAGGATTTCACAATTATAAGGTTTATTGCATATTGGTGCTTCGAATCCGTGAGACTCAGCGCTTGCATCTTTATCGACCGGAGTTTTGATGATAATAATCTATTCTTTAACAAAAGAATTATTAAAAAAAGATATATTTGAATATCCAAAAATTAGGAGAATATAAACAAGATAGATGTTAAAGGAGAAATGTGGGATTTCGACGTGGTGCTGGCGTAACAAAGAAATTGGATTTACAAACGAATTGTCCAGTACACTAATTCATATTCCCTGATGTTATTATTTCTTTTATAATAAGGTAACTAAACCTGGAATCAATCTTATCAATATTACCTTTTCATTGAGATGCTGGACAATTTCCTCATAGAGTCGTTGCTGGACATCTGGGTGTTTGGCCAGCAAATAGGTCGTGTAGGAAAGCATAGTGGATGTCGTCTCGTATCCAGCTAACAGAAACACAACGGCATTATCTGCCACTTCCTCTTCCGTCATTTTGGGTTCCTTTCTGCCTAATCCTTTGCCATTCTGCAGCCGCCTTCCTCCGACTTCTTTTCCATTGCTAGTAATTGCATTGGAATCGGTCTTTGTGCTGTTCTTCTCACTCTCCTCCAGAGAAACGAGTTGTGCTGCTTCCAACATCAGTTGCAATGCATCAACAGTCCTCCCCGCCTAAACATCCAACGGCAAGTGATTACATTTTACCTTAAATTGAATAATATATGTGGACGTGCATTAACAAATTCAAGCTATGAAATACATAGCTACATTTGATTTGACTCACTGTTCATGTAATCTTCTATTTTCAACATCATTTCTTAATTATATGGAATTTTCTAAGTCGTCAAATATTTGAAATGATATACTGAATAAATTTCTACAATCAAAATCAGGTCATTGCTGCATTTGGGTCAACATGGAATAAGTCCAATAACGTTTACCAAGCCTATTGTAGAATTTTCAAGTTTTCGAAGATATCTAAGATATTGGTTATAAAGTAAACTATATCTTTTGCTTAATAAAATATCAAAAGACTTTAAATACTGTTATTCAAACACAACTTTAGACTCCTAGATACGCAATGCCTAAATTAGCAGAAATTATAGGTCAAATACAGTGGGTCAGTTTTTAATCTAAGGTTCCTCAATATACGAAAAAGTGAAAACGCAATAAAAAAAATGCCACATCTACTAGATTTTTGGTTTTAACAGAGAAAGTGAACTGGGGTAATAAAGTATGGTAACTGGGCTATCGTCTTCAAGTTCCAATTGTTTGTAGCTGGGCTGTCACAGGTCCTTACCTGGCAAATGACCCTAAGAAACTAAGGAAGTAATAAATTAAAACATTCCATCCAGGAGGAGTTAGAGCAGTGGTTCCCAACCTTTTTTCCTGTCATTTCCCCCCTGCACCCAGTTCAACCCTCCAGATTTCCCCCTTCATGTGTATGAGGGAAAGAGTAGTTGAAACACACTGTGACGACTTACTAATTCATTTTTCCATTATACAAATATACTGATAAAAAAATAGTTACAGAGTAAAATGGATAGAGAGCGGTTAGTAACAACTAACCGCATAGCCATAGAGCTATGAGGTTAGTTGCTACTAACCGCTCTCTATCCATTTTACTCTGTAACTATTTGTTTATCAGTATATGGAGAGCGGCTAGTAGCAAAATAAAAGGACTTTTGTTTATTCTTCTACTTCAAAATTGAATTAGTGAGAAGGTTGATGCTGCTTCTTGTGCACCAGTGTATCAATATCAGGGCTAGCTTTGTCACCTGATATTTTTTTTAGTTAGTAGGAAGTGTAATTATTTCCCCCCTGGTAGCTTCAAATTTCCCCCCAGGGGGAAATTTCCCCAGGTTGGGAACCACTGAGTTAGAGCGTTTAACTGAAAAAAAAAAAAAAAAAAAACGTTCTCTGGGGGATTTATAACCATAAACAAAGCAGAAACTTCATAGGGAATTAAAGATCTAAAAATAGCAGGAAGAACTCCTCGAGGTATATTACCTACCAAGATAATATTTGTAGCATGAAGGACCAGCAAAATGCCTTGAGAACTGAGCACCTGGAAATTGTCTGAACCATTAAGGATCAATGAATCGTCTGATGTTTCTCGATCAGGAAAGTGTCTAAGGAAAAAAATTGCAATGTCTAAGACCTAAACCCTGTCCATTGTTGTCAGCCACAAAAATAAAAAAAAAACAATGGTGTGCACAGACGAGTTCAACTACAAAAGCAATACTGAAATAAATAAGCTAGATTACAGTGCCAAAGCTGAAAAAACAATGTGTTGTCCGTATTAAAAAAAGTATAATTCATGCATATGGCATCGGCTAATGCTCTGCTCTCCCGTAAAGGTCTGCTCTGCCTGATATTCCACCCAAGACCTATAGAATTTACTCTAGTATAGACCTTCCTTCTACCCAGTATCCGGTGAGTAGAAGGAAGGTCTTCTTCTTCTTCTTCTTCTTCTTCTCCTTCTGTTCCCACTTTTATGTGGGGTCGATGTTTCTGGCCACTTCTGTTTCCACGAACTGGTTCAGTTCGTGGAAACAGAAGTGGCCAGAAACATCGACCCCACATAAAAGTGGGAACAGAAGGAGAAGAAGAAGAAGAAGAAGAAGAAGAAGAAGAAGAAGACCTTCCTTCTGCTCACCGGATACCGGGTCCAAATGGATAGAATCCGAGATTAACTTTGTACTGACTATATCTATGTTATAGAAGAAATTATGTAACTGACATACTTAAGCTTCATTTCAGGCCATGTCTCTAAGGATGGCAAAAACTATATAATCTCTTTGTTGGTAATTCTGATGCATCAAAAAGCTTTCTAGCATTGAAGACTATAAGAATTAAATGTCACTGACGTGAATGTATTAGTTAACAAGAATAATTATGATACTTATGATGCGACAAGGAATAGGAATTGGATATAACATTTGTCCATTTTTATCATAGTAAACTTGATATAAAGACTTTGCTTTTGAAATAATACCGCACTGCAATAGTTTTTCATTGACAAAGACCATATGTTGACGATAAGTAATAAATTAATTAGTAGTGCTTCTCAAACAATTCTGCTAGACAATAATTTATATTAGGCAACAATAATAGGCTGCAACATAAGGTTGCTGTCCACGATTCACCTACGGGCCAACCAAGGGAAAGGCCCGTGCCAACAACAAGTGTTGGCTTTAATACCCCAACAACAAAACAACATGTCCACGAGTATATTATATTAACTTCGGAGTAACTAACCTGAGTTGCTATCCTATTTTCGATCACTTTCAGAACATCTTCTTTAAGTATTCGGTCACTTCGGTCTTTCTTTTTAAATATCCATCCCTGATATTTTCGTATAAATATGACCAATGATGGAAATAAAGCTGAGGAAACAATATGAAATAATGCAATTACTTTTTAATGAAACATTACTAAAAGATGAGATGAGAATTAATTAACACTGGATCTATCTAAATAAAGAAACATTATAAAGATTTTAGAGATATGAATTATAATAAGAAAGTATATTTGATAGGATTTCTGTGAGTAATGAGCATTATAAAGATTTTAGAGTTACGAATTATAATAAGAAAGTATATTTGATAGAATTTCTGTGAGTAATGAGCATTATAAAGATTTTAGAGATATGAATTATAATAAGAAAGTATATTTGATAGGATTTCTGTGAGTAATGAGCATTATAAAGATTTTAGAGAAATGAATTATAATAAGAAAGTATATTTGATAGGATTTCTGTGAGTAATGAGCATTATAAAGATTTTAGAGATATGAATTATAATAATAAAGTATATTTGATAGGATTTCTGTGAGTAATGAGCATTATAAAGATTTTAGAGATATGAATTATAATAATAAAGTATATTTGATAGGATTTCTGTGAGTAATGAGCATTATAAAGATTTTAGAGATATGAATTATAATAAGAAAATATATTTGATAGGATTTCTGTGAGTAATGAGTATTATAAAGATTTTAGAGTTACGAATTATAATAAGAAAGTATAAATGATAGGATTTCTGTGAGTAATGAGATCAAAGGAAAATTGCATTTAGTAACAAAAAGAAATAACATTGCTTAGCTTAGTATGTTCGGGAGACCAATGTGCCCGTGAGCAATTGGGTTGTAATTGAGACTAGAGAATGCAATTGATCTTTATTTGGTTGGAGCTTGAGTATTTATACAACCCATTCCAGTCAAGAAAGGCACAAAAATTCAAACAAAATGGTGAAGGAAAATACATGAATATACAGTGAGAGGGGAGAGCAATAATATACAAAAAATAAGAAATACTGTTACAATGTACGAGCGTGTGTGATACACGAGTGGTACCAGTGTTGCCACATATGGGAATTCATCCCTAGATTTGGGGATTTATTCCTAGATTTTGGGATTTTGGATGTCTGATGGGGTATTCTGTACAAATTACAGTGAAAGAAAAAAAGATGAGTAAAACTTTATATTGTTGCAATTAGTTTAATTGCACTTATATGAAGTATAGCGAATAATTTCTATATTAGTATAGCCTAGATAATGAGAAGAAAATATATTTGTGGAAATGGGGATTTTTGTGTTGTTTTGGGGGATATTTTCATTGAGATTTGGGGATTTTCATACTAACTCATCTGGCAACACAGTTTACACCAAGTTGAAATCTATTTTTTTTTTTCAGTTTAACGATTGGAAAAAAAAAATTTCTATGAAGTGAAAAAACAAAGAAATTAATCTCTTATATAGTCAGAACATTATTGGATTATAATATGATTTTGAACCTCCGCTGGAAATTCAAGTAATGTTAAATAGAAACTCATTGACAAAAGCGTTGAAAATACTGCTAAAATCTCTCTCTCTCTCTCTCTCTCTCTCTCTCTCTCTCTCTCTCTCTCTCTCTCTCTCTCTCTCTCTCTCTCATACTGCTTTTCTTGTATCCATAAGATGAAATTAATAATTTAACGCGAAAGACTTTCAAAAGGTTGGAAATTTTAATAATGAATATGAAATGAAATGACAAATTCAATGTAAATGCAATAGTAAAACATTTTATTACAAAGAACTTGAACTAAAAGTGATAGAAAACAGCTATCACAAACGTTTAAAAGCTCACCTCCAAAAATCCTGTTGAAGCTATTAAATCTGAATTTCTTGATTATATTTTTGCAGTTTTGGAGAAGAGGATGGTCGGGATTTTTCTGCGACTCGACGTCGATGGCCAGGGCACATTTTCCAATCACTTCCAGGGTTAGACCGTGGTACAGACTGCGAAAAGTGGAATACGTCTTCGTGTGTTCATGTGTGATACATACATACATATACCAAAGGCACTTCCCCCAATTTTGGGGGGTAGCCGACATCAACAAATGAAACAAAACAAAAAAGGGACCTCTACTCTCTACGTTCCTTCAGCCTAACCAGGGACTCAACCGAGTTCAGCTGGTACTGCTAGGGTGCCACAGCCCAACCTCCCACATTATCCACCACAGATGAAGGAAGCTTCATAATGCTGAATCCCCTACTACTGCTACCTCTGTGGTCATGTAAGGCACCGGAGGAAGCAGCAGGGCCTACCGGAACTGCGTCACATGTGTGATATGTTACATAAATATCTTTTATCACGTTTCATAAGAGGGGCAAACACAAAACTGATAGCTACTATAGTCAATTCTTTTTAGTGAGGCAGATTTGCACCGACTCGCAGGGGTGCCCTTTTAGCTCGGAAAAGTTTCCTGATCGCTGATTGATTGGAAAAGATGACTCTAACCAATCGGCGATCAGGAAACTTTTCCGAGTCAAAAGGGCACCGCTGCGAGTCAGTGCAAAGGCGTCATTAAAAAAATGAGTATAGCCAATATACTATTCTAAAACACAGTCTTAAAATAAAAAAAAAAATTAATTTGTTCGCTATGCCTGAAAAATTACAAATGAGTTACTGATTTATAAATGTGAGAACATCTTTTTCGAATACAGGGGTTTGATTGGGCCAGGAGTTTGGGTCCTAGATTGTACCACCTAAAAAAGCAAAAAATTGCTGTTTTAAATATGCAAAAATACCAATAATTTTTTCGATGGGATTTGCTTTGAGTGGGAATTTTCAAACATTTTCATTGGTGATTAGGAAAATTCATGCAACACTAAAATGATGGCGTAGATGATAGTTATGAATTTATTTTTCGTTAGCATGACCCTAGATATTTGATACCTAGCTGAAAAATGAATAAATAAATAAATAAATAAATAAGGCCACTGTACCTGTAAAAATCAACAGGTTTATTCTGTTTAACGTGATCTTCTATGACTTCCAGAGTCACAGAAACAGCACCGTTGATAGCCTGTGACATCTGCAAAATAAAAATGTTTTCTTTTAAAACAATCATCACTTGATTTTTAAAAGACAGGAATTCTCGCAGACCTATATAATTAGTCATCAACCTAAGGTAATTTTCACAGACTTTTTGTAGGCAATTCTGAGAAAATTTTAGTTTTGTACGAACATTAGATGGAAACCATAAGGTCCAAATTGAATTCCAATACTAATAGTACTGCTTTTCCGTGAGCAAGAAAACTAGAAGCGTCAATAGGTACCAGTGTTCACTTTCAAATTCTCCAAAAATTATATCAATGGAGGACATGAACTCTGGGTATTTGGTAGAGTTCAAGGGTAGAGTTTTGCTACCGAAAAACAAACAGCGTAAAGGTTAGTAACGGGTTGTTCAAACATTAACGAAGCATTTGTAACAATTAAGATCACTCACCTCTTTTGCAACATTGGATAATATAATGGAATCTAGATATGAGTTGATAAGTTTGCTTTTTCGTAAATTATCTCGTGAGAAAACAAAAGAATGGAAAGGTGCTTAAATCTCTAGCCTTAGGTAGTGCCATAGCCACTGTACCATGGTCTTCCACTGTCTTGGGTTAGAGTTCTCTTGCTTGAGGGTACACTCGGGCTCACTGTTCTGTCTTTTTTCTCTTCCCCTTGTCTTGTTAGTTTTTTATAGATTATATAGGAAATATTTATTTTAATGTTACTCTTATTGAAAATTTTATTTTTCCTTGTTTCCTTTCCTCACTGGGCTATTTTCCTTGCTGGAGCCCCTGGGCTTATAGCATCCTGCTTTTCCAACTAGGGTTTTAGCTTAGCAAGTAATAATAATAATAATAATAATAATAATAATAATAATAATAATAATTGTATTCTTGTAAATCGAGTAACAAAGAAACGGAATAAACGTATCACTGATTACTGCCAGTACAAAATACATGCTGAAAAATATTTAGTGTATAAGATTATATTTTAGATTAGAGACAGGTGAAGTGACCTCACTTCAGTACCACTTGATATTCTCGTTTACGGAAATACAGTATAATATATTCAAGCCATGATCATGAATTACTCTTTTAGACACATGAAAATTAGAATTTGAATCCTTCGAAAATCTAAACACCGTTAAAGGTGATAGACTTTTTCAATTACACGATCAATGCAAGTAAAGAAAGTCAGCTTAAATCTGAAATATTTAACCGGATGAGTATTATTGACTTAATTTGACTGACACCGTCATTCAGACGATATCCATAGTACTTACCAGTTTCATCTTAGCCTGAGAGAAGGTAGGGGTAAGCGTGTGCCTCACAGAACGCCATCTGTCGTCGCGAAGGGAGAGCAGATTCTTGTTGGTAAGTAATCTGGAGAACTGGATAACCAGATAAGAAAAATAACCTCAGTTATTTCATTCACGGTGCAATATTAACGTATCCCGCAGTTATCCTTTTACACAGAGAGGTCGGCGTTAATGACCTTAGATGTCAGGATGCCAGAAAACCTCAAATCAATCAATTACACAGAGAGGATAAATCAATTCAAATTGCTGCCGGGCTTAAGCCTGGATAAATGGGGGAGAGTTACTGCATGGTTTAGCCAACCGAGTTTAAAAACGTTGACAAAACCTAAAGAAATAATCTCAAGTGAATAAGGGATTACATGGCAGTATTCCATAGCAGTGAGAAATATGTAAAGGGTAGTGAAGAAAAATGATTGGAAAAAGAAAGATAAAAAATGAAAATTGGAATGTTGATAGCCTGCCAGGAAAGGGAAGAGTTAGTGGATGTCATGCAGAGATAGAAAATTATGATTTTAAGTACACAAGAGACAAAATAGAAGTGGAATATTGCAAAAAAGCTTGGGGAAGGATATTATTATTATTATTATTATTATTATTATTATTATTATTATTATTATTATTATTATTATTATTATTATTATTATTATTATTAGCAAAGCTACAGTCTATGAAGATTTGAGCACGATGAACAATCTGAATAACTGAAAAATCTGATGTAACATGTATAAAGAACTAACTGAACGACAGTGCCAGTTATTAATATCAAGATCAGGAATGAGAAATCAATAGACCGTAAATTTCTATCCAGCAAATTAAGATGAGAGTCAGCAGCTGGAAACCAGACAGGCAAAACGCACTCGAAACAAGACAGAATTAATTAATAAAAACATTTTCAAAAGATAGCCTGATCACTGAAAATCTTAAAAGACTTTCCCAATAATAAGCCATTTTTGCAATTTAAGAAAAATCACACCGAATATTTTTCTTAAAAATAAATTTGATTTAGGTTCAACTTCATGCCCCATAATTTACAGTAAGCATTGGAGATGGAATTGAGGCAAAGAGAGTAGCATCATCTGCATACGCAACTAGCTTGTTTTCTGGGCCAAACCACATATGCATATATGATATGAAAAGTAATAGGCCGAGGAAAGATAATTGGTTATTGAATTGAATAAACAAAAATGAGGTGTTAAACCGTTGGAACTACAGAGGAATAAAGCTTTTGGAGCCTGTATTCAAGATACTAGAAAGAATAGTAGAAGGAAGGGTGAGAGAGTAGATAGATTTACATGAGCAGCAATTTTGGGTTTATGAAAGGAAACCGCACAGTGGATGTTATTTTTATAAGACATGGCCAATAG
Organism: Palaemon carinicauda; assembly: GCF_036898095.1. Classification (NCBI taxonomy): domain Eukaryota; kingdom Metazoa; phylum Arthropoda; class Malacostraca; order Decapoda; family Palaemonidae; genus Palaemon; species Palaemon carinicauda. Next base: position 65,199,223 of record NC_090750.1, on the reverse strand, counting down.
AAGTATCACATACATACATATACCAAAGGCACTTCCCCCAATTTTGGGGGTTAGCCGACATCAACAAATGAAACAAAACAAAAAAGGGGACCTCTACTCTCTACGTTCCTCCAGCCTAACCAGGGACTCAACCGAGTTCAGCTGGTACTGCTAGGGTGCCACAGCCCAACCTCCCACATTATCCACCACAGATGAAGCTTCATAAAAGAAGTATCTAGAAGGAAACAAAAGTTTACATGTGTTTTGTGGATCTTGAAAAGGCATATGGCCATCGTATCAAGAAAGTTAGCCTATTGATATTTAAGAAGGAGAGGCGTACTAAAGAAGTTGGTGAGGTTAGAGAGAATGATGTTTTAGGGGACAAGAACCACTGGAAAGACAAAATATGGTGAGACAGAGGTATTTCTTGTGGAGGTTTGCCTCCATTAGATATCACCTCTAAATTCATTCACTTTCTTCGTCATTATAGATACTGACATCTGAATTAAAGAACTACAAAGAATTATGGGAACAGATGTTTGTGGGTGGTTTAGTTATTAAAGCAAATAGAAGAACTGCAAGAAAGCTTTTTAGCAGTGGATAAATCCCTAGAAAGGAAAGGGATGTAAGTGATTATTGGAAGAACAGAGCTAATGATTAGTAGTAGAGGAATACACAAAGAAATTAACATTCAAATGAAAGAAGGAACGGTGTTAAAATAAAACAACGAGATTAACTACTTGGGATCAATAATAAAAGTGGAAGGAGGTAGGCTACAGAGAAAGCAGTGAGACAGAGATTGAAAAAAGTATGGCAAAAATGGAGAGAACTAATAGGAGTTGAAAATGCCATAAAGACTCAAAATTAAGATTTATAAGGCCGTTATCGGGCCCATACTATTATATGGGGCAGAAACTTTGGCCTTTATGAGGAAAAAATAAGGGGCCTTTAGAAAGAACGGAGATTAGGATGATGATATGGATTGCTGGAATATCACTACTGGAAAGGAGGTAGAGTCAATATATAAGAAGAATGTGTGATATATGTAACGTAAAAGATAAGGCTAGGGAAGCTTGTTTGAGATACTATGGCCATGGATTAAGAAGGGAGGAGGTGTATTATATCTCCAAGGGTGGAACAAATCAAGAAAAGCTCAAAACAAGCCAGTGATGGGGAGGATCAGATGGAAAGAGAGTAGCATCATCTGCATACGTAACGAGCTTGTTTTCTGGGCCAAACCACATATGAGAAAGGATACGGGTGAAGTGGAACTAAGAGAAGATGAAATGAAGAAAAATAGATGGAAAAGGCTGTCTCGAGCCGATGATCTTGCAATGCTGTTGTATTAATAAGGTTGAAAAAAGAATAAGAAGACTGGATTTTAATGGCTCTATCTATCTTCTCTCTTGGTCTGACTTTAAACGAATATTGATGAAATTGATTCCACTTACCGGCCGGTTTCTGAAATTGTCAAAAGACCTGATTCCAACATACTTTATGACTTCTGGATTTGTGATGACAATGCCAGGCATTCTGCCAGTGTATAACCTGTAGACGCGATATGAATAAAGAATTAAATAAGCAAAATGTTAGAGAATTTATGGGTGAAAATAGAAAATATGAATCAAACTTAAATGATTACACAACAGCAATACGAATATATAGGACTATAGAAAAGAGAGAGAGAGAAAAAAAAAACAACTTTTAAAATACTGCAAAACTTCCATAAACAGAGTTGAAAAACAATATGAATAAAGAATTAAAGAAACAAAATGTTAGAGAATTTATGGGTAAAAATAGAAACTATGAATCAAATTTAAATGATTACACAATAGCAATACGAATATATAGGCCTATAGAAAACAAAAAAAACTTTTAAAATCCTGCACAGGTTCCATAAACTGAGTTGAAAAACAAGGAAAACCTCGTAACTAGTGATATTAATAATCCTATAGATATATGCACTTTCTGATCATGTCAGACGGGAATTATATGAAAACCACACTTAAAAATCCTGGGATAATTATGAAGGATAAGAACTCTAGTACACTGATATATATATATATATATATATATATATATATATATATGTATATATATACATATATATATATATGTATATATATATATATATATATACATAAATATATATATATATATACTGTATATATATATATATATATATATATATATATATATATATATATATATATATATATATATATATATATAATGTAAGATAAGCCCTATGAAATAAGAATATATAATGAAATATTAAAGAAAAATTACTTACGCCATTGATTTTCCTTCTAGGTTCCCCACTTGACTACCATACTTGTTAATAAGGTCTTTCCAGCCATCCTGGAAATTGGCATTCAACTGGAATGAAAGAGGATCATAAATTTCCCAAACTTTAAGTATCATCTATTTTATTGATTAAGGCTGGGAATGGAAATTGCCGAGGTTTAATTTTCCAAAATGATTCAGTCTTTTCATTGTGCCTATATTTCTGTTGCATACTGAGGCCAGATGAGAGAGAGAGAGAGAGGGAGAGAGAGAGAGAGAGAGAGAGAGAGAGAGAGAGAGAGAGAGAGAGAGAGAGAGAGAGAGAGAGAGAGAGAGAGAAAGAGAGAGAGAGAGAGAACTAATTCTGGAATGCAATACTGAAGAGAAAGATTCAATGTAATGATTATCGTGTTTATTTCATTGCTCATCCACATACAGTTAAATGTATTTGAATATCAATATTAAAGAACAATCTTATCAACATTCTAATTCTTAATGCATTTATTTCTATGCTCAATGTATTCAAACAAACCAACATATTAAAAAAGGCTGAGTTTGTATCAGAAGAAGAAATCCGTAATAATGTTTTCTGGTATATCATGCGATCCTCCAATTTGAATCGTTCCCACAAATTGAAATTTTCATCACTGCAGCATGCCAAGGACTCAAAGCTATGACAGAAATCATAAACATCGATCTATAGCATTTTTTTATAACAAACGGACCCATGATGGAAACTTTCATCATTGTCAACTAGATATTTCGGTAATGTTTTTATTGATTAATTTCATGTTCCTGCTCTTCCTTTGGCAATTCTTTGTCTCTAGTTATTCTTTGTTACAGAGATTTGTGGTAATATAACAGAATCTACTGTTGTGTACTTTGCTACGTAACGTTTTTACAAAGGTGTTGCATTACATGTTACTTGCATAAGTTCAAAATATCATGTTAATAGAAGCCCTGGTTTCATTTAAAAGACACATTGAGAGAGAGAGAGAGAGAGAGAGAGAGAGAGAGAGAGAGAGAGAGAGAGAGAGAGAGAGAGAGAGAGAGAGAGAGAGAGAATATTTGACTGAAACAAGCTGATCTTTTCTGACATCTCCAATCACTTACCGCACTCAGCTGCTTCAAGTTTCCAAAGAGAGAGAGAGAGAGAGAGAGAGAGAGAGAGAGAGAGAGAGAGAGAGAGAGAGAGAGAGAGAGAGAGAGAGAGAGAGAGATATTTGACTGAAACAGACTGATCTTTTCTGACATCTCCAATCACTTACCGCACTCAGCTGCTTCAAGTTTCCAAATAACAGGCTTTTAGGGGGGCTCGTGTAGCCAAGACGTTCAAGTTTCCCCATATGCCACCACCGTTCTCTGAAAAAAAAAAAATATGTAAGATATTTTATAGTACACAGATTGAAACAGCTGTTTGATTTATTAGAACTTTGGTAATACATAGAGAAACTAATGTGAAAGTGAAGTTTCCTTATAAGGAAATTTCTAAATATTCCAGATGCAGTGAAGCATATCCTGATAGTGTGAAATATGTTCTTAACAAATAACATCACCAGATTTTTCTCAATAGCAATGTTGTGGAAAAAAACAACTCTCCATTATCAGTTATTTGTTCTTTGCTTTAGGTTAAGACATTGTGTGCATTGAGCTCCCTGCAAAATAAACTTACTGAAATATCTTTGTACTACATTCTCTATTCTTGGGTAGTGCCTTAGCCTCTGTACCATGGTCTTACACTGCCTTGGGTTAGAGTTCTCTTGCTTGAGGGTACACTCGGGCACACTTTTCTATCTAGTTTCTCTTCCTCTTTTGTTGAAGTTTTTATAGTTTATATAGGAAATATTTATTTTAATATTGTTACTATTCTTAAACTATTTTGTTCTTCCTTATTTCCTTTCCTCACTGGGCTATTTTCCCTGTTGGGGCCCCTGGGCTTATAGCATCCTGCTTTTCCAACTAGGGTTGTAGCTTAGCATTTAATAATAATCCATCCATCCATATACCAAAGGCACTTCCCCCAATTTTGGGGGGTAGCCGACAACAACAAGAAACAAAACAAAAAGGGGACCTCTACTCTCTACGTTCCTCCAGCCTAACCAGGGACTCAGCCGAGTTCAGGAGGAACGTAGAGAGTAGAGGTCCCCTTTTTGTTTTGTTTCTTGTTGTTGTAATAATAATAATAATAATAATAATAACAAATCATCACTTACATAATCACCAAGCCCACCAAGGTGGTGATTAAAACCAGAGTGGTCCATGTCACACTTGCTAGGTCCAAGGACAGCCATTCTAGGTACAAAAGAAAAAAAAAAATGATCATAAGAGGCTTAATCTTATTCCTTGTCAGAAAGTATGTACTTTTAAAAGCTATTGTAAACAAACAGGAGGTTCAGATATAACGCTGATTTTAAAATGAACAGATTTTAGCTGAGAAAATGACAAAATAAAAGATCCAAAGACGTTCTAACTCATGGTAAAGAGCTATCAAGATTCTGCTGAAGATTGTTATCCAGTCAGCAGTAGAAGCTCGCCCTTTTAAGATTTGTATAGAAAAGAGACAAATATATGTTCTTAATTGGTAATGCACTCCTACATTATTTATAGTTGCCTTTGCCAAGTCGATTTTGGGAAGGGTATGTATGCACCCATGTCTGTTTAGTTTATCAATTTCTTTGTTTGCTTATGAGCAACTTTACACAAAAACTACAGAATCGATTTTAACCAAACTTGGTAGTCATGTTGGGTATAACCTAAGGATAAATCTTTAACCTTTTTTTGATAAAGTACATCAAAGTACAAGTACGCAGGAATACTTTGAAAATAATCGTAATGTTAAGAGAATAATAAATATTTTGTTAGTTTATTTTTTTGTTTGTGAACATTATGCAAAAACTACTCAACTAATTTCAACGATACTTGGTGGACATGTGAGGTATGATCCAAGGACAAATCCATTATATTTTGAATAAAATACATCGAAGTACAAGTACACGGTCTCTCTATGGGTCCTGAAGTTAAGAGCAAAATAAGACTACTTAGTGTCGCAAAGACATGCTCTTTACTGAGTGTCCCTCTTTTAGGTATGTAAATACATAAGAAAAATCTTAGTTTACGGTTCCTCAGAATGATAGAAATTGCACAAATAATTAAAATGAAAATTACTTACCGAAAATACCACCCATATCTAGCTACACGTTTTGGACGAGCCGAACTCTAGACCAACACTATATTTTAGTTTGTTTTCGTCTTTACTTCCCACTTCAGTTGCTTTTCAACAGAGTTGATCCTTAAAGTCAGCCGAACATCATCTGCTTACAAATAAACGAAGTCAAAAGATGAACAAATGCCTCCCTATCATAACCACAGTTGAAAAGTTAATCTTAAAGTATAGAGTTCGATATTATTCTAATCACGAGCTGAACTCTAGGACAACACTATTTTTGTGTTTGTGTTTTCGTCTTTACTTCCCACTACAGTTGATTTTCAACAGAGTTGATCTTTGATGTCAGCCTAACATCATCTGCTTAATATAGAATTCGATATTATTCTAATCACGAGCCATATGATTTGCCAATCAAGCTCCGTACTCTTCGAGATCCTACAAGGTGAAATCACAGGATCCCACGGACGCAGCCTTCCCTTGTGGTTACCCTGTGTAAACTACCTTTTGTTACAGTCAGTGACAGTCACGGTAGTCACCATCCTCGAATACACAGGATGTGCCTAAGTAACGCTTATTCTCTCTCATGCCTCCCTCTAGAACTCGGACATATCTTGGCTCTATAATTAATTGCGGTTTCGTACACGGATGCTGTCCTGAATTTAGGAGTTGTATCTTTTTTTTTTTTTAAGATAAAAGTGTGTATCATCGTGATAAAAGAAAAAGAAGCTGAAAGTGACTATAGCCATGAAAAGGAAAGTTAAAATGAACTGTTACATTGAAAAGAGAAACAGAACTCTGAAGTAACGTCATAATAAAAAGTTCATATAATTATAAAAAAAAGAAGAGAATCTAGAAATACCTGTTATCATTACAGGGAAATATAAGTCAAAAGTACAGTTGGAAACAAAAATTCCTAGTACATCACGCTCTGAGAAAGTGCACTCTGTCACACCCTTACTGAGTGGAGAGTTCCTCTGTGTAGCCCCACTGACCACTGGTGTCATCTTTCCCTACACTATCTGTTTGGTTACTCGCTGCGCAGTAAGGGTGTGATGGGGTGCACTTCCCCGAGCATGGTGTGCCAGGAATTCCAGTGACCAACCGTACCTATTTCCATGGAAGTTAAAGAGAAGTTATAATGTAATATTTTCATGAAAATGAAAAGAGAATTTAAAGATGAAAGTTGTGTACCTATCAACGTAAGTAATAAGTATTACCCTCTGGAGAGGATTAATCAAAGCATTGTTCTCTAGTCTTGGGTAGTGTCATAGCCTCTGTACTATGGTGTTCCACTGTCTTGGGTTAGAGTTCTCTTGCTTGAGGGTACACTTGGGCAGATGATTTTTCATATTTCTGACTATCCTTTGCATTTAGATTTTCCCATCCAGTAATTACTACTAGGTATGAGGTTATTTTTAGTAGTTTTTCCTTCTCCATCATGTCTTAATACTAAGCAGAATTCGGGAAGTTTTATTCCAGCCATGACAAGATTGAAGAAATGATCTTCCTAATCTGTAATTTGAATTGGTGGTTTATAGGTAGTAGGTTGGCCAGGGCACCAGCCACCCGTTGAGATACTACCGCTAGTGAGTTATACGGTCTTATGACTGGCTAGACAGTACTACATTGGATCCTTCTTTCTGGTTACGGTTATTTTCCCTTTTCCTACATACACACACTGAATAGCCTGGCCTATTCTTTAAATATTCTCTTCTATCCTCATACAATTGACAACACTGAGATTATCAAACAATTCTTCTTCAACCAAGCAGTTACTGCACTGTAATTGTTCAGTGGCCACTTTCCTCTTGGTAAGGGTAGAAGAGACTCTTTAGCTATGGTAAGCATCTCTTCTAGGAGAAGGACACTCCAAAATCAAATCATTGTTCTCTAGTCTTGGGTAGTGCCATAGCCTCTGTACCATGGTCTTCCACTGTCTTGGGTTAGAGTTCTCTTGCTTGAGGGTACACTCATGCACACTATTTTATCTTATTTCTCTTCCTCTTGTTTTATTAAAGTTTTTATAGTTTATATAGGAGACATCTATTTTAATGTTACTGTTTTTTTATTTTCTATTTTTCCCTGTTTCCTTTCCTCACTGGGCTATTTTCCCTGTTGGAGCTCCTGGGCTTACAGCATATCCTACTATTTTATCTTATTTCTCTTCCTCTTGTTTTGTTAAAGTTTTTATAGTTTATATAGGAGATATTTATTTAAATGTTACTGTTTTTTTATTTTCTATTTTTCCCTGTTTCCTTTCCTCACTGGGCTATTTTCCCTGTTGGAGCTCCTGGGCTTACAGCATCCTGCTTTTCCAGCTAGGGTTGTAGCTTAGCAAGTAATAATGACAATAATAATAATAACTTCAGAACTTGCGGTGAATGTTTTTATGTTGAACAGGCTGACATGAGCCTGTTATCATAGATTATATGTGACATATCTATTTTGACGTTGTTACTGATCTACAGATCTTTTATATTCTTTATTCATTACTTCTCATATATAGTTTATTTCCTTATTTCTTTTCCTCAGTGGGCTATTTTCCCCTGTTGGAGCCATTTGTCTTATAGCAGGCTGTTGACTTTTGCAGCTAGGGTTGAAGATAAGCTAGTAATATATACTGTAAATATATATATATATATATATATATATATATATATATATATATATATATATATATATATATAAATATATATGTATATATATATATATATATATATATATATATATATATATATATATATATATATATATATATATATATATATATATATATATATATCATTTCCTCCTACGCCTATTGACGCAAAAGGCCTCGATTATATTTCGTCAGTCGTCTATATCTTGAACTTTTAAATTGATACTTCTCCATTCATCATCTCCTCCTTCACTTTTCATAGTCCTCAGCCATGTAGTCGTAGGACTTTCAACTCTCCTAATGCCTCGTGGAGCCCAATTGAAAGTTTGGTGAACTAATCTCTCTACGAGTGCGAAGAGCATGCCCAAACCATCTCCATCTACCCCTCACCATGATCTCATCCACATGAGGCACTCGGGTAATCTCTCTTATAGTTTCATTTCTAATCCTGTCTTGCCTTTCAACTCCCAATATTCTTTTGAGGGCTTTGTTCCAAATCTACAGAATCTGTTGGATATTGTTTCATTGTCATACCACAACTTAGGTCCATACAGTAACACCGACCTCACTAAACTGATATATAGCAATTTGATTTAAAAATTTTACTTAACATAACCATTGTCTGGTGTTTTTTTTTTAATCTTTCATTAACCTCTAATTGTAAAGATCCTGTATTAGAGATTGTCATATATTGATTTATTATTATTTTACTATTGCATATAACAGGTTTATTCCTTATTTTGTTTGCTTATTGTTTTGCACTATACATGATAGAATCCTTTCTCATAGATTCCAATACTTTTGTACCCTTGCGTGATCTATACTTTTATGACGTTTTATGCTTTTCCTTGTTTTGTATGCTGCCAATCCGATGCAAGCGATGGCTATTTGCTTTTGCGAGTTATTTTCTACTTAATAAAGTCAGGATCGACGACGACTTTGATTTTACGCTAACCCCAACACCTCGAACTTATAATTAAGTGGCGACGAAATGAAGTCTTGGTGCAGTATGTTGATTTTATGAGCAGATTTCAAGACGCTGGCTCTCCTGACTAAGCTAGCGTCCTTGCATTTCGGCTACGCCTCTAGGCTATCTGGATGTCAACTTGTTTCCCAGGACTGATGTCATTGTTGAGTGGAAGAATTATGCTATTGGATTTGGTAAGCTGTATCTTTCCCATGTTTTAGGCTGTCTAGTAAACCTGCTATGCTACCTAACCTGTTTGCCTAAACTGTCTAGCTTCGTTTCTGCCCGTGTTTGGTTATGTGGATTCAATAATGGGTATTTGTTTACAAGAGCACCCTCTACATTTAGTCCAAAATTATGCAGTCTTGCAGCTCTCCTCTTGTACAGTAATTAGGAGGTTCTTGAAATGCCGGGAAAGCAAAAAGTAGCATGATATGGTGCGGGAGGGGCAGAGGAAGGGGAGGGGTTGGTGGAAATGGTTCTATGCGATCTGAAATTGATAGCAACATAATCAATCAATCAATCAGAAGTTCGTGAAGTCATCGTACATTTGGAAATGTACTAAATTGAAAATGGAGTAATTACTCAAAAGTGTCACTATTTGTGAATTGTATATTTTATTTGGTAAATACTTAACAATAAATCTTATCCTTTTTCAAAACTTTTTATTAGAATGACTATTTTTGCTACGTATATTTTCATTGGTGGAAAATTAGAATGACTATTTTTACTGTGTATATTTTCACTGGTGGAAAATTGGCAGGAATCCTTAGACAGTGGTCAATAGATGGCGTTAGTATAGCAAAACGTCGTCTGGGAAAATTAGTCATTGTCAAAATAGTTTCTTTAAAAAAAAAAACACTTTAATAAGATTTATCACAAAATATTTACCAAATAAAATATGCATTTCACAAATAGTGACACTTTTGAGTAATTATTCCATTTTTAATTTAGAATATATGTTGAATATATACCAAATGAACGCTGACGTCACGAACTTCTCTCTACTCTAGTCGTCGATGTCGGAAGTCAGTTACAGGTCATTTAGTACTTCCGCCACCAACCCCTCCCCCCTTTGACAGCATGCCTGCTACCTTTTGCTCTGCCAGCATATAAAGAACCTACTAATTACTGTATAAGAAGAGGACAGCTGCAGGACGGCATAATTTTGGAGTAAATGGAGAGCGAGCTCTTGTAAACAAATACCCAACAAATTCTGGTGTTCTACGTTGGCCTCGGGATCCCAAAGTAAGATTTTATCCTAATAAGGTCAAGCTAGACGTTTTGTTATCTATGCTACAAGCAGATTTTGGTCACCATGGCATCACTGAGGAGGATAAGAAGAAAAATTGTCTACTTATTTCCTTAGGTACAGAGACTTATTGTTTTATCTTCTCTGTACCAGTACCAAAAATACCTCATGACGTGTCTTTAAAATTTGACGGTATTGTTTCTCTTTAGAAAACCCATTTTATTGTGGAACTATCACATATCTTTGATTAAGTTTCAGCAAAGAAAGAAAAATCGAGGTGAGTCATTGCGTGATCTTTCTGCTGATCTGAAATCCTTAGCTTCAGATTGTGATTTTGGTACTGCCTTTGACGGCCGAGTCAGCGATCAGTTGTGTATGGCCATTGATAATGAAGTTTATTTTCGGAATTTGGCTGCTGAAAATTTGAATTAACAAACTATGACTGCTGCGTAAACCTGTGAAAGAGTTTGCATTTTGAGAAAGTTGATCCAACTGATAGAGTTAATGCTTTTAATTTAAATTAGTGCAACCACGCTTGAAGCTAATTCAAGTTGTAGACATTATCGTTATCCTCATCGTAGTGAGAATTGCACATTTTCCCCTTTATCTTGTTTTTTCTGTATAGAAAAGGGCTTTATAGAGTCAAATCAGGGCCTAAAGGCTTCACCGTAGCCAAGTGTGGAAAAGAACAGTGATGGTAAAAGTCCGTTTTACAAATCTAAGAAAAAGATAGCAAATGATTTAGCTGAATATGATAATTCAGATTTTGATGATGATGATAATTGTGATCAATTGCTTAATTTAAAGGATGAGTCTGATGATTCAGAATCAGATTACATGCTTATTTTGGAGAGTGATTGTGATAATGCTGAACTAATCAGAACAAAGATTACCTTGAAGTTGAATGATACTGATATTCCACATGATGTAGATAGTGGTGCTGTGGTTTCAACTCTGAATTGCGAATGTGTTCAAATTTTAGGGTTGTCTGTTCAACCTAGTAGAAAAGGGCCGAAAGCATGTGGAAATAATTCTATTTATGTAACTAGCAAGGTGTTTGTATATGTAAAATTTAAAGGTTACAACTTCCCCCATGGTTTTTATGTGGTTGAAGACCCTAATGTCAATCTGTGTGGTTAAGATTTATTGCCAAAATTGGGTTTGTTCCGTAACTGACATACAAACCACGCTATTTAATAGGGGTATTACTTTCGGCGTAGTTGAAAAAACGAGCCATTAGAATTTTAACGAGGGTTTACTACCCCACCGCTAGTTAGCAGGGGAGTAGGGGAGGGTAGCTTGCTAACCTCCCCCCCTCACACACACCTGTGCTTGAGCTCACTTTGCTCTCGGCTCGGGTGGTAGTCGGACGTGTCCGCTCTCACCCTCGCCTCTCTGACAGCCATTAATGTCTTTTTGCTTTTTCTCCTACATGTTTGAGTGTGAAGTTGGCCTCTGTGAATATGCGCACCTCTCCTGGATTACCCGACCGCCCTTGTGGAACATTTATGTCGGCGGTCGAGACGGACCCTCACACCCTTTGTCCTTACTCTTGGGGCCAACGGTGTGATAGTAGTTATAAGTGTGGTGAGTGTAGAGAGTGGTCTACCTCCCAGTGGGAGAGGTTACCTTGGCGACGTAGGAAGAAGTCCAGGCGGGATATTTCTCCTTCGAAGTTTTCTTTGAAAGGAGAAAATCCCAAGGACTCTTCTTCCGTTGCCCAAACCTCCTCCGAAGCTCCCACTCGATCGGTTTCTTTTGAGAGGCCGTCGAGTGGTAGCGTAGACTGTGGTTCTGTTTCCCGAACTCGGGGTTCGAGAGATGGCGTTGCCTCCCATAGCGAGGCAGCTCCACCTCTTCCCCCGGGGGAGGATTTAAATTTAAACTTAAATGTAACCAATTTATTTCAACTTTGGTCTTCCTTGGGTCTCGATGGTTCACCCTCCAAGGAAGCACTCCTTGACATCATCCGATTGGGTGCTGCTGTCAAGCAATCGCCAACTTTGGCAGAGGTTGATCCTCTGTCTATTGTCGATGTTGTGGTGTCAGAGGTATCCAATGCGGTATCTCCTAATACCTCTGCCTCTTCTCATCCCGCAATAGCTGAAGGCTTAGTTTCTCCCGTTCCTGCTCTACCTACGAGGGAGAAACTAAGTCCAACAGTCTCTCCTGCCGGTGATTCTCCCCCTCGGGGGAGTTCACCCACAGAGACTCCTCTTCGGAGAACTGCTGAAGGTCAGCTTGCTGATCCAACGGCTCCCAGAGGGCGTATACGTCGCAAGGCTCGCCTTCCTCTTCGCCGGAGAGGCCTTCCTTCACCTTATAAGACGGTGAGGAGGCGCCTCTTCGGTTCATCATCATTGTTGCAGTCTGCCGCAGAGGAGCCTCGTCATCGATCACCGACTGTTCCTGCTACAACCTTGGACCTCTCTGCGGATCGTTCGCGATCCCTTTCGGTGGAAGGTCGTCCTTTCAAAGGACACGTCGACCTTCCACCCGTCAGACCTGCTGACCTGCCGTCGCCGTTCCTGGCAGCTGATGCGCTGTATACGCCTACGAAACCTGTCTTTCACAGTCAGGCACCGGTCCCTTCGGGGCAACTAGGGCGTACGCGCCATCACGTGCACTCGTCCCTTACGCGCCATGGTAAACATGCGCGCCAACTATGTTCCTAAGATAGCGCGCCAGCGCTCACTTGCGCGCCTTCAACCTAATGCGCGTCAACACGCTCCTACGCCTTAGCGCTCTCCAACGCGCCAGCGATCTCCTGCTCGCCCACGATCTTCGGATCTGGGGGCGGTAGGGAAGTCTAAGACTTCGCCTACTCGTCAGCGCTCGCCAACGCGCCGCCTGCCTTCTCCTGCGTGCCATCCCTCACCAGCGTGCGTTCACCAGCACGCGCCCACGAGGATGCGCGCCCACGCCCATCCCCTACAGCAGCTACACACCATCAGCCTGATGTGCGCCAACGAACACAGGTTCAGACTGCGCGCCCGCGCGCAAGGGATATCTCCTGCGCGCGCCCTACAACATCTTCCGGGGGGGGCGCGATCTCTCGCCCGCACGCTCACAGGCCCTTCATCCTGATCCTGAGCGCCCGCATGAACATTCACCCATGCGCGCGAGGGCACAATCAGCCTCCTGCGCACTCTCCTGTGTACGCTTCTACACGCCATCGCTCGCCCTCGCGCGCGCATCAGCAGTCCCATGCGCGCGCCATCAGTCTCCCGCGCGCGACCCCGGGTATTCCCCAGCGCGCTCCCCCGCACGATCGCCAATACCCTCCCGCGCGCGAGGCTGCAGGACAACGCACGGCAAGGTTGCCATCGCCACATCCCCCCCCCCCCCCCCCGCAAGCGTAGAACGGTGCACTCACCGGTGGGGGGAAAGGTTCAGGGACATTTCTTCTTCCTTTTCTTTACAGGCGAACCCCCCTATGGAAACTCCTCCCAAGGATCGGTCGATCCCTGTCCCTCCAGAGGGAGTGTGTGACAGCGTAGCCAGCAGCCTTGGTTTGGGGCACTAGTCAGAGTGGTTACGCAGGCCTTCAAGCCTGTTCTCTCTGAATTGGGCCACAAATCATTGGCTGCGTCTACCCCTTGAAGAGAAAAAGAGGCGTTTCGGACGCGGTGACTTCTCCGAGGACTAAGCTGTCTCCTCGTAAGCCTTCGAGGCAGACCCCCTCCCCACCCAGACTTTTTCTCCCTCCCTGTCGGACGAGGATTTCCCGTCCTCAGGGGAGTCACGTGAGGTGAGACGTTCCCCCATCGCACCAATGAGGGAAACCCCACCTCGCGCTGAAAAGTCTTCTCGGGTAGGGGCGGAGAAGAGCCTACCTCCGTCGTTGTTGGAGTCCTGCATCCCTCCCAGGAGGGAGTCAAAAAACTCCAAAACAGTACCGAAATCCTCGACAAGACTTAGAATGGAGCCAGACAGTCACCCTGAGAACGTCCGTGATTCTCCCCAAGAAGAGCCTTTTGGGGACAGGAGACTTCACTGCTAGTCCATCCGGAGGAGAGCTACAGGAGTCAGAACATGCATTTTGGCAGGTTCTGACCCTTATGAGGACTCTCAATGGGTTTGCTGACCCAGAGATTACCCCTCAAGAGGGCAAAGACACGGTCTTGGATCGAGTATTTGGGACTCAAAAACTCTCTAAGGCTAGTGCGGCTCTGCTCTGGTCTCAGGGGGTTAAGAGTACCAGGGACAAGATCGCGGTCCAGCTCTCTGAGCTAGCCACCTCCAGCCGATTCAGTGCTGGCAACAAGCTTCTCCCACCTCCTCGCGTTCAGCAGAGGAGGTACTGCGAGATCTTAGAGGAGCCTTTTTAGCTCTTCCCCTTCACCATTCTTTGGAAGAGCTTACCAGGGGAGTCCCTCTTGAGAGAGACTCCAACCGGCAGGTCTCATTCTCGGCGACTGAGATCCTTAATCAGGAGAAGGTTGCGAAGTGTGCCATGCAGGCCACTTCGTGGCTGGATATCTGGTTAGGGACCTTAGGTATCCTGATACGTTCGGAGGATTTCTCCAAAAAACGTACCAGGAAAGCTATGGAGACCTTCCTACTCTCAGTCACTCGCACGATCGAGTTTCTAGCCCACCAAGTCTCGAACTTGTGGGCGAACACCATCGTGAAACGTCGGGATGCGGTGGCTGAGAGGTTCCATCAGAAGGTCCCTAGCACCGTGATAAGCAGGCTCAGACATTCTTCCGTAGAGGGAACGAATCTGTTTGAGCCTAAAGACGTGGAGCATGCTGCTGAGAGATGGAGGAAGTCCCACCAAGACTTCCTCCTACATAAGGCTTTGACATCCAAGCCCTATAAGCCTCCAGCACCCCAGCAGCCCCGTCCTACCAAGACCACGAAACCGACAACGGCAGCGAAGACAGTGGTGTCTAAGCCCTTTCCTGTCAAGGACAGGAAAGGCAAGAAGTCCTCCAGGGGAGGGAAAAATCCTAGAGGGAGCAGCCGAGGCCGCAAACGCTAGGATTGGCAGTCCCCCTGCATGTCCACCAGGGGGGTGATGCCTACAAAGTTGCGCAGACAGGTGGCAGCAACTCGGGGCCGATTCCTGGACGATTTCCGTAATCAGTCAGGGATATCGCGTCACGTTCACATCTCTACCTCCCCTGACGACGAATCTAGTGTCATTGAGCTCCCTTGCCATGGGATCAGCAAGGGGGCAAGCCCTTCGGGCAGAAGTCGAGACCATGTTGAAGAAGGGCGCTCTCCAAGAGGTCCTCGACGGGTCCCCAGGCTTCTTCAGTCGACTTTTTCTTGTAAAGAAGGCGTCTGGAGGCTGGAGACCAGTCATCGACCTCTCGGCTCTGAACAAGTTTGTCAAACAAACTCCGTTCAGCATGGAAACTGCAGACATGGTCAGACTTGCAGTGAGACCGCAAGACTTCATGTGCACATTGGATCTGAAGGACTCGTACTTCCAGATCCCAGTCCATCCGTCTTCAAGGAAGTACTTAAGATTCAGCCTAGACAACGAGGAGTACCAGTTCAAGGTGCTGTGTTTCAGTCTCTCCACAGCACCATAGGTTTTCACCAGAGTGTTCACCCTAATATCATCGTGGGCACTCAGGATTGGCATCCGTCTCCTCCGTTATCTGGACGACAGGCTGATCCTAGCAAACTCGGAGTCATCCCTTCTTCAACACCGAGTCAAACTTCTGGGACTTTGCCAGGATCTGGGGATCATGGTAAATCTCGAGAAGTCCTCTCTGCTCCCCACTCAAAGACTGGTATACCTAGGCATGATCATAGACACCAATCTCCACAAAGCCTTCCCATCAGACGACAGGATAGCAAGGCTGAGGAAGGTCACAAGCTCTCTTCTCAGATGAGAAGAACTTCCGGCCCAATCATGGTTACGTCTCCTCGGTCACCTCTCATCTTTGGCTCGTCTAGTTCCCAACGGTCGCCTCAGGATGAGATCCCTCCAGTGGCGACTCAAGTCCCGGTGGAATCAAGGTTACGATTCCCCGGACGTCATGATCCGTATGGGATCTGCGGAACGGACGGACCTCCAGTGGTGGGTGACAGACGAGAACCTACGAAGAGGAGTGGATCTTCTCGTCCTCCCCCCGGATTTAATGATGTTTTCGGACGCTTCGAAGAAAGGGTGGGGGCCCACGTTCTGCACCACAGGACCTCAGGCCTGTGGTCAGAATCAGAAAAGTGCCTCCACATAAATCTTCTAGAGATGAAGGCCGTTTTCTTGGCCCTTCAACAGTTCCAACAATACCTGAGCGACAACACCACAGTAGTGGCTTACATCAACAAGCAATAAGGTACCTTTTCGAAGCAGCTATCCCATCTTGCAATAGAGATACTGAGATGGACCAAAGTCCACTCGATTTCACTATCAGCACGTTTCATTCCAGGCAAGAGGAATGTGCTCGCCCACAATCTGTGCAGGGCATCCCAGATAGTGAGTACCGAGTGGTCTTTGGATCGTCTAGTAGCCAACAAAGTCCTGACTTTAGTGGGGTTCCCCGACTGTGGATCTGTTCGCGACAGCATTGAATTTCAAGCTCCCGTTATACTGCTCCCCAGTCCCGGATTCCAAGGCGCTCTGGCAAGATGCCTTCCAACAACGGTGGGACAACATCGACGTGTATGCCTTTCCCCCGTTCTTTCTGATGAGGAGGGTGCTCAACAAGACCAGAATATCGGTCAATCTTTCAATGACCCTCATAGCTCCGCTATGGCATCACGCGGAATGGTTTCCGGACCTTCTGCAACTTCCGAGAGAACTCCCTACGCGACACGATCTACTCAGACAACCACATGCCAACATCTTCCACAAAGCCGTAGCTTCGCTACGACTTCACGCCTGGAGACTATCCAGCATCTCCTCGCTGAGAGAGGATTTTCGCAACAAGTTGCGATCAGGATGTCTGGACATCTGCGAAAATCATCCGCATCTGTCTACCAGGCAAAGTGGAAAGTCTTCTGTGGTTCGTGTCGTGGAAGGGGTATCTCTCCACTCGATGCCACTATTCCAGCAATAGCGGAGTTCTTCGTGTATTTGCGGGAGGAAATGTGCCTTTCAGTCTCGGCAGTGAAAGGCTATCGCTCAGCCTTAAGTCTAGCCTTCAGGCTCAAAGGAATGGACATATCTTCCTTGCTGGAACTTTCCCTACTCATACGAAGTTATGAACTTCCTTGCCGTCAGTCGGAAGTGAGACCTCCTCCATGGAACGTGGTTCGAGTTCTCAGGTCTCTTAAGAGACCTCCCAATGAACCATTACGCCAGTCTTCAGATCGCCACCTAACTTGGAAGATGGTGTTCCTGCTAGCTTTGGCTTCGGCCAAGCGAGTCGGTGAACTTCATGGTCTCTCGTATGACATCGCCCATTCAAGGGGATGGGGGAGGTAACGTTCAAATTCGTCCCTGAGTTTATTGCTAAGACTCAGAATCCGGGGGTGGCGGACCCTCGGTTCGACTCCTTCCAGATTTCTAGTCTCCGTTCTGTAACAGATGACCCAGACCATCTCCTACTGTGCCCAGTAAGGAGTTTGAGGCTATATCTCAAAAGAACGGCTGCAGTCCGTTCTCAGGTGCAAGCATTGTTTGTTAGCGCTGGGAGAACTAAGAGGAGGGTCACCAAGTACACCATCTCGGCTTGGATTCGTATGGTGATTCATCTGTCCCTGAATCCAGACAATCCTCCGTCACGTCTCCCTAGAGCACATGATGTCAGAGGCGTAGCTACGTCCCTGGCCTTCAAGAAGAATTTCTCAGTGACGCAGGTTCTTCAAGCTGGGGTGTGGAAGCGTCAAATGACCTTCTCAGCCCACTACCTGCAAGACGTGACCCACAGGAGGCTCGATACATTCTCTATCGGCCCTGTGGTGGCTGCACAACAGCTGGTTTAAAACCTCAGACTCCTTATTGGACAAGTAGCAGAAGGTGAAGGGCATTGTTACCCGGTCTTAGTCTGCATGAATGAAAAGGTTTGTCTGGCCCTTATTCTTTTCTTCATCTTCCCCTCTCTTGGGGAAAGCAGCATCCTGGGTTCTCTGCACAGCTGACCTCAAACCACTGCAGGTAAACCATGTTTCCTTGTGTTCCTAGTATTAAGCTAATACTGTCACGTCTCCATACCCTGACGAGGTGGTATTGGGAGAGTCCTAGCCTAAAGTTTCCATCTAAAGGACTACAGGTCAACTTCCTAGGACGAGTCACACTTTATTATACCTTCACACACAGCTTGCGGCGTAGACCGCAGTCCTTGTGTAGCAAGGTTCTAGCGAGGTGCAGGGACTCCTTATTTTTGAGTGCTGACACACTCAAATAATGAGCTCCCGGGCAAACCCATAAGCCATGACTGGCTGGGACGTCCACCCTTCCTAATGGGTGAGTCTCCCTTATTAAATAGCGTGGTTTGTATGTCAGTTACGGAATAAATGACAAATTCGTAGATAATTTGTATTTTTCCTAACTATACAAACCTTAGCTATTTAATCAAACTTGCCCGCCAGCCCTATCCCCCTTGAAGTCCTACCTCCAAGCAAAGTGAGCTCCAGCACAGGTGTGTGTGAGGGGCGGGGGCGGGTTAGCAAGCTAACCTCCCCTACCCCCCGCTAACTAGCGGTGGGGTAGTAAACCCTCGTTAAAATTCTAATGGCTCGTCATTTCAGCTATGGCGAAAGTAATACCCCTATTAAATAGCTAAGATTTGTATAGTTAGGAAAAATACAAATTATCTACGAATTTGTCATATTTCTTTAACAGGAATGGAAGATGAGGTAGAGCTTAATTCCATTTTGATGCTAAATCCCAGTTAGAGCAGGTCAACACTGATCCTAACTTGCCTGTTACTAGTGTAGTAGTTAAAATCTACTTGAAAAGTGGTGCACTTCCTAAATTCTTTAAATCTAGACCTGTTGCTAGTAAATATGTAAAGCTTGTTGAAAAGGCCTTAAATAGGCTTGTGTAGGATGATGTGATAGAACCTGTTAAATTTAGTGATAGGGCAGCTTCTATCCTGCCTGTTTTGAAAAGTGATACACAGTCTATGCAAATTTGTGGTAATTTCAAATATCTTTATGACAATATTGCTTGTGAGAAATATCCTTTAAGGAAATATTTGCTATAGTGGGTGAGAGTACAATCTTTTAAAAAAATTGATTTGAAGAATGCATACCTACAGTTACCTGTAGATGCTGATAGTCAAAAGTTGCTTGTAATAAACCCTCCCAAGGGATTATTTAAGTATGAGAGGCTTTCCTTTTTGTGTTTCTTCATAACCTGATATCTTTATAAGGTTAATTTCTGAAATTTTAATGCATATTGATGGTGTTATTGTTTTTCTAGATGACATTTTTATTGGGGGAGAGACACAAAAAGAACATGGTTAAAGACTAAAGAGAGTTTTGAGAGAGCTTCAGAAGCATATTTTTTCATTAATGAGTAAAGATGTTTTAAATACCAGTAATTTAAAATACTTAGGCTATGTCATTGCAGGAGATGGAATTAAGACATCACCAAAGAAAATACTGTAGCTGCAATTCTGGAAGCCCCTTCTCCAAAGTCGGTTTCTGAAGAGAAATCATTTTTGGGAATGGTTACTTATTATTTGAGACTTGTTCCCAATTTTTCTAGTGCACTTTCTCCTCTATATGCTCTTTTCAAGAAAAATGCAATATTTAAATAGTCTGATTGTAAGGCTAATGCATTCAGTACAGTTATCCAGGTCCAATTTTCTTGCTAATTTTGACAGGGATAGTCCAGTAGTAGTAGAAGTGGATGCATCTCCAGTGGGTATGGGATGTGTTCTAATACAGAAATTCAATGGTATTGAAAAACCAGTCAATTTTGCAAGTAAGAAATTGTCAGCTGCCAAGATGAAATACTCGCAATTGGACAAGGAAGCTCTAGCTTTGGTTTACAGTATGCTGTATCCAAGTTTAAATATTTTTTGTTGGGTGGCAAATTCGTAATCAGAACTGACCACAAATTTTTACTTGGTACCTACGAATGCTAATGCTACGGTGCAACGTTGGGCCTTGTTGCTTTCTCAATTTGATTACGATTTGTTTTAAAGCTGTCAAGGACAATGTTGGTTACCCCTTTCTGATTCGGATTTGGATTCAACTACCCCTACTGAATATGTACATATGGTTTAAGCTTTGTATGATAAAAATTTATCTTTTTAATCAATTAAATCTTTGTCTAAATGTGATCCTGTGCTTAAGAACGTAATCAGTTGTATGAAATATGGATGGATTAATGATCCTTTAATTTCTGATTTATCCAAAGTGAAAGATAATTTAAGCCTTTATGATGATGTACTTTTGTATAGTAACTGTGATTTCCGGGTCGACCTGTGTTCGCCGGTGAAAAGGTCCTTCTTGTCACTTTTCTGATATAAATATATTCCAAATATACCAGAGAAAGTTAAAGTATTGGTATGCAGAGGTTACTACCCTCGCGCGAGCACCCTAAGGGCGTCGTGTATAAAGAAAGGGCATGGGAAAGCCACTATTCACAGGTCGTCTTCCATTTAGAATATTCCTTCGTCAATATACACAAGAGGGGTGTGCCGTAATAGTGGTCTCCACCGCAACAGCCTGGACCACCCCACCAACGCCCGACACCAGCGCCCGACACCAGCGCCATCCTGACATCCTTATTTTTGGACTCGTGAAGCGTTGTGCCCCTTGCTTTGTGCCCGTTCTTTTTGCGGTTTTTTGGACCCTTTTTTGAGATGGCTGAGGCTCTTCTTACCCCTGCACCAATGTTAAGTACCCTAGATTCTGTTTTTCGATTCAGTGTTATGAATTTTTGTCTTAAACCCGCGTTTTAGCGTGTTTTGTTAGCGCAAGGCTTTGGCCATGTGCAGCCATCTAGCGCGTACACAGCATGTGTGTGTTTATCTACCTAGTTAGGTATTTTCAGGTCCAATAATAGTCTCATTGCATTCTCATGTTTAAAGGTTCATTTTGTATAGATTACAGTTTTCATTCCTGGACCTTTATGTTAGTTTACCATATTTGGTTCGTTTTTGCGTTGTAAACATGAGTCGCTTCCGAGTCCCGTATTTTTATTTTAGTATAGCCTCTTTAAGCGAAGAAAAGAGCCCCTTGGCCAGTAGGTGTTTTTCACATTTCACGTTTTTTGCTTCACTGACGCTGGAAAGGAATTATCTCTTTCCGTCCTGGTCTTTTAGTCCTCTCTTCTTCGCTTATTTCCTTTTTATTATGATTATTGTACTGTATTTTTATTGCTCGAGATTAAAGATTGTTATTCACATAGGGTTCATTTTTTATTATTCTAGTGTGAGTAGAGGTAACCTTACTGAAGAGAGGCTGGAGGTTCCCCCTCTTTTTACTTCTGTTAAGTACAGCTATCCTGCCTAATTCACGTAGGCTACATGGAATTATAGATTCTACCTGTCCAAGAGAGGCTGGTTACTCCCCCTCTCTCTTTATGTCTTAACGAGTACTTTTATTTATCAACAAAGTGTCATAAGGTTATTCTGCCTACTAGCTAGTTTTCTCTAGTTATCAGTTTATTTTATTCAAGTGGTAGTTGCGGTAATATTTTGTGTTAGAGCCAGTGTTGGTACCTTATCCCGACTTAGGTTAGGATCCCCTACATGGCTTGATCTCCAAGCCGCCGTCTGTGTTCCCCCTCTTTCCTTTAAGTCCCTCCCCCTCTTCCCCCGCTATGACTTGGGGATAATAGGGGACAGGACAGAAAGTGAATAATTCGTTAAGAATTACGTTACGGAGCCCTATCGCCGGAGCTCCGCCGATGGATCTCCGTCGGCATAGAGGTTTGAGCAGGGAACGTCGTTGCTATTTTGATATCGTATGAGTGACTGATGCTTATCTCCGGTGATTCCTATGACGATTGGGAGCATCTCCCCTCGACAGGTTATCCGGTTTTGAATGTGGTACTCGTTCTGGCTCCGGTATTTCTACTCCGTCCATCCGGTTCTACCGGAGATGCATGGCACTAATAATAGTAGATTCATTGACTACAAAATTTTTAACTACCGTCTTACCATTCTTTTACTCCGTCGTTCTCCGGACCTCCGGGGTGCAACGGAGTAAAATTGTGAATTCTAATTATCAATCTTACAAGTACTGTACTAGGTTTTTTGAATACAAATGTTTAACTAGCCCAAGCTGTCTCTGCTCAGTACTCCGACGCTCTCCGGACCTCCAGGGTGCAACGGAGGAGAATAGTGAACCCTAATTATCATATCTTACAAGTACTCATATGCTACAGTACACTCTCTCCTATAATGGTGGCGACTAGCTACGGCAAGTCTTCCATATGCATGTCAGATTAAGACTACTTGCATACCCCATTAATTTAAGTTTAGATAAAATTTTCCAGAAGGAGGCGGTGTACTTATAGAAAATTTTATATTACAGAAAGCCTGCTGCGCCTTCAAAGGCTGTTCAGCAGCCTTTATCGATCTGGTGGGCCATGACGTCTGTCGGTCGCACGCCCATTGTGTGATTTCCTTCGCCCTGGAGGAGGGCCAAACTCCTTACATGGTTTGGTTCCTGGAATCATGCTCGCTGTGCTTCGAGATGATTTCGATCTTATTGAATGATGAGGTAAGATTTAGAAACAGTTGTTCATACTCACGGTTTCTATTTTTGTTGATATAGACATAACCCCCTTTTTAGTCTTAGTTAGTATGAGTTTTATAATCCTATCCCCTCTTCCAGGCGGACGAGGAAGGTTTGAAGACGGCTAAAGCAAGTCTCCGGTTTTGGCCGTAATGCCCCTCAAGGTTGCCCTTATGTCCTGGACGGCGACATGGCATCTCGTTTGTTCCCTGGTTCCCCGTCGGCGGCTGTGGAGAAAGGAGTAGCTGCCCCCATCATAGATGCCATTCAAGCTGCAATGGCTCCACCTTCGAAAGACCAGCAACTGTCGGGAGACATAGCTGCTTTGGACATCCATCTGGAACCGATGGATGAGCAGGTAAGTGGTGCAGAGGATACGGCAGGTTCTTTCTTTTCTCCTACTCCTTCTTCTTCTTCCTCTTTTTTAGGCTTTGACAAGCCCGCTACTTCACCTTGGGAAGGAGCTCTGTCAGTTCGACCCAAAGTTAAGCCCTTAAAGGTATCGAAGCCTTCATCTAAGGCTCTGAAATCAGCTCCGTTGGCATCAGCAGCGTTGTCTCCGGTCTCTAGGCCATCGACTTCGTCTGACTCTTTGCTAGCTGTCAAGGTTTCTCCTCCTTCTCAAGGACAGAGGAGTAAATCCGCTAAGTCTAAGACGACGGAGCTCGAAAAACAAACTGACCTTATGGCGGACAAGCTGTTGTCCAGGTCAGAGATGTGGTGGATGAAAGGCTGGAGGAGAGAATGTACTCTCTTACTCCGGCCTTTTCTACTGACACACAGTCAGTATCTGATTTAGTGGCGGAGCAATTAAAACCAATCAAAGAGATGATTGCAGTTATGCTCCACTCCGGATCTCAAGCAGCTCCGTCAGCAGTCCCAGATGCCTCAAAGCTTCCGCCGTTCGATAAGAACAACCCTTGGCGGTTTGCTCTCCATGCTCCTTACTTAGATGGCACTCTTACCATTGAAGGACTGGGTACTCAGCCTTTATCGGACCTCGAATTCTACCCAGAAGATCTCCGGTTTCCCTTCAATGGTTTTGTACAATTGACGGAGAATGCCCTGGTCAGGATGGACAAAGTCCCTAAAGAAACAGTTATCTTCCCAAAGGAACAAGCCCAAGCTGTCTGGGCTCGTACTTTGTCGGACTGGGGCTGTACAAATACCAAGTTGACACCGCACAAGGGGTCGTATACTATATTTACGACTCCCCAAGATATACCCTCTCCGTTTACGGATAAGGTTACAGAACTAACGCTCCAGGCAGTACATGAGGATCTGCCAATGCCAACCCTCAAAGAGACGGATTCTACCTCCCTCCTCATGCCAGCCACTAGGGAATTCTGGCATGATGCTCCGTCAACCTTCACGGTTGGGAAACTAGATTCAGACTGTGCTTCCTCCTTGTTTTCGGAAAAATTACCAAAACTGCCGGAAAACTTGCTCAAAACTGAATTTGAAGCAAGATCGAGGCTGGCCAGATCCATCAACGCAGTGACATCACTGGAGTTGGTGGCTTCCATCTATAAAGAAGAACAAATCTTCAAGGTCCTAGCAAAGATTCTGTTACAGACTTACCAATTGGACCTCCATGATTTCACTACAGCCAGGAAGAACTGCAGGAAATATGTTTTGGTAGAGGCATCTATTAGGCATGAACCTAACAGACTAATTAAAGCTTCCTGTTGGGGAAAGAATCTTTTTCCTCAGGAGGAAGTAGACAAAGTGCTGCAAGAGGCCGCCGGGGCTAATCAGAACCTTCGAGTTCGTTGGGGTCTCTCTTCCAAACGTAAATTTGACCCTGCTATGAAGCACCAAAACCCTAAAAAGAAACAAAAATTCTATGCTTCTTACAAAGCTTCTCGTGGCCAACAACGACAACTTCCTATCCTTCTAGCCCAAGCGTCGACTCCCTCAACGTCAAAAGCACCTCCGCCCCAACAATTTATGATCGTCCTCGCGCCACAGGGTGGACAATCATCCTCCACTGCAACGTGGATGTCCTATCCAGCCTTCAATCCGGCTTACGAAGCCACTGGGGCCTTTCGAGGATTCTCTAGACAATCCGGTGGTAACAGAGCTAGAGGCCAGTTCCGCCAGCGCGGCGGAGCTAGAACCAGAGGCGCAAGAGGAGGTAGAGGGTTCAAACCAACTCACAATCAGTGAGACAGACCGGGTAGGAGGGAGACTATACTGGTTCCGAGACTAATGCACCTTCAGCCCTTGGGCACACAGTATTGTTTCCAAAGATCTGGGCTGGAAGTGGACAAAGGGGTCTCCACCTCCGCCAGTGAACTTCTTTCAGACACCCACTCCAGATCTGAAAGAAAACACCAAAGATCTCCTACAGAAAAATGCTATAGAGTAAAAAGCCTAAAATTCCAAGGACGTCTGTTTACTGTCCCAAAGAAGAATTCTTCCACAATGAGAGTAATTCTGGACCTGTCCAAACTGAATTCTTACATTCTTTGCGACAAGTTCCGTATGCTGACTGTCTCTCAGGTGCGGACCTTACTTCCCCGTGGGGCCGTCACCACCCCTATAGATCTTACCGACGCCTATTATCATGTTCCGGTAGCAAGAAACTTCTCTCCCTACCTAGGCTTCCGGCTAGGCAGGAAATCATACGCATTCAAAGTGATGCCCTTCGGCCTCAACATTGCACCCAGGATAGTTACGAAACTGGGGGAGACAGTATTGCAACAACTCAGGAACCAAGGAATAATGCTAGTAGCCTACCTAGACTATTGGCTCATTTGGGCGAATACAGTGCAAGATTGTCACGAAGCAACATCCAAAGTAATTCGGTTTCTGCAAATCCTAGGCTTTCAGGTGAATCTGAAGAAATCCCGGCTACAACCAGCAAGTCAGTTCGAATGGCTGGGTATTCATTAGGACCTAAAAGATCACAAACTATCCCTTCCTTCCAAGAAGGTCAAGGAGATAGCATCAATGACAAAACTTTATCAGAAACAAAGAGATAACGAGGCGATCTTTAGAGAGAATCCTCGGCTTACTCCAATTTGCCTAGACGTCATTCTAAAAGCCAAACTCAAAGACATCAACCGAGTTTGGAGGAAGAGAGCAAAGATACATCTAAGAGACAAGGTTTCAACAATTCCCTCTGTACTAATAAAGAGACTTCTTCCATGGACGAAATCCAAGAAACTGGCCAAATCAGTTCCTATGCAATTTCCCCCTCCCCAAGTGACGATTCATACAGACGCGTCACTCAGTGGTTGGGGAGGTTACTCCCAACACCAGATGTTCCAAGGGTCCTGGTCCCTCAGTATGAAACAATTTCATGTAAATGTGTTGGAAGCGATGGCAGTGTTTCTAACCTTGAAACGGTTGTCTCATCACAAGACAAGTCATGTGAGGATAGTCTCGGACAACTGAGTGGTAGTCCACTGCATAAACAGGGGGGGATCCAAATCACCCAAACTGAATCATGTTCTGGTAACGATTTTCACCTTGGCAGCGAAAAGAAATTGGTTCCTGTCAGCTACGCATCTGGCAGGAGTAAGAAATGTTATAGCGGATGCCTTATCCAGGACCAAACCACTAGAATCGGAATGGTCCCTAGACATGAATTCGTTCCGAGGGATATCCAGACTAGTTCCGGATCTCCAGGTAGATCTGTTTGCAACAAGCTTCAATTGCAAACTCCCTTGCTACATAGCCCCCAACCTGGACCCTCAGGCCTTTGCCATGGACGCATTAGCTCTAGACTGGAACATCTGGCAAAAGATTTATCTGTTCCCTCCAGTGAATCTTCTGATGAAGGTATTACACAAACTACGTTCCTTCAAAGGAACAGTAGCTTTAATATCACCCAACTGGCCCAAAAGCAACTGTTTTCCACTCCTATTAGAGCTGAAACTCCATCCCAAACGGATCCCGCACCCAAAGTTGACTCAGGTAGTCCAAACACAGACTGTGTCAGCTTCCTCAAGAATAGTTCAAACACTAACTTTGTGGACTTCATGAAATTTGCAGCCCATAAAGATGCAAATATCGATCCAGACAATGTCCTATTCATTGAATCTGACAAAAGGGACTCAACTCTTAGACAATATGATTCGGCTGTTAAGAAATTAGCGGACTTTTTAAAGAATTCAGACATTCTTCAGATGACCCCAAATTTGGCCATTTCATTTTTTAGAACTGTTCGAAAAAGGCCTAGCCGCTAGTACTATCACTACGATTAAGTCGGCCCTGAAAAAGATTTTTCAAGTTGGCTTTAAGATTAATTTAGCAGATTCTTATTTTTCATCTATCCCTAAAGCTTGTGCATGGCTTAGACCTTCAACCCGTTCACAAAAGATCTCATGGTTTCTAAATGATGTTTTGAAACTGGAGTCGACACCAATAATGAATCCTGCTCGTACATTTCTTTACTTAGAAAAACCGTGTTTCTTACAGCCATGACCTCAGGTGCCAGAATTTCAGAACTAGCAGCTCTCTCCCGTAATCCTGAGAACCTAGATTTCCTCCCGTCAGGAGAAGTACTGCTCTCCCCGGATGGGAGTTTCCTAGCTAAAAATGAAGACCCTCAAAACAGATGTTCCCTTGGAAGATTATTCCCCTACCACAGGATACTTCCCTATGTCCAGTAGTGACCCTTAAGGCCTTTTTAGCTAGATCCTCCACACGTTCCTCCGGTTCCTTATTTACCAGAGAGCAGGGAGGTACTATCTCCATTCAAGGTATTAGACAGCAAATACTCTACTTCATCAAACAGGCTAACCCGGAATCCTTTCCACATGCACACGATATTCTGGCAGTAGCCACCTCAGTTAACTATTTCCAAAACATGAATTTTGATTATCTTAAGAAATATACAGGTTGGAAATCTCCTATGGTCTTTAAACGCCACTATCTAAAAAACATACAAGCCCTAAAATTTTCTACTATAGCAGCTGGGAGTCTCATCTCTCCAGATTAGTTTTTTCCCCATAATTTCATTTTTCGTCCCATTCTAATTCTTTCTCCCTTCTACCTGCCACTCTCACCACGATGCCTCTCACCTCGGTGGAACGGATACAGCTACCCTGTATCATGCTCTTCTTTAGAATGTCGATCATGGATTGTGTTCATTCTTATGTTGTACTTTTGTTTTTATGAAGTGTATATAAACTTCTAGCATTCTTGCGCATATTTACATTTAATATTTTAGTTTTCCTAAGTGTTAAGCTGTGCTGTAACTTGTTCCAATATTGATTTAGTAAACCCTTATACACGTATTTAAGATACTCTTTTTACCTTGTAATAGAATTGATTTGCATGGGCTTGGAAGGCATTCTCTTGTATTTTTTCACCGGCGAATATAGGTCGACCCAGAAAAGGGATTTTGACGAAGGAAAAATCTATTTCTGGGGAGAGACCTGTGTCGCCCGGTGAAACCTTTCCCTGTTTATTCCCATCCCGTTCCTTTCCAAGCCAATGTTGGAATCCAAATACAGAAGGATGTCAGATGGCGCTGGTGTCGGGCGTTGGTGGGGTGGTCCAGGCTGTTGCGGTGGAGACCGCTATTATGGCACACCCCTCTTGTTTATATTGACGAAGGAATATTCTAAATGGAAGACGACCTGTGAATAGTGGCTTTCACACGCCCTTTCTTTATACACGACGCCCTTAGGGTGCTCGCGCGAGGGTAGTAACCTCTGCATACCAATACTTTAACTTTCTCTGGTATATTTGGAATATATTTATATCAGAAAAGTGACAAGAAGGACCTTTTCACCGGGCGACACAGGTCTCTCCCCAGAAATAGATTTTTCCTTTGTCAAAATCCCTTTATTCCATCTGATATGCGAAATGTAGTATTGGATCAATTACATGTTGGTCATTATGGTATTAGTGTAATGAAAGCTGAAGCACGCAGCTGGGTATGGTGGCCAAAAAATAGACCAAGAAATTAGTGAAATGACAAAATAATGTAATGTATGCTTTAAAAACTGTAAAAACTTCTAAATATTCTGTATTGTTGTGGACAGAGACCGGTAAACCATGGGATAGAGTACATAGAGGCTATGCTGGGCCTATAGATGGAAACTATTAATTGATAATCATTGATTCTTACTCTAAATTTTTGGATATTCATGTAACTATATCAACTACAACAATTGTAATTATTGAGAATTTGAGACAGTTTTTGCAATTTTGGTTTACCCAGTGGACTTGATTCTGATAATGCTAAATATTTTGTTTCTGGTGAGATGGAGACTTTCTTGCGGAAGAATGACATTAAGCATGCTACGAATGACATTAAGCATGGTACGCCTGCTCCGTACAATCCATCATCAAAAGGGCTTGCAGAGAGAGCACTCAAGACTCCTGGCTAGTACAGTGGTAACGTGTTTGCCTCGCATTCACGTGGCAAGAGATCGATCCCCGCTCAGGGCAGTGAGTTTAAGCTGTTTACTGGGGAGGCTACTGCTGTGGTAGGGCACCACAGTGGGGGGTTGGGCTTGCCCGGCTGACGTTCTGGTGAGCATCTATTCTGATGGAACTGGAACTGAAACCAGACACCTTTGAGACACCTTTAATGAGGGTCCTATTGAATTCACAGAGGGCAATATCACTACACGTTTTGTAGATTTTTGTACAATTATAGAAGGACAGTGCATTCTTCCACTGGGAAATCCCCATCTGATATGATGTTCAATCACAATTGTCATGGTTTAATTTGAGAGGATTAAACCCCAAAATAAGAAAGAGAAAGAATTGAAAATTGATATCAAATTTGAAAAGTCTAAATATGGAGGATTAAACCCCAAAATAAGAAAGAGAAAGAATTGAAAATTGATATCAAATTTGAAAAGTCTAAATATGGAGGATTAAACCCCAAAATAAGAAAGAGAAAGAATTGAAAATTGATATCAAATTTGAAAAGTCTAAATATGTTGTTGTTGATGCAGTTTTCAAAAAAAAAAAAAAAATTGGGTGCTGGAATACTTGGCTGCCGGGTAAAATGATTGAACTGCTTGGTGTTAGAAATTATAAAGGGATTTTGACGAAGGAAAAATCTATTTCTGGGGAGAAACCTGTGGCGCCCGGTGAAAAAAGGGTCTTTCTCGCGCGAGGGTAGTAACCTCTGCATTCCATGCTTTTATCTTTCTCTGGTATGATTGGAAGGTTTATATCAGAAAAGTGTATAAGAAGGACCCTTTTCTCACCGGCCGCCACAGGTCGACCCAGAAAAGTGCAGTTGAAGAATTTGGTAACATGGTATGGAAAGGCCATGCTGATCAATTAATGCCTAGATTCACTCCTAATTCTGATGACTGTATTGTTCCTGTTCGTAACCTGGCAAATAGTCGATTCTCTGAACCTAGTTTGTCTCCTATACCAATTGTTAGAAGTTCTGATACTGGTTTAAGCAGTGAGAATAGTAACAACTTTAGTGACTGAAATTTCTGTTGAGGCAGCTATTGCAGATAAGTCAATTCCTAGTAACTTGTCATTGCCTGAACCAGTACCACTGCATAGATTGGGTTGAGTGGTTAAACCACCTGATGGACTGAATCTTTAATTACAGAGGATATCTTAATCTAAGGGAAAAGGAAATGTCATATATTGATTTATTATTATTTTACTCTTGCATATAATAGTTTTATTCCTTATTTGGTTTGCTTATTGTTTTGCATTATAAATGATTGAATCCTCTCCCTTAGATTCTAATACTTTTGTACCCTTGCTTCATCTATACTTAACGTTTTATGCTTTTCCTTGTTTTGCATTCTGCCGACAAGGTTCGCCAATGGCCATTTGCTTTTGCGAGTTATTTTCTACTTAATGGAATACAAACCACGCTATTTAATAGGGGTTTGTTCCGTAACTGAAATACAAACCACACTATTTAATATGGGTATTACTTTCGGGGTAGCTGAAATGACGAGCCATTAGAATTTTAACGAGGGATTACTACCCCCTCGCTAGTTAGCGAGGGGGTAGGGAGGGGTAGCTTGCTACCCCTCCCCCCCTCACACACCTGTGATTAGCTCACTTTGATTTTGGCTCGGGTGACGATCAGACATGTCTGCCCCCACCCTCGCTTACTTTGACAGCCTTTGATCTTTGTTTTTGCTTTTTCTTTTATACAATGTGTTTGGAAGTTGGCCTCTACCGTGCGGAAGTGTCCCGGATTACCTGACCGCCCTTGTGGAACTTATGTGTCGGCGATCAACACGGACCCTCACACCTTGTGTCCTTTTTGTAGGGGTCAACGGTGTGATAGAAATAAAGTATGTGGTGAGTGTAGGGAGTGGTCTACCTCCCAGTGGGAGAGGTTTTCCCGGCGCCAGAAGAAGTCCAAACGGGATATTTCTCCTTCAGGGGTTTCCTTGAAGAGAGAAAATCCCAAGGACTCTTCTTCCGTAGCCCAAACCTCCTCCGAAGCTTCCACTCGATCGGTCTCTTCCGAGAGGCCGTCGATTGGTAGCGTAGGCCGTACTTACGTTCACCAACCTCTGGGTTCGGGAGAGGGAGTTGCACCTGGGGAGGTTATTTCTGATAACAATGTTTCTAACAATGATTTGTTACAGCTTTGGGCTTCCTTGGGGCTTCAGGGTTTGCCCTCCAAGGAAGCCCTGTTTGACATAATCAGGTTGGGAGCTGCTGTCAAACAGTCGCCGGCGGTAGCAGAGGTTGACCCTCTGTCTATCGTCGACGTTGTTGTGGCAGAGGCTTCCGACGAGTTAGGTCAAACCTCTGCTATGGTTGCTGATGTAGCTGAAGGCTTAGTTCCCCCCTCCGAACATCCTTCGAGGGAGTCGCTAAGTCCAACGGTCTCTCCTGCAGGTGATTCTCCCCCTCGGGGTAGTTCACTAACAGAGACTCCTCTTCGGAGGACTGATGATGGTCTGCCTGCTGCCCCCAGAGGACGTATCAGACGTAAGGCTCACCCTCCTCTTCGCCGTAGAGGCCCACAAGGGAGTTAGAAGGCGGTTCTTCGCCTTCGCAGTCCCCCGCAGAGGATTCTCCTCGCCGTGCACCGACCGTTACAGCTGCATCCCTGGACCTCTCTGCTGGTCGTTCACGATCTCCTTTGCCTGCCAGACCTGCTGACCTACCGTCTCTGTTCCTGCCTGCTGACGCGCTGTAGGCGCCCACGCACCCCGTTATCCAATGGGCATCGGTCCCTTCGGGGCAAAAGGGGCTTTCTCACATCGTGAGTAAGTCCCTTAAGCACCAGGTATCCCCTGCGTGCCAACGTTCTCCTGCGCGCCCACGCCCAATTGCGCGCAAGCGCTCGCCTGCTGTTTCTGAGACTTCTCTTCAGAGACATCCTGTTCCAGGGACAATGCGCCAGCGATCTCCTGTTGCTGAGTCTACGCACCAGTGCTTTCCTGCTCGCCAGTGCTCACCTGCGCGCCAGCGCTCACCTGCGCGCCAGCGATCTTCTCCTTGCCAGCGCACAACTGCGCGCCCTCATCCTGATGCGCGCTACGCGCGCCCACGATCTCCTGCGGGCCCACGATCTCCAGCTCGCCAGCGCTCTTCACCTGCGCGCCAGCGTTCGCCTGCGTGCCAACGTTCGCCTGCGCGCCCACGATCTTCGGATCTGGGCACAGGAGGGAAGAATCTTTCTTCTCCTTCCCGTCAGTGATCTCCTACGCGTATTCGGACCTCGCCTGCTCGTCAGCCCTTGCCTGCGCGCCATCGCGCACACCTGTACCAGCCCCTGCTGTGCACCCTCCTAGAGCTCATCGAGATCCTGCGTGCCCGCGCGCGAGCAATCACCTCCGCGCGCGCAAGCGCTTGCACACCCTTCTGCGCTTTTCGTATCCTGAAATTTTATTCGTATACTGGGGCATAAAAATCTTCGAATCGCTTTTCGTATCCTGAATTTTTCGTAAGCAGAAACTTTCGTATCCAGAGGTATCATTGTATCATCTAGGGCACACAGGATTGGCATCTGTCTCCCCCGTTATCTGGACGACTGGCTAATCCTAGCAGGCTCGGCGTCAACCCTTCTTCAACATCGAGACAAACTTCTGAGACTTTGCCAAGATCTGGGGATCATGGTAAATCTCGAGAAGTCCTCCCTGCTTCCCACTCAAAGACTGGTATACTTAGGCATGATTATAGACACCGCTCTCCACAAAGCCTTTCTATCAGACGACAGGATAGCAAGGCTGAGGAAGGTCGCAAGACCTTTTCTCAGACGAGAAGAACTTCCAGCCCAATCATGGTTACGTCTCCTCGATCACCTTTCATCACTGGCCCGTCTAGTTCCCAATGGTCGCCTCAGGATGAGATTCCTCCAGTGGTGACTTATGTCCCGGTGGAATTAAGCTTTCGACTCCCCGGACATCCAGATCCCCATGGGACCAGCGGAACTGACGGACCTCCAGTGGTGGGTGGTAGACGAGAACCTACGAAAGGGAGTGAATCTTCTCGTCCTCCCCCCGGATTTGATGCAGTTTTCAGACGCTTCAAAAAAAAGGGTGTGGGCCCCACGTGCTGCACCACATGACCTCAGGCCTCTGGTCAGAGTCAGAAAAGTACCTCCACATAAATCTCCTAGAGATGAAGGCCGTCTTTCTAGCCTTTCAACAGTTCCAACAGTACCTGGCATGTCACTCTGTGGTGGTGATGAGTGACAACACCACAGTAGTGGCCTACATCAACAAACAAGGAGGTACTTTTTTGCAGCAACTATCCCATCTAGCAGTATAGATACTGAGATGGGCCGAAATCCACTCGATACCATTATCGGCACACTTCATTCCGGGCAAAAGGAATGTGCTCACTGACAACCTGAGCAGAGCATCTCAGATAGTGATTACCGAGTGGTCTTTGGATCGTCTAGTAGCCAACAAAGTCTTGACTTTGTGGGGTTCTCCGACTGTGGACCTCTTCGCAACAGCCCTGAACTTCAGGCTCCAGCTGTATTGTTCCCCAGTCCCAGACACCAAGGCTCTCTGGCAAGATGCTTTCCAACAACGGTGAGACAACATCGACGTTTACGTCTTTCCCCTGTTCTGTCTGATGTGGAGGGTATTCAACAAGACCAGAACATTGGTCAATCTTTCAATGACCCTCATAGCTCCGCTATGGCATCACGCAGAATGGTTTCCGGACCTTCTGCAACTCCTAACGGAGCCGCCAAGAGAACTCCCTCCACGACACAATCTACTTAAACAATCACATGCCAACATCTTCCACAAAGCTGTAGCTTCACTACAACTTTATGCCTGGAGACTATCCAGCATCTACTCTCTGAGAGGATTTTCGCAACAGGTTGCGATCAGGATGTCTGGACATCTGCGGAAGTCATCAGCAGCAAGCAGCAGTCTACCAGGCAAAGTGGAAAGTCTTCTGTGGTTGGTGTCATGGAAGGGGTATCTCTCCACTCGATGCCACTATTCCAGCAATAGCGGAGTTCCTTGTGTATTTGTGTGAAGAAATGCGCCTATCAGTCTCGGCTGTGAAAGGCTATCGCTCAGCCTTAAGCCTCGCCTTCAGGCTAAAAGGAATGGACATTTCTTCATAGCTAGAACTTTCTCTACTCATACGGAGTTATGAACTTACCTGCCGTCAGTCGGAAGTGAGACCTCTCCCATGGAACGTGGTTCGAGTTCTCAGGTCTCTTAAGAGACCTCCCTATGAACCATTACGCCAGGCATCAGATCGCCACCTAACTTGGAAGATGGTGTTCCTGCTAGCTTTGGCCCCGGCCAAGCGAGTCGGTGAACTTCATGGTCTCTCGTATGACATCGCCCATTCAAGGGGATGGGGAGAGCTAACGTTCAGCTACGTCCTTAAGTTTATTGCTAAGACTCAGAACCTGAGAGTTGTGGATCCTCAATTCGATTCCTTCCGGATTTCTAGTCTCCGTACTGTCACAGATGACCCAGACCATCTCTACTATACCTAGTAAGGAGCCTGAGGCTGTACCTCAAGAGAACAGCCGCAGCCCGTCCTTGTGTGGTAGCACTTCGTCAGTACAAGAATGACTAAGAGGAGGGTCACCAAGAACACCATCTCTGCATGGATTTGCAGGGTCATTGACCTGGCACTGAATCCAGACCCTCCTCCGTCACGTCACCCCAGAGCACATGATGTCAGGGGCATAGCTACATCCCTGGCCTTCAAATGAAATTTTTCAGTGACGCAGGTTCTTCAAGCTGGGGTGTGGAAACTCAGACCATGTTCACATCCCACTACCTGCAAGGCGTGACCCACAGGAGACTCGATACTTTTTCTATCGGTCCTATGGTGGCTGCACAACAGCTGGTTTAAAACCTCAAGCTCCTTATTGGACAAGTAGCAGAAGGTTGAGAGCATTGCTACCCGGTTTTAGTCTGCATGAAGGAAAAGGTTTGACTGGCCCTTATTCTTTTCTTCATCATCCCCTCCCTTGGGGAAAGCAGCATCCTGGGTTCTCTGTATAGCTGACCTCAAACCACTGCAGGTAAACCATGCTCCCTTGTGTTCCTAGTATTAATATTAATACTGTTATGTCCCCATACCTTGACGAGGTGGTATTGGGAAAGTCCTAGTCTACAAATTTCCATCTAAAGAACTTCGGAACAACTTTCTAGGACAAGCCACACTTCTTCATACCTTCACACACAGCTTGTGTAGGCCGCAGACCTTGCGTAGCAAGGTTTTAGCGAGGTGCAGGGGCTCCTTATTTCTTGAGTGCTAACACACTCAGATAAGGAGCCCCCGGGCAAAGCCAAAAAGCTAGACTGGCTGGGACGTCCACCCTTCCTTATGGGTGAGTCACCCCTATTAAATAGCTTGGTTTGTATTCTAGTTGCAGAACAAATGGCAAATTCGTAGATAATTTGTATTTTTCATAATTATACAAACTTTAGCTATTTAACCAAACTTGCCCGCCAGCCCTATCCCTCTCGAAGTCCTACCTCCAAGCAAAGTGAGCTCAAGCTCAGGTGTGTGATGGGGTGTGGGGGGGGGTTAGCAAGCTACCCTCCCCTACCCCCGCTAACTAGCGGTGTGGGTAGTAAACTCTCGCTAGACATTAATGGCTTGTCAATTCACCTATGCCGAAAGTAATACCCCTATTAAATACCTAAGGTTTGTATAGTTAGGAAAAATACAGATTATCTACGAATTTGTCATATTGATGAGGACGGACTTTGGTTTTACGCTAGTCTCAACACCTGAAACTTTTAATAGAGATCATAGTTCCTAAATATTTAAATGAATTCACCTCATTAATCCTTTCTCCTTCTAATGATATTTCATCTTCCATTGCATATTCAGTTCTCATCATCTCTGTCTTTCTTCTATTTATCTTGAGCTCAACCTCAAGTAATATTTCATGCATTCTTGTAAGGAGGTTTTGCAAATCCTGTGGTGTTTTGCTAACAAGGACAGCATCAACAACATACTCTAGGTCAGCTAATTTCATGTTACCAATCCAGTGCAGTCCTTCTCCATCATCCCCAGCTGTTCTATACATTACAAAATCCATGAGGAGGATAAACAACATAGGTGAAAACACATTCCCTTGCAGTATTCCTGTGTTCACTGGAAATTCATTCAATAGAACTCCACTAACTTTGCACTTGCTATGCTCATGAACAGACTTAATCAAAATTACATATTTAATAGGAAATCCATAATAATGTAGGACTCTCCACAAAATTGCCTGGTGCACAATGTCAAAGGCTTTTTCATAGTCCACAAATGCCATCAAAATTAGATTTCTATATTGAACACATTGCTGTACCTAATGTCTTAAAATGGAAATTTGGTCAGTGTAAGTTCTACATTTTCTAAATCCTGCTTTTTCATCACTCAGCTTTTTATCAATCTTTCTCTCTATTCTCTTTAGAATGAGCATACTATGTATCTTCATGACAACTGACGTGTAGGTGATGCTTCTGTAATTATTGCAATCTGTCAGATCTACCTATTTTATGCCATTTTCATCAATACTACTAGCTCCCATTCATCAGATTTTGTTTCATCACGCTACATTCTACAAAATAATCTTGTAAGTATTCTGGGAGTCACTTCCTTTTCGGGGCAATATCATCCCGGCAGTTATTCCATCGTATCCAGGGTCTTTCCATTTTCTGGGTTTTTAATGATACCTTCGACTTCAAACACACTGAATTCCTTCATGGCCACATCAAGGTTTTCATCATCTTCAGGTATATCAATCAAATTATTCCCTTTATATCACCTATTCATGACCTCACTAAAGTGTTCCATCCAACCAACGTTGCCTTTCTTCATCTTCTGATATAACAGATCCATCACTCTTTTTGATGGGTATATGCTGCTTCTTTGCTCCAGTAGAGATTTCATTAATAGTTCTTTAAGAGCAATTGCTACACCCTAGCCACTTCCTGAATTCGTAATTTTGTCAACCTCATCTGCTTTCCTGTCTAAATATTCTCTCCAGTCATTCCTGGGTTTACTTTTGACTTCACTATCGATACTGGAATACTTAGCATGCTCTACCTTGTAATTTTCATTACTTCCTCAAAAACTTTCAACAATATATTTGTCCTTTTCTTCTTTTCTATAGAATCCCAAGTATCATTTGATATCTATGGCTTTCTCCTTGTAACTGCATGTCCCAAAACTTAATTACCAACTCACTGATGTATGTTCTTAATATCACACCATTCTTCATTAGTTGTCTGCTCTTCGTCTCTTAATGTCTCTAAGACTGCAAATCGATTCCTACAATCAATTGCAAAGGCTTCACTGTGCTCATCTTCTAGAAATTTGTTACACCAAACCTAGGTGTTCTATCCACATTTCTCTTGGTGCTTTCAGTTTTAATTTCTGTGTGGCAATGAGGAGCAGGTGATCACTACCAATATCTGCACCTCTATAACTTCATACATTTCTCAGGGTCCTCCTCCTCTTTTTTTTTAATGGCTATGTGATCTATTTGATGTTTGTAATTGCCACATGGTGAAGCCCATCTATATTTGTGGATGTCCTTGTGTTGGAAAAGAGTACTTCCACTAACAAGATTGTTTGCTGAACAAAAACTTATAAAATGTGCCCCATTTTCATTTGCAACTTTGCCAAGACCCGCGACACCTATCACATTCTCTATACCTTGATTATTCCTTCCAACTTTAGCATTGAGGTCACCAATCACAATTTTCATATCTCTCTCTGGGATCTCAGCTATTACACTCTGCAGTTCTTCATAGTAATCATCTTTCCTTTCTTCAGAGGAATCATTTGTTTGTGCACAGCAAACTATAATATTCATAATGCACTGTTTTGATTTAAACTTTGCAAGTAACAATCTTCTATTTACAGCTATCTATTCCGTTAATGCCTCTCTTGCTCTTGGTGTCATCATTCTTCCTACCCCTTCTCTTCCAACTCCATTTGTTCTTCCCGAGTAGATGTACTGTATATATTGCTTGTTTTAAGATTTCTTTACCAATCCCCTTATATTGTATTTCAGTTAGGGCTAAGATATCCAAACTATATTTCACAAATGCATTCTCCACTTGCTGTAACTTCCCTATCTGATTCATGGTTCTAACATTCCAATTACCAATTTTTAATTTTTCTCTTTAGTACTTATAAACCGGGATATTCTTAGCACCCCGCTATGCCCAGTACTGGGGGCCATTCTGTCTTTTTCACTTTACATAGACTAACTAAATACATAGAGGATTCATCGGCTAAATTCATCAAAGGATAGCCAGTTCCTTGCGATGAGCAGTGCCTATCTAGCTAAGGCAAGTGACCACGCCAGTCCATACTGATTTCAGTAAGATCATCCACCAGACATTGAGAGTAGAAACCAAAGTGACATCTTGTCTTCTCCCTTAAACCCAATCCGTCCCCCTGCTGCCAGTGACTTCGAGATTTAGGTGAGCATTTACTCCACACCCAAAGATCTCGTTACTACACCAAGTTGCTCATCCGCTTATATAACAATTG
Organism: Palaemon carinicauda; assembly: GCF_036898095.1. NCBI lineage: Eukaryota > Metazoa > Arthropoda > Malacostraca > Decapoda > Palaemonidae > Palaemon > Palaemon carinicauda. Next base: position 65,160,417 of record NC_090750.1, on the reverse strand, counting down.
GCAAACATGGATGGCTAAGATATACCACCTAGCACTGTAAAGATATATATAATGGATTGAGTATCCAAGTGCCATCCAAAAATAGAAGACCGCATCTCTCCGGACAAACTTTCCTCCAGATAGTTTTCAGGATGAAGGGAAAACTGCATTTATGTTTCTCCATTCATTACATGGGGCTGACACATGTTTCAAATTACTTAGTGACTTCATCAGGACTACATGGGTTGAGTGATGGAATTACTCTTTAATAAAAAGGCTATGGTGGTAAGAATTTTAAGATACAAAAATATTTGGAAACTCTGAAATTGATTAACAAAAAAATGATAAATGAAATCTTTAAATTCTTTGAAATAAGAATAAAAATTTAAGATCAATTTTCAAATACATAAATGATTTTTTCACAGGGCTTCACAGAATTTCATGACTGGTCTCACAAGCCCTCCTCTTTGACAAGCTTACGATTACATTTTTTCAGTGGAATTGATGTTAGTTCTTCAGGAACGTCATCTCTTGTACAAAGCAGACTAATTCATGAACCTTACTCACTCAGAAATTTAGCTTTGTGATCTATATTGATCTCAGCTTCAATTCCATTTGGAATAGCACCTTTCCTTATGACAAATTGTGGTCTCGATTCTCCTGCATTTGTTTGGCAATGAAGCAGTTTCTGCACTCGCATCAAAGTCTTTTTTTCTTCCTTCTCTGATGAAGTTCAAGATTCTAGTAGTACAAAGGAGTTGATGAAGATTTTTCAAAACTCGTCTCACTTGTACAACTCAGCTTAGACCCTGAAGCTTGCTTGTTCCCTCACATATTCAATTTTTCAATATTAAACTTACCCGATAATCATGTAGCTGTCAACTCCGTTGCCCGACAGAATTCTATGGAGGGATACGCCAGCTATCACAATACTAGAAGGGGGTGTATTTACCAGCGCCACCTGTGGCCAGGTACTCAAGTACTTCTTGTTGACACCTCCTCAATTATTCCTCTGTCGTGCTTCCGGCAAGACGTTCTGGGATACGCTTATGTTCTTGGAGTATTTTCACGACTTTGGTGAAGTATTTCTCTTTGATTTCGGCTGTCGCTTTACTGGAAACTTCTATATTAGCTTAGTTAGCTTTTGGAATTAATTTGATTAATTATGGTGACTAGAGAGTATGAACTCTCGTTCACCTTTCAATGGCCGACCCTTCCCTTAGACGGAAGTGTTGGTGTCTAAGAGAGTATAGACTCTCTTTCTTAATTTTGCTTAACAAAAGTTATAGATTTATTTTATATCTCTCCGCCTCTTATAGGCCTCTTCGTTTAACTTCCTTTTATTATAAACTCTTTAAAATTAATTTTTATATTTGTTTATATTCGACCTTCCTAATAGTAGGCGGTCTTTTACCGAAGTTAATAAACTTTGAGCCCGTCATTTCGGTTTTACCTGTTAACATATTATGCTATTTCCGCCACAGAGTTTGAAAGAATTTCTTTGACAGTCTCGTACTGTTTTCAAAGTTGAACTAACGTTTTGTTTTGTCTCTGCAGTTGTTGACGTTCAGAACGTTCAACTTGCACTCTATCGTTACGATAGAGAAAGAATGTTCACGGTTTCACGTTGCAGTAAGAGTAACCGTGTCTAGCGTTTTGTTCATTCTTTCTTAACTTAATGGTTTTGATCCTAATAAAGGAACTTTTCAGTTTTTTCCTTTAACAATAATATGTTTTAACGATATATATGATTGGGCTCTTCTCTCAGGTTCTAAGTCAAGAGAGAGAGAGAGAGAGAGAGATAGAGATGGAGGGAGAAAGAGGATAAACGTTTCATTCAAGCCTGCCAGGCGTACGAGTAACGTCGTTATCGTTTTTGCTCTTCTCCCTAGTCTCTTTAGGGGAAGAAACTAAACGTTTCTAGAGTGATCTAGTGTTTAGTCTCTTTCCAGCCACTGAATTATCTTTCATTAGATTTTTCTGTTACATTGTAATTCTGTTTTCGCAATTACTAACTTTGAGAAAGGATAGAATTGCGTATTTCAGGTACAAACCACTTAAAGTTTCGAGTTCAGTGAAATAAGTGCAAACAGAAATCAAAGTGATAAGTGATTAGTGCGTGAGGGTACTTTTGTGCGCGCCAGTCGTCCTCCCAGTCCGGGACCTCTTGCAAGCTCCCAAGCCCAGGGGAGAAGCAATGTCGAAGGGCATAAGGGTTCAGCAGGCCTTGATCGGCGCACAGAAGTATCCTCGGTGGTTGTGGGCGTGTCTTACCGAGACCGTCACTCCCACCCGCAGACGATTGAGCCCTTATTTTGCTCGTCTGCAGAAGAGATTAGGGGAGAAAATAAAGGCAGAGTAACGCTGGTCTCAGGTCTTAAGACCTCTTAAACGTTAAGTCCAGACCTATGCCAGACGTACGAAGTTAAAGTTCACAACCCGAATGCAGTCATTGGGTTAGCTCTGACTCTCCTCAGTCATCAGTTGATTACACTCCGCCTAAGAGGAGTAAGGTTCTGCCACAACAGATCTCTGCTGTTAAGGCTTTACCTCAGCAGAACTTAGTGTCTGCCGACCCCAAGTTGACTCTACTGCAGTCCATACAGTCACAACTTTCGGTCTTGATGCGTGAGTGTCGGGCTGAGAGTGTTGCGCCTCCGCCTCCGCCTACACTCCCCCCCGCCTATGATCGCTCCGCCTGATCGCAGTACCACCTGCCAGGCGTACGATGTTGTGAACTCTACTACAGTCCATGCAAGCACAGCTTTCGGACTTGATGCGTGAGTGTCGGGCTGAGAGTGTTGCTCCTCCGCCTCCGCCTACACTCCCTCCACCTACACTCGCTCCGCCTGATCGCAGTACCATCTGCCAGGCGTACGATGTTGTGGACTCTACTTCAGTCCATGCAAGCACAGCTTTCGGACTTGATGCGTGAGTGTCGGGCTGAGAGTGTTGCTCCTCCGCCTCCGCCTACACTCCCTCCACCTACACTCGCTCCGCCTGATCGCAGTACCACCTGCCAGGCGTACGATGTTGTGGACTCTACTACAATCCATGCAAGCACAGCTTTCGGACTTAATGCGTGAGTGTCGGGCTGAGAGTGTTACTCCTCCGCCTCCGCCTACACTCCCTCCGCCTACGCTCGCTCCGCCTGATCGCAGTTCCACCTGCCAGGCGTACGATGTTGAGCCACGTGCTGAGTTTGCTGTTCCCTGTGGTGTTCAGCCTCCGCCTTCCTTAAGGCAACCTTTACATTGGGATCAGGAGGATTATACCTCTCTTCCTCCGCCTCCACTTGCTGCTCCACCAGTGATGCAACCCTCGGTTGAGGTACAACAACCTCTCCCGTCCATGAGTCAGTCTCCTCAGCTCTCGCTGCAGCGAGCTCAACCCTCCACAAGGCAAGCACCACAACACCTTAGCCTTGCGCCTCAGGAGCCTCAGCTTGCGAGACATTTACCTTGTTCTGCGCAGCCTCTTCCTCATCGCGCTCCGCTCACACCACAGGAACTGGAACTTGCTACTCCGCTTCCGCCAACCGCTCAGCAAGCGCAACCCTTGGGTTCAACCACTCATGCTAGGAGTCAGCCTCCTCCACCCATGCGCCTTCCTTCTGCTTGTCTTTTATTCAGCCTTTGCAGACTGAGCCTCAGGTGTTCCCTCAACGGAGTCTTGAAGAGGAAACCACAACTATTGTTGTTCCAGCTCGTTCTGACTCTGCTGTTCAGCATACCTTACCTCCATTTTCATACCATGGTTTAAACCCCATGCAAGCATGCATAAAGCACTCTAGCACTGGTCATGGAATTTCTGAGAAATGTTAAACGCCATGCACACGCTCTGCTTTCCTTACAGCAGGCTCTGCTTACAGCAGGCTCTGCTTACTACATGCTCAGCATACAGCATGCTCTGCATTCAGCATGCTCTGCATACAACATGCTCTGCATACAGCATGCTCTGCATTCAGCATGCTCTGCATACAACATGCTCTACATACAGCATGCTCTGCATACAGCATACTCTGCATACATCATGCTCTGCATACCTTACCGCATGCTTCTCAACACATCTTGGGTTGTTGCCAACTCACTAGACTGTCAAGCAGTTTCATAACGTTGCCTTCTAGTCTGCTGCTTTTGCACCAGTGAACCCTCACTCAGAGAACTTAGCTTTTCTAGGATAAGGTCCCTGTAGATGAGAAAGTTTTTTTCTCCCTCCTTCTGATATTCCCTTGAGGACTCTGTCATTTGGAGGGAGCCTTTAGCTGCATAACCTCTTATGGACTTTTATTTAAGCATAACATGCTTACAGGGAAGGTAATGGTTCCACTTCAGCCGCTAATCCCGTCTGTTACCACACCTGCTCCCATAGACCTTGAGCTGTGTTGCATGACATGCAGTCCAAGCTTAGTCCTTGTTAGAGGATTTTTTGTTTACGGAGTCAATGTGTCACGGGGAAGACGTTCAACAACCAACAGAAGTGACTCTAGTAGTACAAAGGAGTTGATGAAGATTTTTCAAAACTCGTCTCACTTGTACAACTCAGCTTAGACCCTGAAGCTTGCTTGTTCCCTCACATATTCAATATTTGAAAACTGCACCAAAACTTTAACAAAATGAAGAGGATTGGAAATTATATGGGACATAACATGTTCTTATCTTATGTTATGTGTGTTCCAACAAAATACAAACCATTACGTCCTCTTTGGTAGGGTATTGATTTCGGCCAAGCTGAAAACTAGCCGATAGCTTTTTCAGCTAATGAGCTCTCTCCTTTCACTAGTTAGCAGTAGGGGGCCCGGTGGGTGACCACTCCCCCGTTCCCCTGCATACTGGCGACCAGCCGTCGCTTTTCAATTCGGCTCGGTAGAGTGTAGACGTGCTGTCTCTCTCCCCCGCAAAATAGTGGGGAAAAATAATTCTTATGTTTTAGAACTGGCTGGTTTGATTTTATGCTTTTTCTTTGCTTTGGCTTTATTTTTTCTTTGCTTTGTCTTTACTTCTTCTTTTCAGGAGTGCTTGCCCTTAAAGGTTCAATATGCGACTCTATCCTGGGAAGGAAGGTCGCCGCTGCGGCACCTTCATGTCCTCCCAGGAGACGGACCCTCAAGGTCTCTGCCCTTCGTGCAGGGGTCACTCCTGCACAGGAAAGTCTCCGTGCAATGATTGTAGGGAGTGATCGCCCTCCCAATGTGCTCGATTTGGTAAACGCAGGAAGAAGAGTTCAAAGAAGGATTCTTCCTCCATGGAGTTTGCTGCAAAAGGAAAGAAATCCAGACTTCCTCCTGCGAATCAATCATTCTGGCTCTTCCCGTTCGGGTTCCCGTGGAGCCCCCTCGAGTAAGAGCGGCACCTCTTTAACGCCTGGGCAACCCTGCAGTTCGGTGGTCTCCGTTGTTTCCCATAGCAAAGCTGTGCCAACCTCCTCTGTAGGGAAACCCGTTGATGATGTCTTGCTGCAACATATATGGCCATCCCAGGGAAACGTCTTCAATAGGTCCTCCTCTTGGGCATGCGTGCGTGATCAGGCGCAGAGTCCTTGTCTCCGGCCCTTTCCTCCGTCGGCTCTCCTTTGAAGGACGGACAGAGGCAGGTGAGGATGAGTACCCCCCCAGGCTATTCCGTCCAGAGACTCTCGAGTCCCAGGAACAAGCTTCGGCTTTGTTCCTCCAGCTAGACCTGGACTTGATCCTCTGGAGAGAGGAAAAGGGAAGGTCGATTTGCCAGGAGGGTTTCCTCCAGGTGAGGGGAAATCGATCCTTCCGAGGAAAGACGAACTCACTCCCATCGTTGGCGATCTTCATTCTCGCCCTTGTGGCGATGCTTCCCCGGGAGCGAAGGGGACTGAACGTCCTTCTCGCTTGCGGGCGAGGAAAGTCTCCCCCGAGTGGTCGCCCCCCACGGGGATTCCACCAACGCCCTATGGACTCGTCCATACCAGGATCGAGTCCATCTGACTGTGGCCCTTCAGAGCCCGATAACGATCACAGGAATCGTCACATCATCTTGCCTCCTCACCAGTGCACCCTCAGGGTGCAGCGAGCGATATACCATCCCTAACCCCAACCTCACTAACGGTGGAGAGTAAGGTTGTGCGCATGGCTTCTCCTGCTCGATACTCACCCTCAGGGAGAGTGCGCTCCGAGCAGCGAGACTCCTTGTCGGCGCAAGTGAGCACAGCGAAATAAGCCCTTCAAGGGCTTGACCACCGCTCGGTACCATTCAGCCCTTGCTCTGCCACCAGAACGCTCGACGCACGCTCTACATCTGATGAGCGCTCCTCGCGCTGTGAAAAACTTAAAGTTATAGATGTGGAAAATACAAATTTTATATCGTATGTATATTTTTCAATAGAATGTTATTTTTGTACATTTTGGTCCTTCAACCTTGTCTCATTATACTGTATTCTTTTTTTTTTTTTTTTTACAGCACGCTCTACTCCCTATAGGGCTTGGAGATGGCACCTAGAATTGCAATCAAGTAGAGAAGCATTTTGCAGACATTCAACTGTTCTTATAGACAGAAACCCCCAAGTGTGCAGGGCTTTGACAAAAAAACTGTTGTGACTTAGCCTAGACAGTGGACAGCAGTAAAAAAATCTTTTTACAAACACTGTATATCCTGTTAACCCAGAGAATTGTTGGAGTGATGTGAACATTCCTCTACCTTATAAACACTCTGTGAACTTGGTACTGTATAGTGATCCAGCAATGAGTAGATTCTCAACAATGATACAGTGAAACAATTTAGACATTTCTTAATGATGTTTATTGAACTGGTACTCATAAGTTGGCCTAGTTTGCCGCATAAATTGTGAAAAGCATCCCTTATGTTAAGAAATGACATATACTGAATCTTAGTTTTTGTGTGTGTGACACTTGGCAATCTAGAGGAGGGGACTCGAGAAAAAAAAACTATTATAAGTGGTCTTGACTCTTATCCATTTTCATGGGTGTAAAATAACCCTGACATACTGTATATCACAGAGGACTGTAAGCCTTTTTTTTTGTCTTTCTGATGTAGAGGTGAGAATTTAGAGTCAGGTCCATTATGTAACCTTGTTGTTATATTCGAATATGTAACTATGTTTTATATTCCCTTTGATCTTGATGCAAGTATTCATTCCAATTACATTGGAATTTAGCCAAGGCATGTATACTATCTATACTTTAAGTTGTTCCAGCATAGATACAAACCCTCCGCTATTTATAGGGTATACTTTCGGCGCAGCTGAAAGACGAGCCATGATAATGTTAGTGAGGGATAACTACCCCATCCGCTAGTTAGCAGGGGGTGGGGGTGGGGTAGACTGGCTACCCCGCTCACTCACACCTCTCGGCTGAGTAACCACTTTACTTTATGGCTCAGTAGAGGACGGACATGCTGCCCTTCTCTCCCGCAAAGACTTGCCTTGATTGTTTTTGTGTTTTATTTTTTTTTATGAGTGTATATATAAATGGAAATATACATTGTTAGATACTTGTAACTTTAATTGCTGTTGACAACGTATCCGACTGCCTCCGCCTTAAGGGAGTTGCCATTGCCACCCTACCCTGCGCTGATGGTCGGCAGGTTCTCAACACTGCTGTGTGTTTGTTTCATTACTGAATTAAAGTGTATAACAGTTCAACTCCCTTTCGAGGAATTATCTTACAAGGAAGGTGATTTATTCCCTGAATAGTGTATTTTGTGCAGCGGAGCATGAATTGTAATTGATCACAACTTCCTTTTTTCACAGGTATCAGCGACGTAGAATACAAGGCCGAGTGCTACGGCCGCCCTGTTCATTATCCTGCTCTCCATGTGGTAGCTCGTGAACTGCCCACATTACGAGGTAGCATTCGCTGTCAACCTTCAACTTGATGTTCCTCCTTCGAGGGGAACACACACACACACTCTCTCTCTCTCTCTCTCTCTCTCTCTCTCTCTCTCTCTCTCTCTCTCTCTCTCTCTCTCTTTTAGAGAGAGAGAGAGTGATTTTTTTTACGCCTATGCTTTCTTCCAATAGAGCTGGGAGAAAGCTTTACTTAGGAGGATTCTCTTTCGTTCTCTTGAGAGATTTTTACGCCTACGCTTTTTTCCCTTAGAGCTGGGAGAAAGCTTGCCTTAGGCGATGTCCTCCTTCGGGAGGACTTCTCTCTCGTTCGCGAGAGAGAGGGTTTCTTACGCCTACGCTTTTTTCCCCATAGAGCAGGGAGAAAGCTTGTCTTAGGCAATGTCCTTCTTCGGGAGGACTTCACTCTCGTTCGCGAGAGAGATATTATTAAGCCTACGCTTTTTTCCCATAGAGCTGGGAGAAAGCTTGTCTTTGGCGATGTCCTCCTTTGGGAGGACTTCTCCCCCGTTCGTGAGAGAGATTTTTTACGCCTACGCTTTATTCCCATAGAGCTGGGAGAAAACTTGTCTTAAGTGATCTCCTTCGGGAGAACTTCCCTCTCGTTTGCGAGAAATAACTTGTAGCAGTTTGCTGATCCACCAGGGGCGGTGGCAGAGCTTTCTCCGAAGCAGGTTATCCCTTCGGGGGAACGAGTCTCTCGTTCTCGAGAGAAGACCACTTCTGGGCATTGGCGGTCCCCCGTTTCGCTTATGGTTCTCCTTCAGGGGCGGAGCGAGAGGCTTATCTTAAGCGACATTCTCCTTCGGGAGAACAAACCTCTTATGCGGAGGTGTTATCTTTGAACTTGCTGGTTCTCCTTGATCCTTCGGGGTCTCGTTACGATCACCCTTTGGGCTGGCGTGATCGTGAGCCTTCGGGCTCTCGTCATGTTGATCCTGCGGGTTCTCATGACAGTAGGAGTCCTTCGGGACTCCGCTCGAAACCTTCGGGTTTCAGTTATGCTGAACCTTCTGGCTCTCGTAACGATGGTAATGTTGAGCCTTCGGGAACTTGTGCCATCAATCACGCCGACCTTTCGGGGTCTCGTGACAGAGGAACCTCGGTTCCTTGTTACGCTGATCCTTTGGGGTCTCGTAACATTAGTTACGCAGAACCCTTGGGCTCAAGTAACTTTAGTCACAAAGACACTTCGGTGTTTTGGGACAGGGAAACTTCGGTTTCTCGTTACGCTGACCCTTCGGGGTCTTGTAACATTAGTTATGCTGAACCCTTGGGCTCTCGTAACTTTAGTCACTGACACTTCGGTGTTTTGTGACAAGGGAAAACTTTGGTTTCTCGTTACGCTGACCCTTCGGGGTCTCTTAGCATTAGTTACGCAGAACCCTTGGGCTCTCGTAACTTTAGTCACTCCGACACTTCGGTGTTTAGTGACAGGGAAACTTTGGTTTCTCGTTGCGCTGACCCTTCGTGGTCTCGCAACACAGGCTACGTTAAGCCTATGGTCTCTCGTTCCCTTAATCACGCTGATCCTACAGGGTCTCGTGACAGAGAAACTTCCGTTTCTCGTTTGTGCTGACCCTTCGGAGTCTCACAACACAGTTCACATGGAACCTTTGGGTTCTCGTGATCATAGCCTTACTTATATGACAGAGTTTGCGGACTCTCGTTGTGTTGACCCTTCGCGCTAACACAACACAGGCTATCGTGAACCTTCGGGTGAACGTAGTAGTGAGTACTCTCGCCACACTGAGAGCTCCCGCGCGCAAATTGGCACGCACGACCAGCCTTTTGCGCGCACGACCGGTTTGGCGTGTACGACTAACATTTTGCGCGCACGACCGGATTGGCGTGCACGACCAAATTGGCGCGCAAGTCCAAATTGGCGCGCATGACCGGATTGGCGTGCACGACCAATTTGGTGCGCACGACCAGATTGGCGCTCACGAACGATGTGGCGCACAAGACCATATTGGTGCGCACGAACAACTTGGCGCACGCAATCAGTTGAAGTGCGCAAACAACTCTTATGAGAGAGTTTTTCGAACTCTCGTTGGGCAAAGTGTTCAAGAGTGCACAAGAGTTTTACTCTCATGACAGAGTTTTCGAACTCAAGTCCCGTGAATTGTTTGCCCGCGCCCATCGTCATCAAAAATTTTACTCTTATGACAGAGGGATGCCTGCTGCCTATGGGATTATGAATCTACAGGTAACTATGACACAGTTCCTTTGGGTCCTGGTCATGTAACACAATTCCTGAAAATTCCATCAGGAATCAGCAACAGAGTTCCTGCGGGTTCTCGGCACAACATCCCTTAAGGTGGTGAGAAAGGAATTCACAAATAGATTCTGAACCTCTAGGTTCTCATCCGAATCTCTCGGTTTCTGCGATCCAGTGTTTTTCTGAAAACTGTATGGTTGACCTCCCCTCTCCCTACGGGATGGGTCTTCCAAAGGTGTGATTTGATACGTCACTCTACACTCCTAGCTGATTACTATATCAGCTAGTCTGGTTTCGCCAGCACCGATCCTTTCGTTTTCGAACGAACCACCATCATCTTACCTCCACCTTCCCACATTGAGTGGTTTGGTTAGCAGACGGAAATGAGCGAGGAACGAAAAATTCTTTACATTCTAGTTCATTTCTCCTGGCAGGCCTTGCCTGATTTAGACGGTAGTTTTCTCATTAGCGAGAAAGTGTTCGATGGCAACCCCTTTTGGGGTACGCGGTTGATGGCAATTATGTCTGGCCTTCTTGAAGCAAACCCCCCCGTACGAGACTTCACCCTTTTTGGGAGACTCGTTCCTGAGAAATTTTTACAGAACTTCAATGGATGTTGTTAAAACTTCATGAAGGCCGTAAGCCGTCCTGGAGCATGCGCTCTAGCCAGGACAAAACCGCGAGGTTATTGTCTTACAACTCGGTTCTACCGTTTGATGGAGGCAGCCTCTCCCGTCATTGTCCCCTGGGTATAACGACTTGCCTTTTTACACGATAGGCTTTCGAGACTTTTTATTCCATCCTTAAAGGGTTATTGTTTTGAACAATTAGTCCCGAAGGAACATTGTTAGCTGACGTTAAAAGAATGATAGCAACAGCATGGGCAACTTTTCATTACGTTTACGAATGTTTCAAACCCTGCCCATAGGTAACCAGACATCAGTTTCTGGGTAATGAACACTGACTAGCCCCTCACTTAAAGAGGAGGGGTAAACCAAAGGAGAAATGATCACCCTTATACAGTAACTGTATATTTTGTTTGAGAACATGTTCCCTCTCATTCTAGAAAATATTACAGTTAGTCAACGATCAAAATTCTTTCAGTAATAATGTTGCGATTCGTCGCACATACATTATTCCCGCAACTAGATTCGTTCCAAACATTTCCTGGAGGCAGAGAATACGCATGCGCTAGCGTAAATTGACAAGTACATATATGCGTGCAAGTGATCTTTCTGCCAATAAGGGCTATATACATCTTCCAATTAGAACTCCGTTCTATTAAGTTGTATATTTATATCCCTTACTGAACCCAGGTCATTCAGTACATTACTTGGCTACTTTCCTGTAACCAGACATTCGGCATTTACGTTCTGCCTCCTTATAGGCATTTTTTCCTTTCCCCCGATCGGAAGTCTTAGTCTCCTACAAAGGCTTTGGCTGGAAACTTCTCGTAAGCATATCTGTTCCCTAGTAGGGAACATTTAATATGAATGCTAGGTTACCGATCGGAGACGGAGAAGTATGAACGTTTTTTTGTCCTAAGAAGGAGAAACCTCCGTTACGAACGTTTTTAACGTTCTCCAACTGAGCTCCGAACACGACTTTTAAGTCGAACTACGCATGTACAGTATGCTTGTCATGCTCACAGTTTGGTGTTACTACTCCGTAGTAGACTTATGCTCTTTACCCACCCAACAATAGATTGAGAATACATCTCGATCCCCTCTTGGGTTTGGTTGGATGCTTTCGGTGATTACCGTACAGTCTCTTGTCCGGAAAGCGATCTCTATGGAGATTCGCTATTATAACAAAAGCTGTACTGATTAACTGGTTTACCGTTTGGTATCGGTCTTATTCGGCCAACCACTCTGGTTTAGTGGCAGTTGGAGGGAGAACAGGATGTGCCCCTTCGTTGCAAGAACGTGCAATTAGTTACACGTCTCGACATCATCTCGAGTTGTGTTTATTGCTATGCACCCCCCCCTCACCGCTGGACAATCTGTGGATGATGGGAGGCAGACGAGAGCTTCTGCAAAGAGGCCTGTCTTCTCGTCTTCCCTCTGGATCTGATGCTCTCTTGAATGCATCAAAAGAAGGGGGGGGGGCCATATGCTATGCCGCACCATTCCAGCCTCGTCCGTTGGCCCGATTTAGAAAGGTACCAGCATTCACCTCTCTTACAGAACCATCTAGCAGTACAACTAGTTGTCTCCATCTGCTTGCGTTATTCCTGGTACAGGAATGTGCTTGCTAAACCACCCAGATAGTGGGCTCCTAGTGTCTTGGAATCATCTTGTATCCAACAGTGTCTTAACTTTGTAAGGTCCCCGACTGTGGTTATGCTCGCAGCGGCTCTGATCTTCAGGCTCCCACTCGACCGTTCCCCAGGCCCTCGAACAAGATGTATTCCAAGATCGGTGGGGCGGCCTAGAGGTGTGCCTTGTTCCCCCCCCCCATTCGGTCTGGTGAAAAAGTCCTCAGCCAAGTCAGGATAAGCAAGATCTTATCAATGACTCCAATAGTTTCGCTATGGCATACTGCAGAATGGTTCCCAGACCTTCTGCAGCCCCCGACAGAGTTCCAATAGCTTCGCTATGGCAACCTGCAGAATGGTTCCCGGACCTTCAACAGCTCCTGACGGAGTTCCGAGGGATCTTCCTCCACGGCACGATCTTCCAAGCAGCCACATGCTAACACTTTCCTAAGCCATAGCTTTGCTTCGACTTCACGCCTGGGACAATCCTACACCACCCCTCTCAGAGAGGCCTTTTGCAACAAGTTACAGAAAAGATGTCTAGGCACCTCAGACACTTTTCAGCGTTGGTCTTCCAAGCGAAGTGTTCGGTCCTTTGTGACTGATGTCGTGGAAGGGGATTCTCTCCTATCGATGCCTTTACTTATACAAGTACAGTATGAGATAACTTGTCCCCAGTCGGATCTCAACCTCCTCCTGGGAACGCGGTTCGGGTCCTTCATTCTCTGAAGGCCCCTCTCTACAAACCTTTATGCCCGGCAGCAGATCGCTTCCTTACACGGAAGACGGCCTTTCTACTCACTTGGGCTTTTGACCAAGAGAGTTAGTGTGTTGTATGATCCATCTTCTGATGACTCCTACTCTGGTAGGCGGGGAGAAGTAATCCTCAGCGGCGTCCCTGAGTGGATTGCCAAGACTCAAAATCAGAGTGTGCTGTACCCTAGGTGCAGCCCATTTCCAATAAAGTGTCTTCTTTCGATAACCGAAAACCCATCAACTGGGGTTTTACCCAGTGAGGAGTCTGTGGGGTTTCCTTAAAAGAACGATACCAGCTGGCCCCCGTGTGTCGGCACTATTGACCAGCACGGGTAAGGTCAAGAGGAGGACCTCAAGGATTTCCTTCCCCTCTGGGATCGGAAGGTAATTGAGGTAACTCTCAATCTAGACTCTCCACCATAATAAGACCCAGAGCTCGTAACGTCAGTGGCGTTGCTACGGCCCTGGCATTCAAGAAACTACTCTGTGGCGCCGATACTTTAGGTGGGCATGTGGAAGCGTCCATCGACTTTCACGGCCCACTACCTGCAAAGACGTAACCCACAAAAACATGGAGACCTTTTCCATTGGTCCTGTGGTGGTCGCACAACAAATGGTCTAAACACCTCAGGCTCCTTGATGGACAAGTAGCAGAGGGTTGAGGGCTGAGGCTACCTGGATTAGTCTGGGGTGAATGAGTAAGAATGCCTTGCTCCTTTCTTCCTTTCACCTTCTACCCTCTGGGGAAAACAGCTCCGCAAGCCTCAGCATAGCTGACCTCACCCAGCTGCAGGTAAGACCCATTTCCCTTGTGCCTCCTAAGTATAGAAGAATACTTTGTAACGTCCTCAATACCTTTTTGAGGGAGGGTATTGGGTAAGTCTTTAAGAACAATAGGTTTTGTACTTGAGTTCCTATGTTAAAGACAAGCCACACTGTTATTTCCTCTCACACACAAGCTTCTGCAGGCCGCCATCAGTGCATTACCTCATATCGGTACTTGATTTTAGCGAGGGTAGGGTCCCTTCTACTATCGATCACAGATCGAAATAGAGAGGACCCCAGGTCATGACCAAGGCCAGTTGGTGAGGACTTCCTCCCTCCTAAGAGTAAATCACCCTATAAATAGCGGAGGGTTTGTATCTACGCCGGAACAAATAACAAATTTGTAAGTAATTTGTATTTTCTTAGTGTACAAACCTGGAGCTATTTATACAAATTGGCCCGCCACCCTGTCCCCCCGAGAAGTCCTGCCATAAAGCAAAGTGGTTACTCAGCCGAGAGGTGTGAGTGAGCGGGGTAGCCAGTATACCCCACCCCCCACTCGCTAACTAGCGGATGGGGTAGTTATCCCTCCCTAAAATTATCATGGCTCGTCTGTCAGCTACGCCGAAAGTATACCCTATAAATAGCTCCAGGTTTGTATACTAGGAAAAATACAAATTACTTACAAATTTATTTCTTTATAATTATTCTTTTCTACATCTCTTATATAACGGATTTTGAGCAAAGCGAAAAATCTATTTTTGGGTGAGATAGCCATTTCGTCCTGATGGAAGTTTCCTTTAGGTAGCCTTTCTAAGGGATATTTGCTACAGTGATACTCCCAGAGAAATAAACCGAATGTTTCCAGAATTCTAACTCCTGGCGCGATTCATCCGTAATATAACTTTAAGGATGTCGCATAATATCAGGGGATGTATTTTTTAGATGCGACATATGGCAATCTTCACCCCGAATAGATTTAACTCTTTGAGGGGAAAGGGTGGTGAACGAAAGGGGAGCCGTTATCTAGGTACCCCGGTGGACCTCCTCTCCTTACTATCATCGGCCGCCATTCCCTTGTTGCATTTAAACGCGAATAGCCGCAGATAGAGTAGTTTCGGGTGGGGTCATCAAGAAAGAAGGGTGGGTCCATCAGGACGACATGGCTATCTCGCCCAAAAATAGATTTTTCGCTTTGCTCGAAATCCATTTTTTGGGCTCGGCCATGTCGTCCTGATGGAAGCATACCAGAGAATTAACTTAAAAGTACTATATCTGTGGGTTTGTATAAGTGCCTTCTACCTTGAATATGGTCCTTATCTGGTCTCTTAGACCTGTACTATATGACATTACCGTTATCTGTCATGTCCACTAAGCTTGGAACTGGCTTAGGGCTTCCTGTCCCCTGCAGGGAAAGTGTCGACATCGACAATAAGGATTCAAGGCTTGATTTTCCGTAGGGACGGAAGGTAATGCTTAGAGATTACCTTTCACGTACCTAGGAAATGTGAACTCTGATTTCAAGTTGGGCCCTTCCTTTCTGGGTTCGTGTTTCACTGTTGCTGCGGCAAACACATGCTCTCTACAGGTCCTCCTTGACCTGACAAAGGCTTATAAGTCCTTCACAAGGGTACCCATGTGGGACTTGGCTAAGACCACGTACATATCTGGGGCATTAGTTAGGCCTGCACACATTTCCAAGCAGTTCTGATGAGACAAGGAGGCGGCAAGTCTTTCTTTCGTCTCCTGTTCCCTTCTCAAAAGATGGTCTGGCAACTTTGGAAGGTTCTCATTAAACTGCTGGCCTGCTATCTCCGGATCCAACTTCGAGACGGAGAAGGTTAGATGTACCTCTTTCCACTACTCGAAGGTGGGCATAGCTAGAGATAATGGTTTGCATTCCTCTAGAATTGGGCAGGGTTTGCCCTCTTCGACTGCTTTCATTACACAGTCGAGGGCTTTCACCGAAAAGGGGAAAGCTCTGGAGGAAGGAGCAATGAAGGTTGGGGGCTTCTTGCTCAATGCCGAGACTTTGGAGTTGGTATATCCGGCTCCTTTCAGGGTCTTGGTAAGGGTGGCTTATGCCTTGTCATGTTCAAAGACAATGACTTCCTTTGGTACCGTCTCCTCGCGGTATGCAGGTTCATCTCGCAGTCTTACGTAGCAATCTGGGTACGCTGAAAAGCTGGCCCAGAATTGAAGATCTTCAAGGGGTTTGGCCCCCAACCTCTCGGAGATGTAAAGCTTCCCATTCATCATGGGCATGTGCTCTGTATACCTCCAGGGGTTGATTTCGAGCAGTGAGGGAGGTCAAATACTTTAAGAGGCTTAGCAGAGCCCCTGGAATCACCAGGGCATTTCCCTTCTTGTATCTCTCTTTTCGTCTCTTTGAGATCTTGCTTCATCTCTTCTTGTTCCTTCCAGAACACTGCCAACATCTGCTGGATCGAGATGTTGGCAGTGTTCTGGAAGGAACAAGAAGAGATGAAGCAAGATCTCAAAGAGACGAAGACCTGTGTTGTCGGTTGGGGAGTTGAGGTTGAAGAGGTTGACGGCATAGGTTGATATGCAGTCATGGTGAATGGGGGGTCCTCAGTCACCGTCGAAATGGATCCTTCTTCCTCCGTTGGTGGTTGAATCACGTCTTCTTTAGGGCCTTCTTGCGGTAGGTCCTGTTCGGTGTTGGTGGACACCAACATCCGTTCTTGGTGGATGTCCGTGCCTTCAAGTGCCTTATTAATGTCGGCGTCCACTTTCAGTTGAATGAAGGGAGACTGGACCTGTTCCTGGGGCACTATCCCACTAGATTGAGCCTTAGGGAACAGAAGGCACCTAAGAGATTCGTTAGGTAGGTAAGGTCCCGGAGAGTTCTTCTGGAACCCTCTTACCCACCTACGAAGGGTTTTCCTTGCTATATCCCTTGCCTCCGTGGTGGCAGGGATATCTTTTCCAAAGCCGTTGGGGCAACCCTTCGGGTTCCAGTACCTCAGGGATCCAGATACGATGCAGCAGGGGGCATGAGACCTGCACATCGTATGCCCACAAAAAAAGTCCTTACTCTTGTGGTTGCAGAACACAACTGCACACGTCACCATTGGCTCCTGTAAAGGAAAAAAGGTGAAATGAGTACACAATTGTTTATATCATTGATATAAATGCATACTTTTAATATTAATACTTACTATTATATTAAATAGCTTAGGATAGTAAGCTAGAAAGGAAATAGGAAAGACGCATGTCTGTGTTTCCTCTCCCAGGCAATCGCTGAGACCTCCGTCAATATTAATATTTAAATTCCCTATAAGGGAGAATACAAGGTGGAACGACTCCCGTACGTAGAGCCAGAGTTAGTGAATATTTGAATATTTACACTAACTTCTCCACCTGTAGAATATTAATACTGAACAGAATTTATAACTGTTACGATGATCAAAGGATTCATCAGGATGTTGAGAGATTACCTCAACCTCAACATGTTATGCAGTCCCAACAATAGACTGTAATAGGATACACAGAGTATGTTAGAAATACTTGTACTACTGTATTGTTGTATACTGTAGTTTTACTAACTACTGTATTGTTGTATACTGTAGTTTTACCGGTATACTACCGGGGTTAGGCTAGTACCTGGCGGCACTAACTGATAGAGAGAGAGAAAGAATGGAAAGGAGGATCTCCTATTATTATGGTTTAGCACAATAATTGGAAGTGTAGGAGGGCTACTGCCACCTACTGTCTCCTTGCCAGAATGAGAGTTCTAATGGTAGGGGAGGAATACATCTGATTCTAGCTTCCATCCCTCCACAACTTTTGCTGCCGGCTGTACTGCCGGTTGCAAGGCTTGTGGATGGCAGGCCAAGAGAGGGCTGAAGAATTCTCAACAGTATATTGGGTTTCCCACCTCCGGTGAAGGAAAGACAAGGAGGAAGTGGCCGAGGTGGCAACCTAACCGCCGCTGGTAGGTCCCGGCCGGTAACGCAGTCAACACGGCAAGCCAGGATGATTGCCAGAATACCGGCGAAAGAATGTTGTAACGGCTAGCCAACACTAAAGGACAGAGGGGGGAGGGAAAAGAGTCTTCTAGTTCACAGGGGAGAAAGGCGGCGGCAGGTATGCCGCCTACTTTCGGCTGTAAACTAAGGAAGCATGGCTTCCTGTGCCGGTAACGTCGTGGTCGGCAGAAGAACAAAGATTCCTCTGTCGGCGACATTGTCGGCTGCAAGACAGTACACCTTGGGCAATCATCTTACTTCAGAGCCGGGATACTCTGTGGCAAAGGAGATAGACGGTGTAAGACAATTTAAGTCAAGCCGGAGTTTACTACTTGACGGCGATGACGAAAGATAGGGGTTGCTGCTTGTAATGGCGGCCGCTCAGGGAGGGAGGAAGGGTTTATCCTTTTTTCTTTAAAAGAGAAAAATATCGAACCTTACCCATAAATTCTAGGGGACATAAGTCCCCATCCAAATCAATAAGGAACAATAGGGTGAGGTTAAACTAATGGAATTACTTTACTAACGTATACATAACGAGTTAGGTTAGCCTAGCTCCGATGGGGACCACAGCCAAGGTTAGTACCACCGGGGTCCCCGGCATAAACGAAAAGTAAAGTTACATATCGGAAGAGGAATAATTAAATAGTATGCAATATCTTCACTAGTATAATTTTCCTAACTAGCTAGAATTATTATTATTTTTTTTTTTTATATAGCTAAATACCGGGAGTGTCACATTACTGACTAAATAAAATGTATTTATGACGAGCGACAACTGTCTCAAAATGGCCGCCTCCGGTGTCTGCTACGCTCAACTAACACAATTAAATTATACAAATTTAACTGTGAGAAGGGAGCCTTAAAATTATACACAGGAAAGATTAGATACTCAACTTTCCAGAGGATGAAGATTGCATGATAATATTCCATAATCCGTAACAAACACCGGGAATAGCGTGGGAGCGCACTTAGCTTAAAGGCTACAGATTAAAGGAATGGTGGCTGGTGATAGTAAGGAGAGGAGGTCCACCGGGTACCTAGATAACGGCTCCCCTTTCGTTCGCCACTCTTCCCCCTCAGAGTTAAATCTATTCGGGGTGAAGATTGCTATGTGTCGTATCTAAAAAAATACTTCCCCTGATATTATGAGACATCCTTAAAGTTATATTACGGATGAATCGCGCCAGGAGTGAGAATTCTGGAAACCTTCGGTTTATTTCTCTGGGAGTATCACTGTAGCAAATATCCCTGAGAAAGGCTACGTAAAGGAACCTTCCATTGGGACGACATGGCCGAGCCCAAAAGATGCAATTGTATTATTATGTGTAGTAATTTATTAAGGAGTTATCTTAGGTTTTTGGTCTGTTGAACCAATTATACAAATTACAGTGTATTCTTATGGGAATATTTTCTCCAACATATAATTGTTTTAACATAAGAAGCAGGTCCCGGAACGAATTAAGATCGTATGTAGAGGTTCCACTATCAGATTCCCCCCCCCCACCTACCATTATAATCTTTTACTGTACATATATACTGACAATGAGCTAATATAGTAAGATTGGCACTGGAGTTTACACAAATATTGCATCTCATTTCACTGATTTAGCTTTCACAAAGTGGATGTTCCTATTTCTCAAGTCTTTGAGCCTTACGGTTTTCACTCCTTTACTACTTTAGTTTCAGTGTATGCTGCACACAGAATCTAACTAGTCCAATGGGATGTGTATAAAAAAGAAGGATATATATACACCATTAGGATATGAAAGAATTTATTTTATAAAAAATACAATACTTTACGGTATATCCAGCTTTGAGAGATGAATAGGAATAATGGTAAGAAAAATAGGGAAATTGTGGAGGTACTGGCAAAACAATTGGGAGCAATTCAGGGAAATTAAATTCTGGTGGAATGGCAGTGAGAAAAGAAAAAATGGAGTAGGCATAGTAATCAAAGATAAAATGAGAGATGTGACTGAAGTGACACAAACAAATTCCAGAATCATGCAGATTAAAATTATCTTAAGAAAAAAGATAATCCAAGTGTTCATATCATACTCGCCAAAATAAGTTAAACCACAAAAAAAAAAAAAAAAAAAAAAGTAAAAAAAATGCCACATTAAGATGGGATACAGATAGGAGACTTTAATAGTCATATGGAAAATGATAGAATTTATTTTGAGGATGTGATATAAAGATTTCACCAAGGAGAAACTATGAAAAAGAACTTGAATCCTCCCGGATCCAATATTTAAGTTTCTAAACATAAAGATATTTTAACACGTACTAGTCTTTTTAAACTAAACAAACATACTGTATATTTGTCCAAAACTCGCAAATTTTAAAAGTACTTTGTATTTTTTCTAGCTATACAAAGTTAAGTTCTTTAGTAGGGTAAGATTCTGACAAGCTGGAAATGGTCAATGAAGAATTATCGAGGTTCTGGCAGCCATCCACCATTAGTCACTAGGAGCACACAGTCCCTTCTTTTTTATTTTGCTTGGTGCCTGTGGGGTAGATGCGGTGGGAAGTGAAACATAAAGGGCTTAGGTTTCCATAGCTACAAAAAATGTCAGTTACTTTCATAAATGGAAATTTGTTCTTACACAAATACAAAACTTTGTCCTTTTGCAGGGAGTCATTCTTAGGATGGAGGAAGTTCCGCTCCCCCAACTGGCTGGCTAGCAACCCAAGATTTGCGATGCTCAGTCTGGTAAGGAGAGCAGAGAAAAGTGTCCTTGCATCTCGTGACCGAGAGTTAAATGACCTACTACATCAGGGCCCAGAAGTTTTCATACAAAAACCTATCTTCAGAGGGAATAATATTCCTATTAAGGATTAATACTAGTGGCCGGCATTACTTTGATGCATTGCCTTGGAGCCAAAATTGGAGGATTTCCCTAAATTACACGAGACCTGTGAGCATTGCCATATTGCAATACTGCTCTATTGCTCACCTACAGTGCTTTATTTATACTTTCATATATTCATTTATTTTGTTTTATTACCATTAACAGCAGTATCTTGTCATTTTACTTTTCTAGATGCTGACAAGCACTCCTTGAAGCTAAGACAATGACTTGCTATACTGTACAGTTTTTTTTAAATAGCAGTAAAAAAAAGTTTTCTTTCGCTTTCCAATGTCACATTTCTGCATTTAAATGCTACACATTTTGATCATCATCAAGCCACACGAGTACAGTCAGTACATTTTTAGGGCATCAACTGCCCGTTGAGATACTACTGCTAGAGAGTTATGGAGTCCTTTGACTGGCCAGACAGTACTACATAGGACCCTTCTCTCTGGTTACGGTTCTTTCCTTTTGCCTACACAGACACTGAATAGTCTGGCCTATTCTTTACAGATTCTTCTCTCAAGGGGTTAACTACTGCACTCTAATTTCAGTGGCTACTTTCCTCTTGGTAAGGGTAGAAGAGACTCTTCAGCTATGGTAAGCAGCTCTTCTAGGTCCTGACACTCCAAAATCAAACCATTGTTCTCTAGGCTCGGGTAGTGCCATAGCCTCTGTATCATGGTATTCCACTGTCTTGGGTTAGAGTTCTCTTGCTAGAGGGTACACTCGGGCACACTGTTGTATCTAGTTTCTCTTCCTCTTGTTTTGTTATAGATTTTAAAGTTTATGTAGGAAATATTCATTTTAATTTTGTTACTATTCTTAAAATATTTTATTTTTCCTTATTTCCTTTCCTCACTGGGGTATTTTCCCTGTTGGAGCCCCTGGGCTTATAGCATCCTGCTTTTCCAACTAGGGTTGTAGCTTAGCATTTAATAATAATAATAATAATATTGCTGACATATTATTTGACCTAATTTCTTTACTGTTTAAATCTTTAACCCTTATCTGGTTTTGGAATTTTTCATAACATGGAAGTCTTGAGGGACTGATATGACCCCCTTTGAGTTTGGTCCCTAATTGAGCCAGAGGTTTGGGACAAAAATTAACATGGCGGGTATTATGAGCCAAAGCGATTGGTGCCCCCTTTTAAGGTTCAGGGTCAATTAGTGACCTCTGAGGTAAGGTCAGGGGTCAAATTTGACCACTTAGTTTTTGTCGATGACACCTAAACAAAATATGGGAGTCGGGTTTGCACCAGAGTGTTTCTTTCGTCGAGTCCCATCAACCTATTACTCTTTGATAGGGGAGCGTTTAAATTCACCCTTAAACTTGAAATGCCCAACCTTGGGTCTGTAAGGTGTGAAACTCCCTCATTACTACTCAGAGACTAGCAGCTCTGATGGGCGCTTAGTTGTTTTTGTGTGTAAGTGTCTATGATCAGGTAAAACTCTTGGAAAAGGGGAATAGGAACTGGCTTGTCAACTGACTGGACCGTTTGCTTGTAGAGAACTTAGAGAGGCATGCCCTCAAGATGCCTTCTCTTCCTAGCTCGTGCTGTCTCTTGTGTAAGTGTTTGCTTCTGAGGGGGGAAGGTGAAAATGTAGGTATCAGGCACTCATGGATGACATACTTCTTGGTCATGGACTACTTGGTGGCACGTTTCAATTCCTAGTGGTGTGTGTACTGTACCTTTCTCATAACGTAGCAGGGAGACTCGTAGTCAAGGCTCTCGGAACAGATGCTCATAGGGTTACAGAGGCGGTCTCAGTTGGTCTAGTCATCAAACTTGTAAAGTACGCTTAACTGGGTTGTTATCTAAAAAGAACACTTACAGGTACAACAATCCTAGAGGAGTACAGTAGGCAGAGAAGTCTGAGACAAAGACTAACATTGGAGTCAGTGCTCATAGGTGGTGAAGAGGCCGCTGGCACACTGGGGCGCTTCTCACCCGAATATAAGAGCTTCCACCGGAGCAAGCATTACGGCCAGGATTTCCAAAAGACTGGAGGTCCTTCTCAAGGGAAAGTCTCTCTGTTTCTATAGGGGAATCAGGTACGTCTAGCACCTTGGGAACTTGTTCTATGATTGTAAGGTAATTGGTCTTCTTTGGCTTGTCCTCGGAGTTAACCAAAGAATGGCCGAAGTGATGAATAATGAAAGTTTGGATCTCGCCAACTTTCCCGACCTTGAGGACGAACCTGAGAGAAAAATTATTTAGATCTCCTCTTCCTCCTACTTCGAAATCTCGCTCCCTAGAAGGATGACCACTCCCTGCACACATCACAAAGTGAATCTGGATTTCAGCAGTACCCTCTACATAACAGAGACAAATGATGAGGATTAATCCCAACCTTACTCATAAAGGTGTTACAGTGTCAACCCGACAGCCCTGGGCACGTCAGCATGCTGCTAAGTTGTTCGTTCCACACTCATTCTGAAAAGAGAAATATTAGTGAAAAATTTCAGGCTGGTTGTAGAGCTTCGAAAACATATCTGTCCAGCTTGACGGCCAAAATCATAATGGAAGTGCTACGAACTAACAGACCAGTAACACAAGTGGGTACTGGGTGGTGGCTGCCAGAACCTCAATACTTCATTGGCTTTTTCCAGATTTTTGTCAGAATCTTACCCTACTAAAGGACGAAGGCTTGTATTCATGTAGGAACAAGTTTGTTTTTGAACGATACAAGTCTCAGTCACTTGTTTGACTGACACAAGACGAACGGCGGGAATGCATACAGGTCGAGATGGGACCAATCCAGCAGAAAAGCATCCACGTGAACTGCTGCTGGGTCTGGAATCGGAGAACAATACAACGGGAGCCTCTTGGTCATCGAGGTAGCGAACAGATCTATGGTTGGCTGACCCCAGAGGGCCCAAAGTCTGCTGCAAACATTCTTGTGAAGGGTCCACTCTGTGGGGATGACCTGACCCTTCCGGCTGAGGCGATCTGCCATGACATTCATATCGCCCTGAATGAACCTCGTTACCAGCGTGAGCTTTCGATCTTTTGACCAGATGAGGAGGTCCCTTGCGATCTCGAACAACTTCCTCGAATGAGTCCCTCCCTGCTTGGAGATGTAAGCCAAGGCTGTGGTGTTGTCGGAGTTCACCTCCACCACCTTGTTTAGCTGGAGGGACTTGAAGTTTATCAAGGCCAGATGAACCGGCAACAACTCCTTGCAATTGATGTGAAGTGTCCTTTGCTCCTGATTCCATGTTCCCGAGCATTCCTGTCCGTCCAATGTCGCACCCCAGCCCGTGTCTGATGCGTCCGAGAAGAGACGGTGGTCGGGGGTCTGAACAGCCAAAGATAGACCTTCCTTGAGAAGAATGCTGTTCTTCCACCACGTTAGAGTAGACCTCATCTCTTCGGAAACAGGAACTGAGACCGTCTCTAGCGTCATGTCCTTTATCCAGTGAGCAGCTAGATGATACTGAAGGGGGCGGAGGTGGAGTCTCCCTAACTCGATGAACAGGGCCAGCGATGAAAGTGTCCCTGTTAGACTTATCCACTGCCTGACTGAGCATCGGTTCCTTCTCAGCATGCTCTGGATGCATTCTAGGGCTTGGTTGATCCTTGGGGCCGACGGAAAAGCCCGAAAAGCTCGACTCTGAATCTCCATACCCAGGTAGACAATGGTCTGGGATGGGACGAGCTGGGACTTCTCTAAATTGACCAGGAGGCCCAGTTCCTTGGTCAGATCCATAGTCCATCTGAGATTCTCCAGACAGCGACGACTTGTGGGAGCTCTTAAAAGCCAGTCGTCTAAATAGAGGGAGGCTCTGATGTCTGCCAAGTGAAGGAATTTCACAATATTCCTCATCAGTCTGGTAAACACAAGAGGTGCCGTGCTTAGGCCAAAGCACAGGGCTTGGAACTGGTACACAACCTTTCCAAAGACGAATCTCAGGAAAGGTTGGGAGTCTGGATGGATGGGGACGTGAAAGTATGCGTCTTTCAGGTCTAACGAGACCATCCAGTCCTCCTGCCTGACCGCTGCTAGGACCGACTTCGTCGTCTCCATCGTGAACGTCTGCTTGGTGACAAAAGCATTGAGAGCACTGACGTCCAGCACCGGTCTCCAACCTCCTGTCTTCTTGGCTACCAGGAAGAGACGGTTGTAAAAGCCCGGGGATTGATGATCCCGGACTATGACCACTGCTTCCTTTTGTAGCAAGAGCGACACCTCTTGTTGCAACGCTAGCCTCTTGTCCTTCTCCTTGTAGTTGGGAGAGAGGTTGATGGGAGATGTAGCTAGAGGGGGATTGCGGCAGAACGGAATTCTGTATCCCTCCCTTAGCCACTTCACAGACTGAGCGTCTGCACCTCTGCTCTCCCAAGCTTGCCAGAAGGTCTTGAGTCTGGCTCCTACTGCTGTCTGGAGAGGAAGGCAGTCAAAACTTGCCTTTTGCGGACTTGGAACCCTTCTTGGACTTGCCACGGTGACTGTCTGCACGGGTACCTCCTCTACTGGAGGTTCTGCCACGAAAGGGCGGGATGAACCTAGAAGCAGGTGTATCAACTGCTGCAGGGCAGAAGGGTCTAGGCACGGAAGGTAAGGTTTTAGCCTTACGTGCAGAAGAAGCCATCAGATCATGAGTATCCTTCTGGATAAGTGAGGCAGCCATCCCCTTAATCAACTCCTCCGGAAACAGACACTTGGAGAGAGGAGCAAACAACAACTCTGACTTCTGGCAAGGAGTGATACCAGCAGATAAGAAGGAGCAAAGATGTTCTCTCTTCTTGAGGACTCCTGATACATATGAAGCCGCAAGTTCACCAGACCCATCCCGAATTGCCTTGTCCATGCTAGACATGATCAGCATGGCCGAGTCCTTATCTGAAGGGGAAGTCTTCCTGCTTAAGGCTCCCAAACACCAATCGAGGAAGTTGAATATCTCGAAGGCACGAAAGACTCCCTTCAACAGATGATCTAGATCGGAAAAGGACCAGCAGATCTTCGAACGTCTCATAGCCAACCTGCGGGGAGAGTCAACCAGACTTGAGAAGTCGGCCTGGGCAGAGGCAGGAACCCCCAAGCCAGGTTCCTCTCCCGTGGCATACCAGACGCTCGACTTGGAAGCAAGCTTGGGAGGAGGAAACACAAAAGAGGTCCTTCCCAGTTGCTTCTTGGAATGCAACCAGTCCCCCATAACCCTCAAAGCTCTCCTAGATGATCTGGCGAGAACAAGCTTGGTGAAGGCAGGCGCAGCAGACTGCATGCCCAGAGCAAACTCGGAGGGAGGAGAACGAGGGGTTGCAGACACAAAATGTTCAGGATACAAGTCCCTGAACAAAGCAAGGACCTTGCGAAAGTCTAAGGAGGGTGGCGAAGACTTGTGTCCTTCAACATCAGAGTGAGGTTCATCCAGATGAGCAGCTTCATCATCCGATACATCATCATCCGAAAGTTGAGTTGTGAGTGGCAAAGGCAGAGCAGCAAGCTGACCGGCTGAATCCTGCAGAACGGGTGCATGCGTACCTGCGGATCCAACATCATGCCTCTGCTGGACAGTCTGCGAGCTGGCAACAACAAAGGCAGAGGGCTGGTGTGAGGGAGGGTCTGCGGTGGGCTGAGGAGCATGCGGTATGGTATGCAGAGCATGCTGTAAGGTATGCGGCTCATGCTGCATGGTATGCGGAGCATGCTGTAAGGTCTGCAGAGCATGCTGCATGGGCTGAGGAGAATGCCGCATAGTGCTGGAACCCGGCAACTCCTGATGCGGCAGCTCACGCATGTTAGCAGATGGTGCAGCAAGAACATGCGTCTGGCAGGGAGGACTGCGCATCGGCGGAGGAGCTCTCACAGGTGGGGTGTGGGAGCAGGCAGCCGCAGTATCTGCTGAGCGCACAACCTCTGCGGGTTGTAGGCTAACAGGAGAGGTGTTAACCTTCTCGGCATGATACTCCTGCATGAATGCCGCAAGCTGAGACTGCATAGTCTGCAGCATGGACCACTTAGGGTCTACTGTGGTTGGAGCAACAACAGACGGAGCAGTAGCCTGTTGAGGGACCACTCTACCTCTCTTGGGAGGTGTGCAGTCATCAGATGACTGTGGCGAGTCCGAACTGACCCAGTGGCTACACCTGGGCCGTTGGACAAGCTCGGAAGGGACCTTACGTTTGAGCGGTCGTGAGACCTTGGTCCACCGTTTCCTCCTGGAAACTTCTTCCACAGACGAGGAATGTATGGGCTCATTCGTCTGTATGTGGATGGGACGATCCTTAACAGATACGTCCGCAACCACTGAGGATACATCTGTGCGCTGATCAAGGCCTGCCGAACCCTTTGGTCCTTCGACATTGCTTCTCCCCTGGGCTTGGGAGCTTGCAAGAGGTCCCGGACTGGGAGGACGACTGGCACGCACAGATGTACCCTCATGCGCATCACTGACACTGACACTATGCACATCACTAGCACTAACACTTCCCACTGCACTCTTCGCCTTCAGCTCTCTGACATCTGCCAAGAGCTGATTGCGGTCACTAACCAACGACTCCACCTTATCACCGAGAGCCTGAATGGCACGCAACATATCAGCCATTGCAGGCTGAGCACTCGTAGCAGGTTCGGGAGTCACCACCACAGGGGAAGGAAAAGGCTGAGGGGCATGGGGAGAGGAAAAATCCACAGAGCGAGAAGAACTCCTCCTATCTCTCTCCTTCTCTAACCTACGTGCATATCTGAGGAATTCGTTAAAATCGAATTCCGAAAGCCCAGCACATTCCCCACATCGATCTTCCAATTGACAGGATTTACCCCTACAATTGGAACATACGGTGTGAGGATCTATAGAGGCCTTCGGAAGATGCCTAGTACAAGTCCTAACACTACACTACCTGTATTTAGGAACTTGGGAATGGTCAGACATCTTGAATTTAGAAGTAGTCAAGGGGGAATTCCAAAATTAAGCAAAGTTCGTTAACCAATAAATCAAATTAATTCCAAAAGCTTGCTAAGCTAAGGATAAAGCTTCCTGAACAGCGAAGGCTAAACTTTAGAGCAAATACATCACCAAATCGTGAACAAAAGACTCCAAAATCAACAGCGTATCCAAGTAGGTCTTGCCGGCGGCACGACAGAGGAAAAATTGAGTTCTTGTTGACAAGAAGTACTTGAGTACCTGACCACAGATGGCGCTGTTGAGTACACCCCCACCTGGATAGCGATCGCTGGCGTATCCCGACCGTAGATTTCTGTCGGGCAACGGAGTTGACAGCTACATGATCATCGGGTAAGATTAATATTGAAAAATGCCATATAACACAGGAACATACAGCATTGCAAGTACAATATATACACTTGGCAAAGTGTAGGAATTACACCCTCATTACAGTACAATAAAAGAGATGTGTATTAACTAATTAATAAGGAGATACAGTATATAATGGAAAGTTTTATAATCAACACTGGAAAATAGCAATCTAAAGAAACTTTGAGATTCTGTGTAAAGCTGTTTACAATGCTGTAGGTTCACTAAATACAAGGTGAATAAGAGATACACAATATGCTACATCTATGGTCCCAGGTGGTAAATACATCACAGATTTCCCATTCGTTTTTTGTTTATTAGACAAAAGTGAGTATGGGAACATTCAAGATCCCAAATAGGAGCTAATATCACATATTTTGAAAATGATTTGTATTTTTCCTGGCCATGCAAACCCGAGTCCTTTACTTGGTTAGATTGCTTTAGCACGAACTGGAACTGGTCGGTAAAGTTTGATAACGAACGGTTATTTACCACGTGAGGGTGCGGGGTGAGGAGCGCCGCCCTCTTTCCAGCCAGAGACCCTTCACTTTTGACCTTTCAGCCCAAGTCTGAGAGGGGTTGGTTGAAGAGGGAAGTTGGATTAAAGGATTCAGGTTTGTATGGCTAGGATAAATACAAATTACTATAAACATTTGTGTTTTGTGTCTATGAGGTAACATACCCTTGTCCTTTAATTAGGGCACCTCACTGTCTGGTGGGTTGGCGGTTCCCTTACCTAACTGGATGGTTCATTTTCTCCCCAGAAAGTGATCACTGCTTGATCTGTGGAGAAGGAAAGCAGTGACCCCAGCAAACTCTTACATGACTTTCATAAGAATGAAAGGCTGATTGGATCTGGCATGTATATGCAAGCTTGTACTCAATCGAACTAAACACACCCTTCCCCTGAAGGGGACGTCAGTTGAAAATAAATATTCCTTGTATGATGATCAATGGGTTGGTATAAGATCCACCATCCCCCATTGTTAAGAGGGGATGGGCAAGATACAGTACTTCTTTAGACCTAAAGTATGGAGCTTCAAATTGTATCTTACCAGCATCAGGTCTGATCCCCCACACAATGTTTTGACCGCTTGTTCCCCAAGAGGGGTGACAGAAGAATGAAGGAGAAGACCCAGTCCTACTACCATTCATTCCAGACTTACATCTACAAATTACCATAGACGAGATGCATCCTTGTCCTGTGTGGGAGCTAGACTGGTTACACAACTACTTGAGCATACTCGACAGTTCAAAGCACAAAGGTGTCAAAGGATTTGTGGGTATACACTCACAAGTTAAATACCGTGGAGGTAATGTGCCTTTTCCTGATCTTGGCCTTTAACACTTGGCCCACTGACAGGTTTCTCCTTAGAGCAAGATTGGGGTCTATACCCCTGACTTTGTGAGGTTTGGTCCTAGCTGGTGCCTCAACCCTTGTCAGTTGAGGCCTATGCTCTAATAGATTGTCCAGAAAGAGACCGTGTTCCTTGACACCTCTTTCTTGGTCCTGACAGTGCTAACAAAATGTCTGACACTCATGCGTGAGGTGTCAAGTCTTTTTCAGATAGCACTGCAGAGCCTTCACTGAGCACGAGACAAGCTCTTCTTGATCTCCACCTGACGCCTTCCAAAGAGGAGGACTTGAACCTGGGGTTATGCGCTGCTGGGTTCTAGCTTTTGCCTACAAAACTCCTTCCTCTCCTGGGCAAGTGTGTGTAAAGAAGAGAGATCGTGCAACTTGCCTACTCTTTGCCAATGCTAAGGCTAACAAAAAGACAATCTTGAGTCGGATTCCTGTCTGACAACCACCTCAGAGGCCCGAATGGGGTATGTGCAAGAGCCTTGGGCACCAAGTCATGTCCTGCTGGAAGACCATGTACAAGGCTGAGCGGTAGCCTTTAAGAGCTGCAACTGACAGATGCTTCCTTCTGCAAAGGAAGACAAGGAAATCCATGATCTGTGCAAGATA
This sequence comes from Palaemon carinicauda, assembly GCF_036898095.1. Classification (NCBI taxonomy): domain Eukaryota; kingdom Metazoa; phylum Arthropoda; class Malacostraca; order Decapoda; family Palaemonidae; genus Palaemon; species Palaemon carinicauda. The sequence continues at coordinate 65,130,524 of NC_090750.1, read as the reverse complement.
ATATCTTCTATAACTCTTATAGCGGAAGATGGTCCACTTAGTCTGGTAGACAACTCTAGAGGGCTGCCGCAGGTATCCAGATATTTTGCTTGGAGGAGATGCTGGATATCCTCCACCTATGAAGAGGCAAGGACTTCACAGCCTAGTGGTACCTGTGCAGGTGCAGCTAATGGAGAAGTGTAGGCCCCTGAGGTAGTTCTCTCAAGACCTCAACCAGAAGAGCAAGCATATTGGGATACCACTCAGCATGAGGTCATATTGGGGCCACCATGATCATCTTGACTCCTGTCGTAATCAACACATTTGATTACAGTACTGGCTGAATAGAGGAAAGACGTATGCATCCAGGCAATCCCATGGGTGTGAGAAAGCATTTGGAACATTGCCCATGGGCCTGGAATGGGGAAACAGAAAACAGGGAGCTTCCTGTTTTGAGGGGTGGTTAACAAATTATGTACCAAGAAAAGACTGGTGCACAAGGATGTGGGGACCACTCTGCCTCTACAACCTGGTCCTTGTGACAATGTATCTACCAGTACATTCTTCTTGCTTGGAATGTACCTTGCTGACAACTTTGGAGTGTGAAATGCCACCAAGATGCACATCCACTTTGTCAGCTTGCAGAAAGGGTGCTAGACTGTGCCTACCATGCTTGTTGATACATAGGCCACTAAGGTAGTGTTGTTGCTCATTAACAAAACTGTCTGCCTCCTAAAAAATTCTTGGAATGCTTGCAACGTTAGGAGGGCTGCTTTAATTTTGAGAATGCTGATGTGCAGAAGCCTTTCTTCTTCGGTCCACACACCCGAGACGACCAGGTGTGCTCCTCATCCCTACTTTGACGCATCTGAGAACAGTTGCATGTCTGGAGGCGGAAAGTTGAGTGGAACTCCCCCGGTGAGGTTCTCCTTGTTGAGCCACTAGGACAGATCGACCAGAAACTACTGCCCCACTGGAACAGCATGAACGGGGGATATCTGGCTGCTGACAAGTAGGTGATTCTACAGACATCATTGAAGGGATCTCTGGTGGAGGCATCTGTGTGGAACGAGTTTCTCCGAGGAGAGGAGACCAAAAAGACATTGCCAGCGCCAAGCTGGTACTGTACTTTTGTCTTGGACAGAAAGTCTTGCAACATCCCTGAGCCTGCTGATGCAATCGTCTGATGGAAAGATTCTTGTCAATGCCATGCCCAGGTACTTCAATCTCTCTTCGGGTGTAAGGTTCGACTTCTCCCAGTTTACCGCAATCCTTAGATGATGGCAAAATGCGAGAATCCGATCTCGATCCTTAAGGAACTGCCTGTCTGAGGAGGCCAAGATCAACCAATTGTCGAGATACATCAGCAGACATATTCATAGCAAATGGGCCCAAGCAGCTACCAAGGTGAACACTGGAGTGAACACCTGGGTAGCCGTACACAGTCCAAAGCACAGTCTTGAACTAATACACAGTACCGTAGAAGGAGAATTGGAGGTACTTTTGAGAGCACTGACAAACGGACACTCAAAACTACATGTCTTTCAGGTCTACCAGAAACATGGTCTCCCTTTCTGATAGAAGACAGAATAAACCATACTGTGTTTGACAAACAAACTTGTTTATCGGAGAGAGGTCGATTATTGCCCTCCAGGCTCCCGTTGCCTTCTCCACCAGGAAGAGTTGACTATAGAAGCTTAGAGACCCGTTTCGAACGACTTTGAGCATGTTCTCCGACATCCCAACTATCTCTGCTAACAAGGCCAGGGCTTTTGGTGATGTCATATGATCCACTGAGAAGTTGATCAGAAACTGAGATGGGTGGTAGGCAGTTCTGAAAGGGTAGCAAGTAACTGTCACAAAGGACACTCACTACCCAAGACTCCGCCAAGTGGTGAGAAAGGCATCCCCCGTACTCTCTACAATGGGAGAGAGAAACGAATCAGTGTTTCCCTCCCATTACCCTCTTCCTACCACCAACCTCCCTAAAGGAATCGGTTGGGGTTTTTAAAGAGGCTGAACACGTACAGACTTTTTGGGAAGAGGTTCCAAGGAGTTATCAACCTAGGTCTCGGATCCTGCAGGCTTGGCCACACCCAAAGGTTTGGCTGCCGCAATCTCTGAACGGCCAGGGACGCTGGAATCCACCACCGCATGTACACAACTCCCTAGAAAGGAAAAACATGAACCACTGCACTGATAAGTTCTTAAACAACAATACCACCCCCGGGATAAACCTGTTTTGAGAAACGAGAAACTACAGCATCTTGTCTCTTCAAAACCCTGGTTTGCTGCCCGGAGGGCTTGAAAAGTAACTGTCTTCCTACCCGACGGCACAAGGCTCTTGTACTTCTCCAAAGCCTTCGGGGTTGATAACCTTGCTGATTTTGCAAAGTATGTGACTGCTCCTGAGCATTGGTCGAGCCAGGAAACTGTGTGGAGAGGGGCCAGGGCAGATGTCTCTATGGCCACCGATTCACTAGACCTTCAGCCTTTCCAGCGAAAGTTCTCCGGCATGTAAAATCTCTAGTGCCTGGAGAATGGTGGGGGGAGGCTCTTGCTCGACCGACTGAACTCGAGTGAGTTCTCAGATCCACAGTTCTGAACATCCAATCAATCGAGGGCAAAGTCCACAAGATCCTTCAGGCACAGAGAAGTGCCAATAAATGACTGAGGTTCTCCCTGGAGTAGGTACCATGGTTGCTTCCCTCAAGGGCATTGCACTCACGGATGAGGACAAGGACCTTCACAAAGGAATTCTCTGACTTAGGGTAGTCTGTCCCAACAGGTGCCAGAGCGTGGTTCAGTGTCCTCGAGACATCTTGCCTCGGCACAGGGAAAAAATCCCTCCACCCAACATCTTTATCTAGCTGGAAAGAAGGGAGATGGAGGTCGCTTCAGCTTCTCCATCAACCTTGGAGCAGAAAGTGCATAGGGCTATACACTACTGTTCCGGGTGGCCACCAAGATAGCAAGGGAAGGCGGGGCCACCGGGGTTGCTGGGGGAAGGCCTGGCCATTGTGGAGGATTAATTTTTGTTCTTATTTTTATTTATTTTTGTTTGCCAAACCAGAGTGTGTGTGTGTGTGTCAGCGAGCGAGAGGTAGTTAGTGTATTGATTGTTTGATGTGAGAAAGACAGTTGGTATAACTGAGATTGTTTGTTTATGTTTTAGCTAGGTTAGGACAGTGGTGCATGTCTTGGGTAAATGCTTATTTTGATTGGACTGCAACTTGAGGCAGTTGTGTGAATGATGGATTACAATAATTTTTTCTTTACCAGCGTGGAAGTGTTTTATTTATTTTTTGAGCCGTAATTCCTCCTTTGGAGAGATTTTCTTTGAATATGAAATTGATTGTTGATGACCTGGCTTATAATAAAAAACTTGACACGACTGCTCGGATTTAAATGATTGTAGATGACCCGGACCGAATGAAATTCCGATTGCCATTGATGATGATGATGATAACCACGATCCCAATCAGGGAAGTAGTTGTGCCAAACTGCCACCCAGAGGACTGTTGACAACTGTGGTAGTGGGTAGCAAAAGACAGTTGGCAGTGTATGGATGACATTGTGGTGTCCCATAATATATATACACATATTTATTTTGGTGTTGGTGTGTGGTTAATTTAAAGTTTTGTTAGGTGTTTTTAGGGGTTTATTTGAATGGTGTTACATTTTTTTGTATATTTAGTGTTAAGTTTATAATTAGTGATAAGTGTGATTTTTTGGTTGTTTTAGTTTTAAGAAAAATAGGGTAAAGGTTATGTTTTTTATTTTTTTTTTCCTTTTTTCTAAGAGTATGGTTTAGATAACATAAGGGAAAAGTTTGTTTTGTTGAGACAATTGTCAGTAGGTGTTATTCAGGGTGTGGGGCGTTTTTTTTTTTTTTTTCTTTTAAACATCCCACCACACCATCAGGGTAGCTGGAACTAGACTGTGACACGGGGCCATGGCTGTCGCCCCTACGGGGTCAGAAACCACTCGAGGGCCGTTCACCTTTCTCGAAAAAGAGATGGTTTTGCAGAGAGCCCTTCCCTGCAACTACGACAGGCCCTCCAGGTCTTCTTCGACCTCTTTCTCTTCCTTTTCTTCATCTTAGAAGAGTCAGAATCAAAGCCAGAGGAGGAAATGGACAAGGAGGAGGATGAGGAAGAACACAGCGCATGCTTCTAACTCTTCCTGGCTCTGCAAGCATAGCGGTCAAGATCTGAGCGACCATCGACTTTGACAACTCTTCGTCAAGGGAAGAAACCAAATGGGTTGCTCAAACAGGAGCCGCAACACTAACACAATATCATAGGGGAGATGATACGCATACTGTACTCACAAGGCCCAGCAGCCGGAGGCACAGACACAGAGGAAGCAGGAACCAGCCCTGGACCCCAGACACAAGGGAAGGGCTGGAAATCACTGGGGCCGGGCCAGGGATCAGAGTAACTCCGGGGACAGGGGAAATGCTTACTTTGTCTTTGGCCTTCTTACACCAACCTATTTGGGGCACACCTCCTGGCACCAGCAGCTTACCTACTGGGCTGGGAGCCACCTTATCAGACTTAGGCTTAGGAGGAACTACCTGGATCCCTGACATTGGGAGAACCACCACATCCTCCACCACTAGTGTCACCAGGAACACTTGGGACACTTGCACAGGGGGGAACTGGGGGATAGGTAGCCTTGGATACTAGCGCCCTCAACACAGTCATGGAGGCTTACCTGATAAACATACGGAAGCTCAAGACTTCCTTACGTCAAACTCGTCAATAGCCTGCCTTGTCATGGGTGAAGAGCTTCCAGCCTACGAATAGGTACGGTGAACACTATGGGTTTCCCGCACACACCAGCAAAACCTATAAAACTTGCTGACGTAGATCTAAAGGCTCCAAGCCCTGCAGCATACTCCCTGGGGGCCGATCCGGAGCATATAAACAGCAGCAGCTACACTCCCCAAGGAGACTAAAGTAGTGAAAGACCTCATCGGAGTCTTCTTCGCCACTTGCTCACTTATTCCCATTCAGGTAGTACACCTGCCACTGTATTGGAGGCCACAACCTACACTCGGCACCCAGGGATGATTGCGAACAATCATGCCCCCTGAAAGAGGCACAAAGGGAGTCTGGATCTACAGTCGGTTTAGCCATAAACTGGTTCCAGTGTTCACCCTTACCCCAGCAAACAAGAACATCTTGTCTTACTTCCATTCCACAGTCAACAACAGGAGTCACTCCACAAAAAGTGAAAGAAAAGGAAAATGTTTTGTATAGAGCCGACTGCACGTGTACTCGTCAGCACCCAAAACAAAACTGAAGACACTCCAACTGGATAAGGGGCAGGGCTTTTTGCTCCATACCCTCACCGGCTGGATAACTGCTCGTTATCCAACTTAAAAGACCATCTCCAGCTTACACTGAAACTATCCCTAATTGAAGGATGGGGAGTTGTATGACACAAAGGAACAAATATCATTAACATTTTATGTTAATACAAAAGTGTTTAGGAATACCAGAGAAAACAAGACAAAATAAAAAATTAAAGAAGCTAAAACACATGTATTTCATTATGATGAAAAAAAGGGCTTCAAAGAAAAAGATTATAGTGCTGCATCAGGTAGGAAACGCTTAACACAACATATACCACTATAAACTGATTTGAAGAGAGGACTATGAAGATGAAGAATGGCAGTCAGATGACTAAACATACACCGGAAAAATAAGGGTAAAAATGGAATACAGTATCTAAAAAGTGTCAACAAATACAGCACTAAAATGGCAAAACAAACCATACAGCAGGTACAATAAATAGAAAGAGGCAAAATCAAAATATACATCAGTACAATTGAAGAGAGAAAAGAAATAAAAACAAGAATATGGAAGCTATAATACTATAATACAGAGAGCAAAGAGAAAGAAGAAAAATTAAGAGGAATAGAGTCGGAAACTTAACACAGTAGAGGAAAAGATAAAATATTCAGGATAACAAGGGGTACAAGATGGATGGAAATAAAAGGAAAAGGATAAAGTAGATAATACAAATGAATGAAAATAACAACAGCAGTATTCTGAAAAATATCTGAATGAAAAAAAATATAGCAAATGGAAAAGTATTGATGTACAGTAGTATAATAAAGAGATCAATATCAAATTTAACATCTGAAAAGGTTTAAAGGGAGAAACTGGAAAATGCTAGCCTCATGGCCATTTAAAACACCAAGCAAATTACTGAAAGCCACGGAAGAGCCTGTTGATCAAATAAAACTCAGATTGGAAGATTGTTAATTTCTCTGAAATGATAAAGAAAGGAATAGAACCGTAAGTATGAAAAATGAGTGTGACAATGATAAACAAGGAGAAAGTAAATGAATTATAATGGGGATTAACCGGTGAAGAAGTGTGGGACAGAGGTAGATGGAGAAAGCTGACCAGAAACATCAACCCCACATAGAAGTGGGAAAAGATGTAGACAAAGAAGAAGTGGCAGATGGGTAAATCTTAGAAGAGGTAAAACATTCAAGTTATTATGGAAGCAAACTGGGATGTAAACCAGGGATTGAGAGGGCAGTAAAAAAAAAAGTAACAAACAGGAAAATGTGAATAGAGACTGTTAGACTGCTAGTACATAAAATTAGCTCCTTTGTGAATAAAGCAAATATACATAAGGAGTTCAAATGGCCAGTCCTACTTTATACAGCACAAAATTAGACCCTGACTGAGAAAATGGGGAGATATTATGAAAAGGTAGGACTACAGAGTTAAGATTTATTCCCCAAGATGGAAGAGATATTGTTTGAACATGTGATGAAAGGGAATGAGGATCAGTCAGTCAAGAAACAATTTGATAAGGAAGTAGAAGGATGACTACTGTACCTATGAGATGGCTGAGTATAAACAAGAAAGAAAACTCATTTTGTTTTCATGTGCAACACCATGAAGGGAAAAGCTGATGATAAAGAATGAAACTTCTTTCCAAATACGGGTTAATACATAAAGTTTGTTACTGACGAAAAAGATCTAAATTCAAAAATATCCTAAACTTTCTCCTTCCTCTTCTTTTTCCTCTTTTTCACAAAACAAATCATCATGATCATCAGCCTCATACTCAAGATAAGAGTGAATGTGGTCTCGCAGTATAACATAAAATACTGGATACTCAATGACAGTTTTATTTGCCAGGTTTAAACGAAGACTTTTTTTCATGAAGGCTTCTTCAAAGGCCGGCCCTGAACCTTTTTCATTAGTTCGCAAAAGAACTGCAACTCTCCCATACGAAGCTGAATGATAATAAGCTAATTTTTCTGAATCTTCAGCACCCAGACTATCATTAGGCTCTAAATACTTAGAAAGAAGCTTGACAATAGTTGTATTTTCATCTACATCCTTGTCAACAAATGTTACATCTGCTTGATGAAAAATCCATTTCACATGCCATCTGCAAAAGGAAAGATAATGAAAATTACAATTTGCAATACAACATCCTAATTTATTAGTATAATCTATTAATGGTATTCTGAAAAGATAGCAACAATGGTCACCCATACCAGATTTGATAATGGAGCCAAAAGGAATATACAGTATCGGTAAATAACTATTTCTTGTACTACTCAAAGTTTAATTGTTCTGACACAGATACAAACCTTTGCTATTTATAATAGGGTATTACTTTCGGCGCAGCTGAAAGACGAGCCATGATAATTTTAGTGAGGGATGACTACCCCATCCGCTAGTTGGGGGGTGGGGTAGACTGGCTACCCCGCTCACTCACACCTCTCGGCTGAGTAACCACTTTACTTTTTGGCTCGGTAGAGGACGGACATGCTGCCCTTCTCTCCCGCAAAGACTTGCCTTGAGGATTCTTTATTTTTATTTTTTGTTTTTCTTGTGTGTTTTCATTTATCTTACATATATTTGAGTGTATATGTGTATAAATGGAAATATACATTATTAGATACGTGTAACTTTAATTGCTGTTGACATCGTATCCAACTGCGTCCGCCGTAAGGGAGTTGTCATTGCCGCCCTTCCCTGCGACTGATGGTCGGCAGGTTCTCAACACTGCCAAGTGTTTGTTTCATTACAGAATTTGTATATCAGTTCAGCTCCCTTTCGAGGAATTATCTTACAAGGAAGGTGACTTATTCCCCGAAGTGTATTTTGTGCAACGGAGCATGAATTGAAATTGATAACTTTCATTTTTTTTTTTTTTTTTTACAGGTAACAGCGACTTAGAACACAAGGCCGAGTGCTACGGCCGCCCTGTTCGTTATCCTGTGCTCCATGTGGTAGCTCGTGAGCTGCCCTCATTACGAGGTACTGTAGCATTCACTGTCAACCTTCAACTTGATGTTCCTCCTTTGAGGGGAACATCTCTCTCTCTCTCTTTCTCTCTCGTGAGAGTGAGAGAGAAAGAGAGTGTGATTTTTGTTTACGCTTATGTTTTTTTCCCATAGAGCTGGGAGAAAGCTTTACTTAGGCTATGTCCTCTTGCGGGAGGACTTCTCTCTCGTTCGCGAGAGAGTTCTTGTCGCCTAAACTTTTTTCCCATAGAGCTGGGAGGAAGCTTGTTTTAGGCGATGTCCTTCTTCGGGAGGGCTTCACTCTTGTTCGCGAAAGAGTTTATTAAGCCTATGCTTTTTTCCCATAGAGCTGGGAGAAAGCTTGTCTTTGGCGATGTCCTCCTTCGGGAGGACTTCTCCCTCGTTCGCGAGAGAGATATTTTACGCCTACGCTTTATTCCCATAGAGCTGGGAGAAAGCTTGTCTTAGGTGATCTCCGTCGGGAGAACTTCCCTCTCGTTCGCGAGAAATAACTTGTAGGAGCTTGCTGATCCACCAGGGGCGGTGGCAGAGCTTTCTCTGTAGCAGGTTATTCCTTCAGGGGAACAAGTCTCTCGTCCTCAAGAGAAGACCGCCTCTGGGTATCGGCGGTCCCACGTTACGCTTATGGTTCTCCTTCAGGGGCGGAGCGAGAGCCTTCTCTTAAGCGACATTCTCCTTCGGGAGAACAAACCTCTTATGCAGAGGTGTTATAGGAGTCCTTTGGGACTCGGCTCGAAACCTTCGGGTTTCAGTTACGCTGAACCTTCGGGCTCTCGTAACGATGGTACCGTTTAGCCTTCGGGAACTTGTGCCATCATTCACGCCGACCTTTCGCGGTCTCGTGACAGAGGAACCTTAGTTCCTCGTTACGCTGATCCTTCGGGGTCTCGTAATATTAGTTATGCAGAACCCTTGGGCTCTTGTAACTTTAGTCACTCTCATGACAGAGTTTTCGAACTCTCGTCCCGTGAATTGTTCGCGCGCGCCCATCGTCATCAAGAGTTTTACTGTGATGACAGAGGGATGCCTGCTGCCTAAGGGTTTACGAATCTCTACAGGTAACTACGACGCAGTTCCTTTGGGTCCTGGTCACGCAACACGATTCCTGGAATTCCATCAGGAATCAGCGACAGAGTTCCTGCGGGTTCTCGGTACAACATCCCTTAAGGTCGTGAGAAAGGAATTCACAAATAGATTCTGAACCCCTAGGTTCTCATCCGAATCTGTTTCCACGATTCAGAGTTTTCCGAAAATTCTATGGTCGACCCCCCCCCTCCACGGGATGGGTCTTCCAAAGGTGTGACTTGATACGTCACTCTACACTCTCAGCTGATTACTATATCAGCTAGTCTGGTTTCGTCAGCACCAATCCTTTCGTTTTTGAACGAAGCACCGTCATCTTTCCTCCACCTTCCCACTTCAAGTGGTTTGGTTAGCAGATGGAAATGAGCGGGGAATGAAAAATTCTTTACATTGCAGTTCATTTCCCCTGGCAGGCCTTGCCTTATTTAGACAGTAGTTTTCTCACTCTCGAGAAAGCGTCGATGGCAACCCCTTTAGGTAAGCGGTCGATGGCAATTATGTCCGGCCTTCTTGAAGCAAACCCCCACATACGAGACTTTACCCTTTTACGGGAGACTCATTCCTGAGAAGTTTTTACAAAACTTCAATGGGTGTTAAAACTTCATGAAGGCCGTAAGCCTTCCCAAAGCAGGCACTCTAGCCAAGACAGGTTATTGTCTTAAACTCAGTTCTACCGTTTGAAGAAGGCAGCCTTCCCCCTCATTGTACCGTGGGTATAACGACTTGCCTTTTTACACGATAGTCTTCCAAGACTTTTTATTCTATCCTTACAGGGTTATTGTTTTGAACAATTATTCCCGAAGAAACATTGTTAGCTAACGTTAAAGAACGATAGCAACAGCGTGGGCATCTTTTCATTACGTTACGAAAGTTTCAAACCCCGCCCACGGGTAAACAAACATCCGTTTCTGTGTAATGAACCCTGGCTAGCCCCTCACATAAAGAGGATGGGTAAACCAAAGGGGAAATGATTGCCTTTTTAACTGTATATTTTGTTTGAGAACATGTTTGCTCTCATTCAAGAAAATATTACAGTTAGTCAACGATCAAAATTCTTTCGGAAATAATGTTGCGATTCGTCGCATATACATTATTCCCGCAACCGGTTTCGTTGCAAATGTTTCCTGGAGGCAGAGAATACGCATGAGCTAGCGCCAAATGGACAAGTACATATATGCGTGCAAGCGATCTTTCTGCCAATAAGGGCTATATACATCTTCCAATTAGAACTCCATTCTATTAAGTTGTATATTTATATCCCTTACTGAAACCAGGTCATTCAGTACATTACTTTGCTACTTTCCTGTAACCAGACATACGGCATTTACGTTCTGCCTCCTTATAGGCGTTTTTTTCCTTTCCCCCCGATCGGAAGTCTTAGTCTCCTACAAAGGTTTTGGCTGGAAACTTCTCATAAGCATATCTGTTCCCTAGTAGGGAACATTCAATATAAATGCTAGTTTACCGATTGGAGACGGAGAAGTACAAACGTTTTTTGTCCTAAGAAGGAGAAACCTCCGTTACAAACGTTTCCAACATTCTCCAACAGTTCCGGATACGAATTTTAAGTCGAACTACGCATATATGCTTGTCATGCGTACAGTTCGGTGTTACTACTCCGTAGTAGACGTATGCTCTTTACCCACTCAACAATAGATTGAAGATAAGTCTCAATCTCCTCATTGGGTTTGGTTGGAGGCGTTCGGTGATTACCGTACAGTCTCTTGTCCGGAAAGCGATCTCTGTGGAGATTTGCTGTTATAACATAAGCTGTACTGATTAACTGGTTTACCGTTTGGTATCGGTCTTATTCGGCCAACCACACTGGATTAGTGGCAGTTGGAGGGAGAACAGGCTGTTCCCATTCGTTGCAAGAACGTGCAATTGGTTACACGTCTCGACATTATCTCAAGGTGTGTTTATTGCTATGCATTCCCCCCCTCACCGCTGGACAATCTGCGGACGATGGGTGGCAGATGAGAGCTTCTGCAAAGAGGCCTGTCTTCTCGTCTTCCTCTGGACCTGATGCTCTCTATCATGCATCAAAAGAGAGAGGGGGGACATATACCATACCATTCCATCCTCCTCTGTTGGCCCGATTCAGAAAGGTACCAGCATTCACCTCTCTCAGAGAACCATCTAGCAGTACGAAGTCTTAGATGGACAGAGGACAATTAGTTGCCCCCATCTGCTCGCGTCATTCCTGGTATAGGAATGTGCTTGCAAAACCACCCAGATAGTGGGCTCCTAGTGTCTTGGAATCATCTTGTATCCAACAAAGTCTTCACTTTGTGGGGTCCTCGACTGTGGATATGCTCGCAGCGGCCCTGATCTTCAGGCTCCCACTCGACCATTCCCCAGGCCCTCAAACAAGATGTATTCTAAGATCGGTGGGGCGGCCTAGAGGTGTGCCTTGTTTTTCCCCCCATTCAGTCTGGTGAAAAAGTCCTCAGCCAAGTCAGGATAAGCAGGATCTTATCAATGACTCCAATAGCTTTGCTATGGCATCCCGCAGAATGGTTTCCAACCTCCTGCAGCCCCTAACGGAGCTCCAATAGCTTTGCTATGGCAACCCGCAGAATGGTTCCCAGGCCTTCTACAGCTCCTGACGGAGTTCCGATGGATCTTCCTCCATGGCATGATCTTCCAAGCAGCCACATGCTAACACTTTCCTAAGCCGTAGCTTTGCTTCGACTTCTCGCCTGGGACGATCCTACACCACCCCTCTCAAAGAGGCCTTTTGCATCAGGTTACGGAAAAGATGTCTACGCACCTCGGACCCTTTTCAGCGTTGGTTTTCCAGGCGAAGTGTTCGATCCTTGGTGACTGATGTCGTGAAAGGGGATTCTATCCCATCGATGCCTTTACTTATGCAGGTGTGAGATAGTTTGTCCCCCCGTCAGATCTCAACCTCCTCCTGGGAACGCGGTTCGGGTCCTTCAGTCTCTAGAAGCCCCTCGCTATGAACCGTGGGCCCAGCAGCAGATCGCTTCCTTACTCGGAAGACGCCTTTTCTACTCACTTGAGCTTTTGACCAAGAGAGTTAGTGAGTTGTATGATCCAACCTCTGATGTCTTCTACCCTAGGAGACGGGGAGAAGTAATCCTCAGTGGCATCCCTGAGTGGATTGCCAAGACTCAAATCCGAGTATGCTGTACCCTAGGTGCAGCCCATTTTGAATAACGTCTTCGTTAGGTAACCAGAAACCCATCAACTGGGGTTTTACCCAGTGAGGAGTCTGTGGGGTTACCTTAAAACAACGATACCAGCTCGCCCCCGTGTGTCGGCACTGTTGACCAGCACGGGGAAGGTCAAGAGGAGGACCTCATGGATTTCCTTCCCCTCTGGGATTGGAAGGCAATTGAGGTTACTCTTAATCTAGACTCTCCTCCATCCTAAGACCCAGAGCTCGTAACGTCACTGGCATTGCTACGTCCCTGGCGTTCAAGAAACTACTCTGTGGTGCAGATACATTAACAGCATGTGGAAGCATCAATCGACCTTCACGGCCCACTACCTGCAAAGACGTAACCCACAAGAACATGGAGACCTTTTCCATTGGTCTTGTGGTGGTCGCACAACAAATGGTCTAAACACCTCAGGCTCCTTGATGGACAAGTAGCAGAGGGCTGAGGCTACCCGGATTAGTCTGGGGTGAATGAGTAAGAATGTCTGGCTCCTTCTTCCTTTCACCTTCTCCCCTCTGGGGAAAACAGCTCCGCAAGCCTCAGCATAGCTGACCTCACCTCGCTGCAGGTAAGACCCATTTCCCTTGTGCCTCCTAAGTATAGAAGAATACTTTGTTACGTCCCCAATACCTTTTAAGATCAATAGGTTCTCTACTCGAGTTCCTATGCTAAAGACAAGCCACACTGTTAGTTCCACTCACACACAAGCTTCAGCAGGCCGCTATCAGTGCATTACCTCATATCGGCACTTGATTTTAGCGAGGGTAGGGTCCCTTCTACTATCGATCACAGATCGAAATAGAAAGGACCCTGGGTCATGACCAAGGCCAGTTGGTGAGGACTTCCTCCCTCCTAAGAGTAAGTCGCCCTATTATAAATAGCTCCAGGTTTGTATGTTAGGAAAAATACAAATGATTTCCAAATTTTTTATATCAATGTACTCTACAGCATATGTAACCCCTTTATTCATTACCTTTTAATAGTTATTTCCTCTGTTACAGCAGGCATAACTATTTTCAGCTCACTTAAAATAATGTTAAACTGTTTTTACTTCTATATATTACAGTACTTCCCTAAGACTACTGGATCTACCTAGCTCCAATTGGTGCTGAAGAAGATTGTGGATCACAGGATTAATCACTTCAATTTCATGTTTTTAATCAAATATTAAGAAAACCTGAACATTTTGAAGGCTGGTACTGTAAAAAAGAAAAAAAAAGAAAAAAAATATGTAGAACACGCACATTTTAATCTTTGCATACCACTGAAATAACGTAAAAAAAAAAAATATAGAAAATTCTAAGTAATTTGTATTTTTCCCAGCTATACAAACCTCCGTCTTTTAAATAGGGCTATTACTTCAACAGGAGCTGGAATTGATCGCTCAAATAGATAATGAGTAGTTATCGGCCAGGTGAGGGAGTGGGGCTTTGCCCTTTCCACAGTCATTTATTTATTAACTTTTTGTTACTTAGACCCAGGACTTAAGGGGTGGTTTGAGGAGGGAAGTTATGTTAAAGGACGCAGGTGTGTATAGCTAGGAAAAATGCAAATTACTTTTTAAAATTTGTATTTGTTCCTACACGAGACACAAACCCTTGTCTTATAATTGGGGAGCCTCATTGCCTGGCAGGTTGGATGTCCTCCTTGAATCAGACTGGAAGATTCTTAACTTCTCTGAAATGATTAAGGCTTTGTCAGAGGAGAGCAAAGTGAAAACCACCACCACTCCCTACCTGTTTATCATAAGGATGATAAGACTGATAAGGCCTGAGGTGTACAAAATATACCTTACCATAATCAAAGGAACCTTTTCCCAAGCGGGAAATGTCGGGCAAATTGAATACTACGCATATGAGTAATAGGTTATTACTAGAATCACCATCCCCTAACTCACATAGGGGATAGGGAGAGTATTGTGTATGTTTACCACTATGCTTAATCATATAGAACTGGTAGTTGTGGTAATTGACCAGGGTGTAACTCAGTAGTGTGCTAATTTGTATATTCTACTTACATGTTAAGCTGTAAAAGTCAGTTGGAAAATAAATTTACTCGAGTGAAGACCTGTTCTTTGCTCTCTCCCAGCCTTAATACATAAAAGTGGCGACGGGGATAAACTACCAATAGCGCAGTATCTTGGAAATATCTCTGAGTACCAAACCGAAGATGACTTTGATGAGTACATTGAACATTTCGACCAGTTTTGTCTTGTAAATGACATTGAAGATGACAGGAAAAAAGCTTTGTTTTTAACAGTCGTTGGGCCAAAAACCTATGGACTTATCAAGACACTGCTTGCTCCGAACAAACCAGCTGAGAAGACGTTTCAGGAACTGACAAAACTCATATCCGAGCACCTAACACCAAAGGCGACTGTCATCGCTGAGAGATATAGATTCTACCAACGAAAGCAGCAAGATGGCGAATCTGTCACTCAGTTTGTCACGGAACAAAGGAAGTTGGCAGAAAAATATGAATCCAAAGGCTTCTTGGAGGAAGTTTTAAGGGACATGTTTGTGATAGGACTTGGTAATCTTGTTGCTCAACGGAAGCTACTCGGTGAAACTGACCTTACACTCGAAAAGGCATTCAAAATCGCAATGAGCTGTGAAATGGTTGAAGAACAAGTACAGAACATCCATTCATCCGAATCCAAGGAAGTTAAAGTGGTGAAACCAATGTCCAAACGAATAAGAGAATGTTGGCGTTGCAGCAGAAATAACCACCATCCTGATCGCTGTTATACAAAGAAACAGAATGTAGCATATGTCACAAAAGGGGACATTTGCGAAAGAAATGTACGGCTGCTACCGGGGATCATGCTCCGAAGGATAAACGGAACTTCAAGTACAGGAAAAAGGAGAAGTCATCGTCAGAGGTGAAACATGCACAGTCAGTCACTGTTTCTGACATGGATTCAAGTTCAGAATCTGTTTGTACCAATATCAGTCATGTTCGAATTAGAAACGTTCGCACCAAAATATCCAATGGAACAATAGGAAATGTTCAAAAACAGTCTGGAAGATGCACAAAAACTCCTGAGATATTGATAGCTGTCTCATTAAATGGAAAACAAATGGAGATGGAAGTAGACACTGGTGCGGCAGTTTCTTTGATACCAAAACGAATGTATCACAGTCATTTAAAGAAGAATCTGGAGCTAAGACTTAGCGACATGGTTCTGAAAACAATCACTAGAGACAACATACCAGTAATAGGAATATGTTATGTTAACGTTCAGTATCAGGGCCAAAGGGTTAAAGGATTACCACTCTACGTTGTGCACAGTGACGGACCACCACTATTCGGAAGGGACTGGTTAGCGCATGTTCGATTAGACTGGGAGGCATTGTGTATCAATAACATTGTAACAAGCAGAACTGATTCATTTAACGAATCGTAACAAGCAGAACTGATTCATTTAATGAATATCCTCCAGAGTTACAAAGAATTCTTAGAAAACATGAGGCAGTTTTCAAATCAGAACTGGGAAAAGCAGTAAATTTTACAGGTGAACTGCATTTCAAACCTGAAACAAAACCGGTGTTCTTCAAAGCAAGGCCAGTTCCATATGCAATTCTAGATGAAGTGAAGGAGTCAATTCTTAAAGAGGAACGGCAGGGAATCCTGGAACGTGTCGAATACAGTGATTGGGCCGGTCCCATTGTTCCTGTCAAGAAAACCGATGGATCAATCAGGGTTTGTGGGGACTTTAAATACCCTGAAAATCCAGAATATCCAATGCCACGTATGGATGATCTATACCATAAGTTGAAGGGAGGCATGATGTTTTCGAAAGTAGACTTGTCAAACGCATATAAACAGATAGAAGTGGCAGAGGAATCACGAAAGTATCTGACAATTATTACCCCTCTGGGTTTGTTCCTCTATACTGGATTACCCTTTGGGGTATCTTGCGCACCTCAGCTATTTCAATCAGTGATGGACATGGTCCTACAAGGAGTAGCATGTGCATGCAATATGGATGATATCACCGTGACTGGCCGTAATGATAAAGAACATTTGCAGAATCTAGATGACATATTGCAGAGGCTTGAAGATAATGGTCTCTGTTGTAACCTGCCTGAGTGTGCCTTTTTCATACCATCTATGAAATGGCTGAGTTTCGTGGTAGACAAGGAAGGCCTGAGAATAGATGAGGAAACCACAGCAGGTGTTAAGAGTCGCGCCACGTCCAACTAATCGAGCAGAAATTCAGTCATTCTTAGGACTCGTCAATCATTACCGCCGATATGCACCGAACTTATCTTCTGTAGCTGCACCTTTATCCGAACTTTTGAAGGATCGGAAATGAAGTTGGTAGTCGGAATGCGAAGAGGCGTTCACCAAAGTTGTATAATTATTAACTAAAGACTGTGGTGTTTTGGTTCATTATGATCCTAAAAAGCCAGTGACACTAGCAGTTGATGCATCCCCAAAAGGGCTCGGAGCTGTTCTTTCACATCTAACTGAAGATGGTGAACGACCCATAGCATATGCATCTCGCACATTAACAAAAGCCGAGGCGAATTATTCCCAATTGGAAAGGGAAGGACTAGCAGTCATTTTTGGGATCCACAGATTCCATCAGTATCTATATGGACGTAAATTCACACTGATCACGGATAATAAACAACCGAGTTTCATCTTCAGTCCGAAAAATGTTATTTTCATTTGTAAAATAAATTTTTGAATATACTTACCCGATGATCATGTAGCTGTCAACTCTGTTGCCCGACAGAAATCTACGGTCGGGATACGCCAGCGATCGCTATACAGGTGGGGGTGTACACAACAGCGCCATCTGTGAGCAGGTACTCAAGTACTTCTTGTCAACAAGAACTCAATTTTCTCCTCGGTCCACTGGTTCTCTATGGGGAGGAAGGGCGGGTCCTTAAATTCATGATCATCGGGTAAGTATATTCAAAAATTTATTTTACTAATGAAAATAACATTTTTCAATATTAATCTTACCCGATGATCATGTAGCTGATTCACACCCAGGGTGGTGGGTGGAGACCAGCATACATGTTAACAAAGAAGCTAAGTATCCCGTATCTTATTTTAGCCGTTATTCAAAATAACAAACATAAAATAAATAAGTACCTGGTAAGGAAGTCGACTTGAACCATTACTCTGCCTTTTTAAGTACGTCTTCCTTACTGAGCCTAGCGATCCTCTTAGGATGCTGAGCGACTCCTAGGTGCTGAAGTATTAAGGGCTGCAACCCATACTAAAGGACCTCATCACAACCTCTAATCTAGGCGCTTCTCAAGAAAGAATTTGACCACCCGCCAAATCAACCAGGATGCGGAAGGCTTCTTAGCCTTCCGGACAACCCAGAAATATTTCAAGAGAAAGATTAAAAAGGTTCTGGAATTAGGGAATTGTAGTGGTGGAGCCCCCACCACTACTGCACTCGTTGCTACGAATGGTCCCAGAGTGTAGCAGTTCTCGTAAAGAGACTGGACATTCTTAAGATAAAAGACGCGAACACTGATTAGCTTTTCCAAAAGGTTGCGTCGAAAATATTTTGCAGAGATCTATTTTATTAAAAGGTCACGGAAGTTGTGATAGCTCTAACTTCGTGTGTCCTTACCTTCAGCCAAGCTTGGTCTTCCTCATTCAGAAGGGAATGAGCTTCTCGTATTAACAGTCTGAAAATAATAGGATAAAGAATTCTCTGACATAGGCAAAGATGAATTCTTAACTGAACACCATAAAGCTTCAGACGGGCCTCATAAAGGTTTTTAAAATAGAACTTAAGAGCTCTACAGGACATAATACTCTTTCTAGTTCCTTTCCAACCATATCGATAAGTTTGGAATAACGAACGATATTGGTCAAGGCCGAGAAGGCAGCTCGTGTTTGGCTAGAAAACCAAGATGTAGAACATGTAGCCGTTTCGGATGAAAATCCGATGTTCTTGCTGAAGGCATGAATCTCACTGACTCTTTTAGCTGGTAAAGCATATCAGGAAAAGAGTCTTAAAGGTGAGATCTTTCAGGGAGGCTGATTGAAGTGGTTCGAACCTGTCTAACATAAGGAATCTTAGAACCACGTCTAAATTCCAACCAGGTGTAACCAAACGACGCTCCTTCGTGGTCTCAAAAGACTTAAGGAGGTCCTGTAGATCTTTATTGTTAAAAAGATCTAAGCCTTTGTGACGGAAGACTGATGCCAACATGCTTCTGTAACCCTTGAAAGTGGGAGCTGAAAGAGATCGCTCTTTTCTCAGATATAAGAGGAAGTCAGCTATTTGAGTTACAGAGGTACTGGTCGAGGATACGGATACTGACTTGCACCAGTTTAGGAAGATTCCCCACTTCGATTGGTAGACTCTAAGGGTGGATGTTCTCCTTGCTCTAACAATCGCTCTGGTTGCCTCCTTCGAAAAACCTCTAGTTCTCGAGAGTCTTTCGATACTCTGAAGGCAGTGAGACGAAGAGCGTGGAGGCCTTGGAGTACCTTCTTACGCGTGGCAGACGTAGCAGGCCCACCCTTAGGGGAAGAGTTCTGGGAACGTCTACTAGCCATCGAAGTACCTCGGTAAGTTATTCTCTCGCGGGCCAGAGGGAAGCAACTAGTGTCAACTTTGTCCCAACGTGAGAGGCGAACTTCTGCAGTACCTTGTTGACAAACTAGAACGGAGGGAATGCAAATAGATCTAGATGAGACTAATCTAGTAGAAAGGCATCTAAAAGAACCACTGCTGGGTCTGTTGAGAGCCTCTTGGACATCGAGGTTGCGAAGAGATCTATGGTTGGATGGCCCCAGGTGACCCAAAGTCTCTTGCATACATCTCTGTGGAGGGTCCAATATGTTGGAATTATTGTCCCTTCCTACTGAGACAAACTGCTAAGACATTCAAGTTGCCTTGGAAGAAATTTGTTACTAGTGAAAAGTCTAGACCTGTTGAACAGGAGAGGAGGTCACTAGCGAACTCGCACCATGTCAGAGAGTAGGTCCCTCCTTGCTAGGAGATGAACATCAAAGCAGGGAGTTGTCCGTGTTGACCTCCATTACTTTGTCTTGAAGGAGAGACCTGAAGCTTTTCCAGGTCAGACTTACTGCCAGAAGCTTCTTGCAGTTAAAATGCATTGTCCTTTGACGCGAGTTCCATAATCCCGAGCATTCCCTACCGCCTAAGGTCGCACCCCAGCCTACGTCCGATGCGTCTGAGAAGAGAACGTGGTTGGGAGTCTGAACAGTCAGGGGAAGACCCTATAAAAGGTTGATAAAGTCCTTTCCTCAGGTTAGAACAGACTTATCTTCCGGAAACCGGGATCGAGACCGCTTCTAGCGTCTTGTCCTTTTCCAGTGAAGAGCTAGATGAAACCGAAGAGGACGGAGGTGTAGTCTTCCAAGTGACACCAAATGCACCACGGATGACAGTGTCCTAGCCAGACTCATCCACAGCCTGACAGGGCCGTATTCCTTCTTCAGCATCTTCTGGATGGATAGCAGGGCTGGGGATTGATCTTCTTGATCAGCCATGTCCTCATCAGAGGGTTCCTCATCCGAAACTGATGAGGAAACGGCAACGGAGTGGGCAACGTCTGACTCGCTGAATCTGGTCGCACTGGTGGATGCGTGACGGAGCCGGACACAAGATCATGGTACTGCTGCACAGTCTGTGAACTGTCAACCATGGGGAAGCGAGGAAGTACAGCGACAACCCGAAACTGTCTAGACTGTCTGGGTAGTACAGACAACCCCTTATCGGGTTGCTGAGGTTGCCGCACTGCGTCACAACAAGTCACCTCTGCTGGTTGTTGAACGTCTTCCCAGTGACACACTGAACGTCCACAACCACCTCCGAGAGTAGCATAACATCAACGTGCGACTGGCAACCCACACTGTGTCGCACCGGTGGAGGAACCATCTCAACTGGCGGACGTGAGTAGGATACCTCAGCGTCAACAGGGCGTACAACCAACCGGTAGGAAGGTCGTTGGCAAGAAGAGTCTTCTCCGTAAAAAATCCTCTATCAAGGACTAAGCTTGGACTGCATGTCTTGCAACAAAGCCCAAGGTCTATGGGAGCAGGTGTGGCAACAGACGGGGTTAGCGACTGAAGCGGAACCATTTACCCTCCCTGGAAGCATGTTATGCTTAAATAAAAGTCCATAGGAGGCTAAGCAGCTTAAGGCTCCTCTCCAAATGACAGAGTCCTCAAGGGAATATCAGAAGGAGGGAGAACAGCACTTTCTCATCTACAGGAACCATATCCGAGAAAAGCTAGGTTCTCTCAGTGAGGGTTTCACTGGTGCAAAAGCAGCAGACCAGAAGGCAACGTTATGAAACTATTTGACAGTCTGTGAACTGTCAAAAACTGAACTGTCAACCACAACAGGAGCGTGAGGACATACAGCACTGGTGTATAAGTAGCAGACCAGAAGGCAACGTCATGTAACTGTATGACAGTTTGTGAGTTGGCAACAACCAAAGTTGTGTGGGGAAGCCTCAACTCCTGACTGACTAGTTTGCTGCTGGCGAGTGGCGGTAACCACAGTGTGTTGCGGAGGCTGACACACCGTGTCAAAACACGGCAGCTTGTGGTAGCTCACGCACGGCAACGGAGTGCTCTGTGTGTGGGAGTCATCATACATCTGGCAGGGTTGACTGTGCATGGGTGGAGGAGCTCTCACAACAAGAGTGTGAGAGCAGGAAGCCATGCCGGGCGCACAACCGTGGGAGGTGTAGGCCCACGGGTGCATCGTCAACCTTCTCCGCAGTCGGAGTGTGGGAGCTGGCAACAACAAAAGCAGAGTGCTGGTGCGTGGGAGGGGCTGCGGTGGGTTGAGGAGCATGCTGTATGGTATGCGGAGCATGCTGTAAGATATGCGGCTCATGCTGCATGGTATGCGGAGCATGCTGTAAGGTATGCAGAGCATGCTGCATGGGCTGCGGAGAATGCCGCATAGTGCTGGAACCCGGCAGCTCTACAGAACCTTCCCACTGCTGAAGCGGTAGCTCACGCATGTTAGCAGATGGTGCAGCAAGAACATGCGTCTGGCAGGGTGGACTGCGCATCGGTAGTGGAGCTCTCACAGGTGGAGGGTGGGAGCAGGCAGCCGCAGTATCTGCTGAGCGCACAACCTCGGCGGGTTGTAGGTTAACAGGTGCATTGTCAACCTTCCAGCATGATACTCCTGCATGAAGGAGCAAGCTGAGACTGTATAGTCTGCAGCATGGACCACTAGGGTCTATGAAAGACAACAACAAACGGAGCTACTGTCCGTTGTGACTGAGGGTCTAAAACAGCTGGTGCGGCAACAGACGGAGTTACTGCCTGTTGCGGTACCACCTTGCCTCTCTTGGGAGGTGTGCAGTTGTCGTACTGCAGCGAGTCCGAACTGACCCAGTGGCTACACCTAGGCCGTTGGACTTGCGCGGAAGGGACCGACTTGCACTTAAAAGCTGCAAGATTTGGTCCATGGTTTCTGCGAGAAACCTCTTCCGCAGACGAGGAATAAATGGGCTCTCTCGTCTTTGTGTGGGTGGGGTGATCACGTCGGCAACGTGTGTAGATACACCCGAAACCACGGAGGGAAACGTCTGTTCGTCGATCAAGGCCTGTGGAACCCATAAGTCCTTCGACATTACTTCTCCCCTGGGCTTGGGAGCTTGTAAGAGGTATCGGACTAGGTGAACAACTGGCACGAACAGACGAACCCTCGAACGCAACACTGTAACACTTTGCGCATATCACTTTATCACTTTTGATTTTCTGTTTGCACTTATTTCACTGAACTCGAAACTTTAAGTGGTTTGTACCTGAAACACGCAATCCTATCCTTCATTAAAAGGTAGAAATTGCGAAAACAGTATTAGAATGTAACAGAAAAACATAATGAAAGATAAAGAATTCAGTGGCTGGAAAAGAGACTAAACACTAGATCAAATAAACTACGTTTAAAATCTCTCACCGCATAAAGCCTGGGAACAAGAATAAAACTCTAGAAACGTTTTACCTTCTTCCCCTATAGCGACTAGGGAGAAGAGCAAAAAACGAGAACAACGTTACCCGCTTGAACGAAACGTTTATCCTCCTCTCTCTCCCTCCGTCTCTATCTCTCTCTCTCTCTCTCTTGACTTAGAACCTGAGAGATGAGCCCAATTATATATATCGTTAAAACATATTATTTGTTAAAGGAAAAAACTGAAAGGTTTCCCAAATAAAAAGTTCCTTTATTAGAATTAAAACCATTTAAGCTAAGAAAGAATGAACGAAACGCTAGAATCGGTTTACTCTTATAAGTAGCAGACCTTAACAGGAAAAAACGATTTGACGGGCTCAATGAGAATTAACTTCGGTTCCAAGTAAGGACCGCCTACTATTAGGAAAGGTCGCATATAAACAAACATAAAGATTAATTTTTATAAGTTTATAATAAATGGAAAGTTAATCGAAGAGGCCTATAAATGGCGGAGAGATATAAAATAAATCTATAACTTTGTTAAGCAAAATTACCAAAAACCTAAACACACTTCCGTCTAAGGGAAGGGTGGGTCATAAAAAGTGAAAGAGAGTCTATACTCTCTTCGACACCAACACTTCCGTCTAAGGGAAAGGTCGGCCATTTAAAAGTGAAAGAGAGTCCATACTCTCTTCGTCACCATAATTAAATCAAATTAATTCCAAAAGCTTGCTAAGCTAATGATAAAGCTTCCTGAATAGCGAAGGCTAAACTCTAGAGCAAATACATCACCAAATTGTGAACAATAACTCCAGAATCAACAGCATATCCAAGTAGGTCTAGCCGGTGGCACGACAGAGGAAAAATTGAGTTCTTGTTGACAAGAAGTACTTGAGTACCTGCTCACAGATGGCGCTGTTGTGTACACCCCCACCTGTATAGCGATCGCTGGCGTATCCCGACCGTAGATTTCTGTCGGGCAACAGAGTTGACAGCTACATGATCATCGGGTAAGATTAATATTGAAAAAAGGCATTCCCATATTGGCTGCTGCAAGAATACAAAGATGGGCGATCCAACTTGCTGCATACGATTATGACATTCAGGTTCGTTAAGTCAGAACAAAACTGCAATGCAGATGCATTGTCAAGACTTCTGTTACCAGTAGAAGGTTGTGCAGAAGAATTTATACATTTGACATCTGAAGCAACTGAACTCAACATTGCGCAAATAAAAGCGCTTCCGATTTTGGCAAAACATTGCTAGAGAGGCGAGACATGACCCTGTGCTGTCAAAAGTATTGCTATTTACCACTACGGGATGGCCAGATGCAGCAGATATCAGTAACGATCTCAAACCATTCTATTTCCGTCGTGAGGAGATCACAGTAGAAGATGGTTGTTTGCTCTGGGGAGTGCGTATTGTTCCTTAAAAGTTTCAGGGACAGGTTCTTAACGAATTACACAGTTGTTATCCAGGGATTGTGAGAATGAAAGGATTAGCAAGAATGCACGTGTGGTGGTCCAACATTGATCAAGACATTGAACGAACAGTGCAGTAGTGTTATGCATGTCAAGAAACGCAATCGGTTCTGCTTGTAGCTCAAGGAAATCCGGGGAAATGGCCGGCGGGACCATGGAAAGGAGTCCATATTGATTTTGCTGGCCCTTTCTTAGGCGAAATGTTCATAATGGTGGACGCATATTCAAAGTGGCCACAGGTCTGTCATATGAGGTCAACTAGCAGTACGCGCACAATAGAGGTGATCAGAAAGATCTTCGCACAACATGGAGTTTGTGATGAACTTATCTCCGACAATGGGACACAGTTTACTTCAGCTGAGTTCTGTGCTTTTACTGAAAGCAATGGGATCAAACATATCTTCTCTGCACCATATCATCCAAGTACAAATGGTCAAGCAGAACGCTTTGTAAAAACGTTCAAGACTGCATTCAAGCGTGGTATGAAAGCACGTAATAGCAAAGACAGTTCGTTAAATCAAAACCTTTGTGATTTTCTCCTCACGTACCACACAACCCCGCATACCACTACCAAGCGCATATCGGCAGAATTGATGGGTAGATGGTTGAAAACACGTCTTGACCTACTGCGCCCAAATACATCGGAAAGAATTCAAAAGCAATCAGCTGGTGACATATTCAAGAAACCAACGAGACTAGTCACAATTGGAGATACCGTGTTAACCAGGGACTATCGAAATAGAAAAGAAACATGGATCTCAGGGATTGTAACTGAACGTTTGAGTCCATGTTCCTATCATGTTGGCATGGGCGACATCATCTGGAAAAGACATATTGACCAACTGCGTCGAGTTGACGGATCGGCATACAGGGAGAACCCAGTTGAAATGTCAGTGAATGCATCACAGTTCAATGTGTGTGGTGAGGACAGTAAACATAAAGCTGAAGGGGATACAGCCCCTGGAGCAATCAATGAACTGTCAGATAGCATAGAAACGCATGCTGAAAATGGGGTTAGTAAATCAGCAGTGGGTAGGCCTGTTATAAATGCTCAGAACAGGGAAAGACACTTAAATGTACCCAACAACCAGGATCCTCCAACAACTAGGTCTATCAGAAGTTCAGCTCACAGCGCAGTTTTAACGTATATCTGTGCCAGGCACTACTTCTATGCCAAGGAGATCTACAAGAACTAAGAAGGTACCAGCTTATTTGAAAGACTATGTAAAGCACTGTATTCGGAAATATGTGAAATAGGCACAAACTAGTCAAGCCATCAGATCATATACCTAAAACATTAATTTCAGTTATTTTCAGTGCAAGACATTTTGTTGTTTTATTTACATTATTTTAATACTTAGTGTTTATTGTTTTGTTCATGTTGTTTTACTACTTGGTGATTGTTGTTAATGTTTTAAGTTAGTCTTTTCTAAGTTGTCAAGCAATAATTATTAGTGGAGGGGAAGTTAATATTCTAAGTTAGTCTGTTCTACGTTGATATTGTTAATATTTTAAGTTGGTCTACTTTGTCTCATATTTCAGAAGCAATAGCTACTTGTACGAAGGGAAGAGTATTGGGTGCTACTATAGTGTGAGGTTTACCGCCATATGTCGCCTACCCAGGTGGAGGGTGAGGTCTACCGCGTGACCAGAGTCCCAAAGCCCCGCACCTAACCATCGAACATGCGAACTGCCCAAATCCATCAAAAACGTGACCTGTCCATGTGACCTGCCCATGTAAAGGGAAGCAAATCGAGCTTCTAAATCAGTTTTTCCCTCGGCCTAAAAGAGATATCATCGATATCAGCATTCTACAGTGAACCACCAGCAATATTATGTGGATCCAGCGACAGGAGCACACACACAGGCGATTGAGCGAACGTGGTTGGTCGCTAAAACGATGATTCTGAAGAGATTAATGCGAGGTGTTGGTCGTCAGCTGTTCCAGTCTCATTTTGATCATTTTTGCTGGAAGGTGATGAGAATAAATTCCAATGATCTATTTGTGTCATTCTTAGAAGATGTACGAAGTGTGTATCGCTAGAATAAATGTATGGAAATATATCATAACCTGTTTGATGTACGAAGAGTGTATCGCTAGAATAAATGTATGGAAATATAATATAACTTGTTTATTTTTACCTTAATTCCTTTTTTTAATGTAACTAGAAATACAATTATCTATTTAAGTCATCTCTAAGATGTGTTTGAATTAGGTGTTTATTGCTTAAACAAATGTATGAAATGTGTTTTATCTCTGAGGGACTAATAATTCAACAGTAGACCTCACGCTATAGTACTAACGGGAGGTAGATCTCACGCTATAGTGTGGTAGACCTCACGCTATAGTAGCGCCGAGTATTGTGTATGTTTACCACTAAGCCTAATCATATAGAACTTGTAGTTGTGGTAATTGACCATGGTGTAACTCAGTAGTGTGCTAATTGGTATATTCTACTTACAGTACATGTTAAGCTGTATAAGTCAGTAGGAAAATAAATGTAATCAACTGAAGACCTATTCTTTGCTCTCTCCCAGCCTTAATACATAAAATAGATATACTCCTTTGGTTGAAAGGAATGGGACTCTGAAGTGTAACTGACCACCGTCTAGTCCGATCTTTGACTACTGCCCCCCCAACAGAGGGCCAGAAGAATGAAGTAAAGCCAGTTATATAACATTCATTTTTAACATGTCAAAACATTTTTTTTTCAATTCACGGTAGCCGCGCAAATTCGCGAATTTTCACAACACAAACGGGCCTTTTTTAAGCAAAAAAACGTTCAAATTCACTAAACTGGTTATTAATCAAAATAAAAGTGTCAGTTAATATAATAGAAAAAAAATATATGTTAGTTAATATAATAGAAAAAAAATATATTTTCTAAGTCAAATCCATGAAAAAGAAAAAAACAAGTGAAAAATAAAGAAAAAACCAAACAATAGCACTATTAAACAACCTAGAGAGAGAGAGAGAGAGAGAGAGAGAGAGAGAGAGAGAGAGAGAGAGAGAGAGAGAGAGAGAGAGAGAGAGAGAGAGAGAGCATAAAAAATCACGTACACAATTTTTTTTTTTTGCAAATACTCCAATTCACTCTAAAATGCCCTTTAATTTTTTTTTTTTTTTTTAATCATAGTACTCCATGTAATGAACGAATGGCAATTTCAAGGCCAGCTTGATGTTACCAAACCTTTATTATGTATATTTTACCATACATTTAATTCTTTTTATTTATAATTATATCTTTAATAAAAGCTCTTAGTGTCGGTGTAGTTATCACTTGCTTGTGTGAATGCATCGTTTGTTCGACATGATCGGCGATAAAACGTAAACAAAACGTCTTTTAAAGGCGGCGTTTTTTTAGGAACAAACATGACAAAATCGCTCTTATTTCATTTATTTTGAATTTTTAAAGATGAATTAAGCAAATCAACATTAATTATTAAATAACCAATACTTTGTAAGTTTGCTGAAAAAGCTAATCTATACACAATGTGTACATGAGTTCGTTTGTTCGTTATGATCGGCAATAGAACGTAAACAAAGCAAAGGTTTCAGCTTTAGATGGCGTGTTTAGCAAAAGTATAATATAGAATCCTCTTTATATAATTTATTTTGGATTTCTAAAAATACAGCAAAAACAATTCATACAATTTAGACAGAACGGAGGACGATGGCACTTTTTAATATAAAGTTTATTTTTCCTTTTTTAAAACTTGTTTGCATGTTTCATATATACCAGTGTAGGTATAGAAAATTCTACGTTTCGGACAACAAGGCTAGCCTACCAACAGGTTAACAAAATATAGCCCGAATACTTTACTGTACTATAAATAAATATAAATAAAATTACCGTAAATTTCTATTTTACATAAACATAAAACTATATAGCCTAATTAAATGAGTATATTATAAGATTTTCAGTCAATCCTTCCAAACTACCAACACACACACACACACACACACACACACATATATATATATATATATACACAGAGAGAGAGAGAGAGAGAGAGAGAGAGAGAGAGAGAGAGAGAGAGAGAGAGATTATTATTGCATTTCAGTAGGTATCTTTTATAAATGCATACCTTGTACATGTATGTGCATATTTTTTGTGACCGTGTATTAATAATGTTTTTCAATTGCTTATTGTATTACCTGAACTGTTCGCACTGCATTTATCTAAGTTTGCCTTTATATTTGCTCCATTTTCTGTTAATTCTAACATTTATGTTTACATAGAAAACGACTCTCGTACAGTTATAAGTATGGGTAACTATGTTGTGCGGTGTTACTGTCGTCATGTACTTGCGTTTCTTTTTTATCAAAATATTATTGCAGTACAAAATTAATATGTGTTTACATTATCATTACTACATTACAGTAGTGAAATACATAACGGCATGCAATATTACTTCATTATGACTGCAATATTACTAAATTATCACTGTATTAATGAGTAAGACTGTCTTTAGAAAGATTGGGGGATTGATTGATTGATTGATTTGAAGTTCTCTGGCATCCTGACATCGAAGGTCATTGACGCCGATATCGATTATTATAAATAAAGATTAAAGAAATATTCAATTAAAACCAGAGAAGTAAATATGTTATAAAAGTTAAATAGCATCAAGAAGACCTGCTTCTGATATAAATCTAAAAATTCCACTATAAGTTAATATGACATAAAAGTTAAATAGCATTAAGAAGTCCTGCTTCTGATATGTTTAAAATTGCCACTAGCATTGTACGACACATCATGTCCAAGGATCTTGGCAAGGATGAACCCGCCACCCTCACCACGAGCCTCAAACAGATATCTATTCCTTTCAGTGCTATAAGTGGGGCATTCAGTCAACAAATGCCACACTGTCATGGGCATCAAACAGTCATCGCAATATGGTTGGTGTTGACTCGTGTGTCATCTGGGTGTGACCAATGCGGAGACGACGACAAAGAGTAGTCTCCCATTTTCGGGGCATCCCATTATGCCTCCAAGGGGATATACCAATTGCAATTTCTCTCATCTTATTTTCACTTAAACTATCCCAATGCTGTTGTAACTGTTATAAATAGAATCCTTAATTGCTGGTAAAAAATCATCACAAAGAATGGGAGACCTTCTTGATAGCAACTCGGCTGCAGCACTCTTTGCTAGTGAATCTGCCACTTCATTTCCAGACACACCTACGTGTGCCGGAACCCAGCAAAATCGAACTGTTACACCTTTTAGGCCAATAATCAAAAGCCACTCTAAAATCTTTAAAACTAAAGGGTTACTAGAATTAAAACCTTCTAAAGCTAGGACACTTCTTGAATCACTATAAATGGTAAAATAGCCCTCCTCTTTTAACGCTATTTTCTCAATAGCGGTAAGTATGCCATATAATTCCGCAGTAAATATGGAAGATATTGGAGGAAGTGCCCCTCTACAGTTAAAAGAACTACTACAGTATATACTCCAAATCCAACGCCAGCATCAGATTTGGAGCCATCGGTATATACAAAAGTTGATTCCTTATGTTCTTCAACATGTTACATAAAAAGAGACTTAACTTCTAATTCAGTCATGTGTTTTCAACACCAATAAAATATTTACAGAAAGATATCTCTGGTAATTTCCACGGAGGGGTTGATGGTATCTTAAATGGAAGTACACTACTTTACCTCTAATTTTATCAAGACTTTAATAATTGTTTTACTCGAAAGTCATAAGGTTGAGTTCCTTACAAGGCTTGCAGTCTGAAAAGCTAAAGAGTTGGGGAGTCTTTGTAACCTAAACCAATACCGAATAATGGAAGATATGCGGTAATGGTCTAGAGGTAACTCTCCAGCATCAACAAGGAGACTTGGGATAGGTGATGTTCTAAACGCTCCAGTGGACAACCTTATACCAGCATGATGTATTGAATCTAATATCTTTAATCGGCTTGGGGTGGCTAAGGAGTACATTTCACATCCATAACTAATTTTGGAAAAAAATTAAGGCCTTGTATAATTTTAAAATAGTTTTACGGTCTGCCCCCCTGGATGTATGGGACAATACTTTTAAAAGATTCAGAGCCTCAAGACATTTAGCTTTTAACGCCTTTAAGTGTGGAACCCATGTCAGCCTACAATCGAAAATCAATCCTAAAAATTTAGCTTCACCTACACATGGGATCCGTTGACCTTTCATGCATACTGTATATCCGGGTCTGGATGTAATCCCCGGATACGACAGAAATGTACAATAGTAGTTTTGCTTGTTGAAAACTTGAACCCATTCATATCAGCCCACTGAATAATTTTGTTCATTGCAAGTTGTAGTTTTCTCTCAACCATTGCCATTCTAGCTCCAGCAAATATGGAGATCTACAAATAATGTTGAGAGAACGTCCCGGGGAATGACTGAGGATATCCCATTAATTGGTAGTGCAAAAAGTTTCCCCCACTCTCACTTGAAAATCTCTATGTGAAAGAAATGATTGGATAAACAGT
This sequence comes from Palaemon carinicauda, assembly GCF_036898095.1. Taxonomy (NCBI): domain Eukaryota; kingdom Metazoa; phylum Arthropoda; class Malacostraca; order Decapoda; family Palaemonidae; genus Palaemon; species Palaemon carinicauda. The sequence goes on along the minus strand of NC_090750.1, from coordinate 65,100,073 downwards.
GGTATCTCTCCTCTTAATCCCATTTCATGAATGGTTTTAAGTAGACCATATCTCCATGTGGTATCATATGCCTTTTCAAGGTAAAAAAATTACTGTCACATGGTGCTGTTTGGAAGAAAAGGCTTCACAAATAGAAGACTCAAGTCGTATTAACACATCAGTCGTCGAGTGCATTTTTCTGAATCCACATTGAATGGGTGATAAAATACCCTTCTTTTCAAGGTACCACATCAGCCTTGCATTGACCATCTTCTCCTTGATTTTACATAAATAAGATGTCAATGCAATAGGACGATAGTTTGCTGCTAAAAACTTGTCCTTACTGGGTTTTATAAAGGTTAAAATAATGGCTAGTTCCCACTATGATCATGCCATATTCTATTAATAATGCTTAAAATAACTTTGTATTAAAATGACAAATTCGTAAGTACCGTATTTCCCATGTGATAAGACGCTACAAGTGGTAAGACACACCCTTAAATTAGCAAGGAGGTTTTAGAAAAAAAAAATGAGGATTTTAAAAACTTCTTAGCAGAAATCCATGGATAGCGACTCTAGCATGATTATTGTCTGGCACAGTAACTTTTCTTATTTTGGGTGTACTGTATTATGAAACGTTCAAGTTAATATTTATTAGCTATGTGCCGATTATCCCAATTCTATTACATATTCTTATAAGAAACTACTAAACCAGTCGTAGTTTCCACCAAAACTACACGTTTACTCATAGTGCTTTGTGTTTCAAGTGTTGTTTACATGATGAAAGCAGTGTTGCCAAAGGTTATTCATAAAATTTTGGTAAAGATGTAAAATTCTAGTAATAGTTCCAAAATTCCTCATATACCCTATAACTTTTCACACAAAATGTAGTTATTGATTATAGAAATCAATAAATTAATTTAGATGGAATACTTTCGCTACTGTTTAAGTGATTCTGGGTCTAGTTACTTTTCTGCTAACTTTGTAATACTGCACTCAACTAACAGAAGTTTTTTTCCAAGGATGTATTCAGCAACTGTCTGTTTGTATTATTTCGGAACTCAGGCAACAAAGTCATTATCAATACATGGCTTTATTACAAAATATCAACAAAATATGAGAAAATAGATATATACTGAATAAACAACTAATATGTCATAGTGTCGTCTGGTACGAGACCACTAGTTGGCATGTTTACTTGTGGAAGGGGGTTAGCGAGTCATCAGCTGATTACCAAAATAAACAAATAATTTGCTACTGTACTTCGTTAAGTGCAGTGCAATATAAAAATGAATGAATTTATATTATATGAAAGATAATTGTAGGTTTATATTCTATCTCTCGTGAGTTTGAGTGCTTGTATGTCAATAGTTAGGTGTGTCAAACTCCCCTATACAACTTTTTCTTAGTGTTAAGACGCAGGGTGATTTTGGGGGGCATTTTTCGTGAAAAAAGGTGCGTCTTATGACACGGGAAATACGGTAATTTGTATTTTTCCTAACTATGCAAACCTTAGCTATTTAATATGGGTATTACTTTCGGCGTAGCTGAAATGACGAGCCATTAGAATTTTAACGAGGGTTTACTACCCCATCGCTAGTTAGCAGGGGGTAGGGAGGGGTAGCTTGCTACCCCCCCCCCCCCCCCTCACACACACCTGTGATGAGCTCACTTTGCTTAGAGGTAGGACTTCCCGGGGGACAGGGCTGGCGGGCAAGTTTGATTAAATAGCTAAGGTTTGTATAGTTAGGAAAAATGCAAATTACCTACCAATTTGTCATTTGCTCCGTAACTGAAATACAAACCACGCTATTTAATATGGGTGACTCAACCCTTAGGAAGGGTGGTAAGTCCCCGCCATTACTGGCTTTTGGCTTTTTTCCCGGGGACTCAGTATCTGAGTGTGTCAGCACTCAATGATAAGGAGTCCCTGCACCTCGCTAGCGCCTTGCTCTGCAAAGGCCGCGGCCTACATAAGCTTGTGTGTGAAGGAATGAAGTGTGACGTGTCCTAGGAGGTTGACCTGAAGTCCTTTAGATGGAACTTTAGGCTAGGACTCTCCCAATACCACCTCGTAAGGGTATGTGGACGTGACAGTATTAGCTTAATACTAGGAACACAAGGGAACATGGTTTACCTGCAGTGGTTTGAGGTCAGCTGTGCAGAGAACCCAGGATGCTGCTTTCCCCAAGAGAGGGGAGAATGAAGAAAAGAATAAGGGCCGGGCATACCTTTTCATTCATGCAGACTAAGACCGGGTAACAATGCCCTCAACACTCTGCTACTTGTCCATTAAGGAGCCTGAGGTTTAAACAAGCTGTTGTGCAGCCACCACAGGGCCGATAGAGAACGTATCGAGCCTCCTGTGGGTCACGTCTTGCAGGTAGTGGGCTGTGAAGGTCATCTGACGCTTCCATACCTCTGCTTGTAAAACCTGCATCACTGAGTAGTTCTTCTTGAAGGCCAGGGACGTAGCTATGCCCCTGACATCGTGTGCTCTAGGGCGACGTGACGGAGGAGGGTCGGGATTCAGGGAATGATGGATAACCCTGCGAATCCAGGCTGAGATAGTATTCTTCGTAACCCTCCTCTTTGTCCTCCCGGTGGTTACAAACAGTGCCTGCACCTGAGGACGAACTGCAGCTGTTCTCTTAAGATAGAGCCTCAGACTCCTTACTGGGCACAGTAGGAGATGGTCTGGGTCATCTGTTACAGAATGAAGACTCGAAATCCGGAAAGAGTCGAACCGAGGGTCCGGCACCCCTGGATTCTGAGTCTTAGCAACAAACTCAGGGACGAATCTGAACGTTACCTCCCCCCATCCCCTTGAATGGGCGATGTCATACGAGAGACCATGAAGTTCGCCGACTCGCTTGGCCGAAGCCAAATCAAGTAGGAACACCGTCTTCCAAGTCAGGTGGCGATCAGAAGCCTGGCATAATGGTTCGAAGGGAGGTCTCTTAAGAGACCTGAGAACTCGAACCACGTTCCAAGGAGGAGGTCTCACTTCCGACTGAGGGCAGGTAAGTTCATAACTTCATATGAGTAGGGAAAGTTCCAGCGAAGAGGAAATGTCCATTCCCTTGAGTCTGAAGGCAAGGCTTAAGGCTGAGCGATAGCCATTCACTGCCAAGACTGAAAGGCGCATTTCTTCCCGCAAATATACGAGGAACTACGCTATTGCTGGAATAGTGGCATCGAGTGGAGAGATACCCCTTCCACGACACCAACCACAGAAAACTCTCCACTTTGCCTGGTAGACTCCTGCGGATGACTTTCGCAGGTGTCCATACATCCTTTCCGCAACTTGCTGCGCAAAACCTCTTTCTGTGAGGAGGTGCTGGATAGTCTCCAGGCGTGAGGCCTCAGCGAAGCTACGGCCATGTGAAAGATGTTGGCGTGTGGTTGTTTGAGTAGCTCGCGTCGTGGAGGGAGTTCTCTCAGGAGTTCCGTTATGAGTAGCAGAAGGTCCGGAAACCACTCTGCGTGATGCCATAGCGGAGCTATCAAGGTCATTGAAAGGTTGACCGATATTCTGGTCTTGTTGAGTACCCTCCTCATCAGACAGAACGGGGGAAAGGCGTAAACGTCGATGTAATCCCACCGTTGTTGGAAGGCATCTTGCCAGAGTGCCTTGGGGTCCGGGACTGTGGAGCAGTACAGCGGAAGCTTGAAATTCAAAGCTGTCGCAAACAGATCCACCGTCGGGGAACCCCACAAAGTCAGGACTTTGTTGGCTACTAGACGATCCAAAGATCACTCGGTACTCACTATCTGGGGTGCTCTGCTCAGGCTGTCGGCGAGCACATTCCTCTTGCCTGGAATGAAGCGAGCCGCAAGTGATATCGAGTGGACTTCGGACCATCTCAGGATCTCTACTGCCAGATGGGATAGCTGTTCCGAAAAGGTACCTCCCTGCTTGTTGATGTAAGCCACGACCGTGGTGTTGTCGCTCATCACCACCACAGAGTGGCCCGCCAGGACTTGGTGGAACTTCTGAAGAGCCAGGAAAACGGCCTTCATCTCTAGCAGGTTTATGTGAAGGTACTTTTCTGATTCTGACCACAGGCCTGAGGTCCTGTGGTTCTTTGAGGCCCATAGGGACCATGACGTCTGGGGAATCGTGTCCCTGATTCCACCAAGACTTGAGTCGCCATTGCAGGGATCTCATCCTGAGGCGACCATTTAGAACCAGACGGGCCAGGGATGAAAGGTGACCGAGGAGACGTAACCACGATTGGGCTGGGAGTTCTTCTCGTCTGAGGAAAGGATCTGCGACCCTCCTCAGCCTTGCTATCCTGTCGTCTGATGGGAAGGCTTTGTGGAGATTGGTGTCCAAGATTATGCCTAGATATACCAGTCGTTGAGTTGGAAGCAGAGAAGACTTCTCGAGATTTACCATGATCCCTAGATCTAGGCAAAGTCCCAGAAGTTTGTCTCGGTGTCGAAGAAGGGTCGACTCCGAGTCTGCTAGGATCAGCCAGTCGTCCAGATAACGAAGGAGACGGATGCCGATCCTGTGTGCCCATGATGAAATCAGGGTGAACACTGGTGAATACGTACCTGAGGTGCTGTGGAGAGACCGAAACACAGCACCTTGAACTGGTAGATCTTGTTGTCTAGGCTGAATCTCAAGTACTTCCTTGAAGACGGATGGACTGGGATCTGGAAGTACGCGTCCTTCAGGTCCAGTGTACACATGAAGTCTTATGGTCTCACTGCAAGTCTGACCGTGTCTGCCGTATCCATGCTGAACGGGGTTTGTTTGACAAACCTGTTCAGAGCTGAGAGATCGATGACTGGTCTCCAGCCTCCAGACGCCTTCTTTACAAGAAAGAGTCGACTGAAGAAGCCTGGGGAGCCATCAACGACCTCCTGGAGAGCGCCCTTCTTTAACATGGCCTCGACTTCTGCCCGTAGGGCTTGCCCCCTTGCTGATCCCATGGCAAAGGAGCTCAACGACACTGGATCCGCTGTCAGGGGAGGTAGAGATGTTGTGAACGGGACGCGATATCCCTGACTGATTACGGTGATCGTCCAGGAATCGGCCCCGAGTTGCTGCCACCTGATTGCGCAACTTTGTAGGTATCCCCCCGCTGGTGGACATGCAGGGGGATTGACAATCCTAGCGTTTGCGGCCTCGGCCACTCCCTCTAGGATTTTTCCCTACCCTGGAGGACTTCTTGCCTTTCTTGTCTTTGACAGGAAAAGGCTTCGACACCGTTGCCTTTGCTGCCACTGCCGGTTTCGTCGTCTTGGACGGGCGAGGTTGTTGAGGTGCTGGAGGTTTATAGGGCTTTGATGTAAGAGCCCTATGTAGGAGAGAGTCCTGGTTGGACTTCCTCCACCTCTCAGCTGCCTGTTCCACGTCTTTAGGCTCAAACAGATTCTTTCCCAAGATGGAAGAATGTCTGAGCCTACTGACCTCGACGCTGGGGACCTTCGTGTGGAACCTCTCGGCCACCTCTTCACGTCGTTTCAAAACGGAAATGGCCCACAAGTTCGAGACTTGGTGGGCCAGAAACTCGATGGTGCGCGTGCCCGAAAGTAGGAAGGTCTCCAAGGCCTTCCTGGTATTCTCCTTAGACAGGTCCTCGGATCGTAACAGGATGCCGAGAGACCCTAGCCAGACGTCCAGCCACGAAGTAGCCTGCGTGGCACACTTCGCAACCTTCTCCTGACTGAGGATCTCTATCGCCGAGAAAGACACTTGCCGGCTGGAGAGCCTCTCTAGAGGGACTCCCCTGGTAAGCTCTTCCACAGAGTGGTGTAAGGGAAGAGCTAAGCAAGATTCCTCCATGATCTCGAAGTACCTCCTCTGATGTACTCAAGGAGGAGGGAGGAGTTTATTGCCGGCACTGGAACGGCTGGAGGAGGCGAGCTCGGAGAGCTGGGCCTCAACCTTATCCCTGGCACTCTTCACCCCTTGGGACCAGGGCAAAGCCGCACTGGCCTTAGAGGGTTTCTGAGTGCCAAAGACTCGGTCCAGGACCGTGCCCTCGCCCTCTCGAGGGGGAATCTCAGGATCCAGGAACCTGTTGAGATTCCTCATCAGGGTCAGAACCTGCTAGAAGGCATGCTCTGACTCCTGTGGCTCCCCTCCTGAAGGACTGGCAGCAAAGTCTCCTGTCCCCAAAGGCTCTTCTTGGGGGGACTCGTGGACGTTCTCTGCGGGTCTTGTTGGCTCTGGTTGAATCCTTGAGGATGATTTCGGGATGGTCTTAGAGTCCTTTGGTTCTCTCCGGGGAGGAATACAGGACTCCAGCAGCGATGGCGGGGGGCTCTTCTCCGCCCCTACCCGGGACGACTCCTATGCGCGGGGTGGGGTTTCTCCCATTGGTGCGATGGGAGAACACTTCACCTCGGTACCACAGGGGAGGGAGAGAAAGTCTGGGGGGGGGGAGAGGGAGCCTTCCTCAAGGACTTCCGAGGAGCCAGCTTGGCCCTAGGAGAAGTCACCACGTCGTCTACTCCTCTCTTCCTCTTCAGGGGGGTCAGAGCCGCCATTGATTTGAGGCCCATCTCAGAGAAGGCAGGTTTGAAAGCCTGCATGACAGCTCAGACGAGAGACCCGAACCATGGCTGCTTACTGACAGCAGCGCTGTCAGAGACTCCCTCTGGAGGGAAGGGGATCGGGCGATCCTTAGGAGTAGAAACCACAACAGGGTCTGCCTGAAAGGAAGAAGATGAAGGTTGGTTCCTGGACCTATCCGGAGTTCTCCCCTCCTCCGGCAAGCGTGCTGGTCTGCGCTTGCGGGGGGGGGGGGGGGGGAACGCGAAAACGATGTCCTGGTTGCTCGTGTTCCTGTCCCTTCGCGCGTGAGCTCGCGCTGTGAATCCCGCTGGGAATCGCGCTGGGGTTTGTGCTGGCGCTCGCGCGATGGGATTTTGCCTGATTCGCGCGCGGAGGCGATGGCGAGGGTGCGCGGGCGAGCAATGGCGTGCGGGTGAGCGATGGCGCGCAGGCGAGCGATGGCGCGCAGGCGAGCGATGGCGCGCAGGCGAGCGATGGCGCGCAGGCGAGCGATGGCGCGATGGCGCGCAGGCGAGGGGGTGCGTTGGCGCGTCGGCGAGTGGGCGCGTTGGCGAGCGATGGCGCGCAGGCGATGGAGCGCGTGGGCGCGCAGTGGCGCGATCTGGAGATTGAAGAGGATGCGCAGTAGGCTGTACAAGCGTTCGCGCGCGCGTGGACGCGCAGGATCCCGGTGAGCCCGTGAGGGCGAAAGCGTTGGGCGCGCAGGGGAAATACCCTTAGCGCGTGGGCGCGCAGGAGGGCGCACATCAAGAGCTGGAGAACGTGCAGGTGCGCGCGATGGCGCGTAGGAGCAGGCGGGGTCCGATGGCGCGTCGGTGTTACGTGGTGCGTAGGAGATCGCTGGCGAGAAGGAAAAGGAATCTTCCCTCCTGCTCCCAGATCCGAAGATCGTGGGCGCGCAGGAGAACGCTGGCGCGCAGGCGAACGCTGGCGCGTAGGAGAAGAGCGCTGGCGAGCAGGAGATCGTGGGCGCGCGTGGCGCACATCAGGATAAGGGCGCGCAGATGTGCGCTGGCGAGGAGGTGATCGCTGGCGCGCAGGCAGCACTGGCGAGCAGGAGAGCGCTGGCGCGTTGTCTCAGGAACAGGAGATCGCTGGCGCTTTGTCCCTGGAACAGGTGATCGCTGGTTTGATGTCTCCGGAACAGCAGGAGAGCGCTTGCACGCAATTGCGCGCGGGCGCGCAGGAGAACGTTGGGGCGCAGGGGATACCAGGCGCTTAAGGGACTTAGTCACAATGTGAGAAAGTCCTTTTTGCCCCGAAGGGACCGATGCCTGTTTGATATCGGGGAGTGTGGGCGCCCACAGCGCATCAGCGGCCAGGAACGGAGACGGCAGGTCAGCAGGTCTGGCAGGTGAAGGAGATCGCGAACGATCTGCAGAGAGGTCCAGGGATGCATCTGTAACGGTCGGTGCACAGTGTGGAGGATCCTCTGCGGGGGACTGCGAAGGTGAAGAACCGAAGAGGAGCCTCCTAACACCCTTGTGGGGTGAAGGAAGGCCTCTACGGCGAAGAGGAGGGCGAGCTTTGCGTCTGATACATCCTCTGGGAGCAGCACGCAGACCATCGGCAGTCCTCCGAAGAGGAGTCTCTGTTAGTGAACTCCTCCGAGGGGGAGAAACACCTGCAGGAGAGACCGTTGGACTTAGCTCCTCCCTCGAAAGATGTTCGGAGGGGGGAACTAAGCCTTCAGCTACATCAGCAACCGAAGCAGAGGTTTGACCAAACTCGTCAGAAGCCTCTGCCACAACGACGTCGACGATAGACAGAGGATCAACCTCTGCTACCGCCGGCGACTGTTTGACAGCAGCTCCCAACCTGATTATGTCAAACAGGGCTTCCTTGGAGGGCGAGCCCTGAAGTCCCAAGGAAGCCCAAAGCTGTAACAAATCATTGTTAGACACGTTATCATTAGACAACTCATTGTTAGACACGTTATCATTAGACAACTCATTGTTAGACACGTTATCATTAGACAAATCATTGTTAGACACGTTATCATTAGACAAATTAAAATCCTCCCCCGGGGGAGGAGGAGGAGCTGCCTCGCTATGGAAGGCAACTCCCTCTCCCAAACCCCGAGATTGGTCAACAGAAATGCGGCCTACACTACCACTCGACAGCCTCTCAGAAGAGACCGATTGAGTGGGAGTTTCGGAGGAGGTTTGGGCTACGGAGGAAGAGTCCTTGGGATTTTCTCTCTTCAAGGAAACCCTTGAAGGAGAAATATCCCGTTTGGACTTCTTCTGGCGCCGGGAAAACCTCTCCCACTGGGAGGTAGACCACTCCCTACAATCACCGCATACTTTATCTCTGTCACACCGTTGACCCCTACAAAAAGGACACAAGGTGTGAGGGTCCGTGTCGACCGCCGACATATAAGTTCCACAAGGGCGGTCAGGTAAACCGGGACACTTCCACATTGTAGAGGCCAACTTCCAAACACTCTGTCAAAAAGAAAAAGCAAACAAAGATCAATGGCTATTAATGTAGGCGAGGGTGGGAACGGACACGTCCGATCGTCACCCGAGCGAAAAGCAAAGTGAGCTCATCACAGGTGTGTGAGTGTGTGTGTGTGTGTGGGGGGGGGGTAGCAAGCTACCCCTCCCTAGTAAACCCTCGTTAAAATTCTAATGGCTCGTCATTTCAGCTACGCCAAAAATAATACCCATATTAAATAGCGTGGTTTGTATTTGTTACCGAACAAATGTACATGTTTAATCATTGCATATGGAATTCCATCGGGTCCAAGGGCTGTATCGTTGCAATGAGCAAGTGCGGAATCAAATTCTCTTTCAGTGAGAGGAGAATTATACGACTTCCCTTCCTGTTGCAAAATTTAAAATTTTCTTTTCTTCAATTCTCCTATACTGGTGACCAGGAGCTCCTTCACACTTGCGTGATACATTTGACAAATGATCAGCTAGGGCATTGCTAACATCATTTGCTTCAGTTACATACTGACAATTCACCTTCAACACTGGCGGTGGGTTGGCGGTGAATTTAACAGCTATCTTTTTTACTTTCCTCCACACCTAAGATGGTGGTGTTCTACTGTTAATGGAGGAAACAAAAGACATCCATGACTAGCGCCTTGCTTATTTCATGGCACGACAGAACAGTACTCTACATTTCTTGAATATAATTAAATTCTCATCAGTTTGGCGTCTACGCAATCGTGTTAGAGATCTTCTTGTGGCTCTGTGAAGGGCAGTTAGTTCTGAAGACCACCAGGGGACTGGTCGTCGTTTGAATAACCCTGTTGTTTTGGGAATTGAATTGACTCCTGCTGTATGGAGAGTTCCATTCAGTAAGTCTATTGCATCATCAATATTTTCAACCTGTCCTGCATCCCCCTCAATTTCGCTTAGCTCACGAAATTTATCCCAGTCCGCCTTGTCAACATTTCATCGTGGCGATCTCTGTAAAGGTGGACCATTGTTGGTGTTTACTGATTGGTGCATGATCACTAGTATGCCAATCATCTAATGTCCTCCAATCAAAATTGAGAAGGCAATTAGAGCTTACGATTGATAGGTTAATACATGACAAGGTACCTGTCCGGACATGAAAATATGTGGGCTCTCCTGTATTAAGGAGTCCCACATCTTCTTTTTCCACAATTGATGATATGATATTTCCCCTTGTGTTTGCTAAAACATCACCCGACAAAGGATGTCTACCATTCAAATCTCCAAGTAAAAGAAAAGGTTGAGGGAGTTATTGAATCATACAGAATGTTACCATTTAGAGGCAAGTACAGAGAACAAATTGTATATTTTCTCCCTATATCAATCTGTACAACCACTGCCTGCAGAGGTGTATGAATAGATAAGGGTATTTGGGGAACATCTCCACGAATGTATATGAGACTTCCGCCATGGCTCCCTAATCGGTGATCATACAGTGTCCTATAGCTAATATATTCGCGAGGACAAGGGGTATTAGCATCAAGCTTGCTCTCCTGTAGACATATAATTATTGGGGAAGGCTCATGAATCAAGAGCTTAAGTTCTTTATATTTGCCCCTTAAACCCTGACAATTCCATTGCAAAATGGAGGAAAAAACTATGCTTTATTTTTTGGAAGAAATTTTGTATGAAGTCTTCCCATTAGCAATTTTTGATTAAACACTATTTCCCGGTGGTTTTATTAGAGAGGGTCTTGATAAATTGAGTTTTGTGTTTGTTATTTTTTTTTTTTTGTCCTTCTGATCTAATTGTTGAGGGGGATGGTGGACCTCAACTTGAATTTCTGATTTATTTAAATTGTCTTCTGGTTGATCAGAATCATCAACAGACAAAACATCATATTTATCTTATGTCATAACTAATATTTCCTATGGAAGGGGGTGAGAGAGATGGAGGTCTCTCTCTTTTCCAATTGATAGGTATTGAGCTACCAGGTTTTTTTACCTTCCCAACTACAGGTGCCCCTGGTAACTTGGTTTCAAGTGGAATCTCCATTAAATCAGGCAAGGACATGGCCAGGGAGAGGTTAGTACTATCCTCTGTAATGGGGGATAGAGGTTGGATAGTGGTGGGCAATGTCTTTTTCTTGATACACGATGGTAAATCTTTAGGAGGAGATATTCTTGTCCCATTATGCAGCACTTTATCAGTACTTACAGTAGTAGGTGGGTTAGATGATTCCCAAGGAATTTTTCTCCTGTTTTTAATGTCTTTGCATAGGTAGTAGATTTATTTAATAATCTCTTGGCGTGCCCTATGCTTACATGTTCAATAATTGATCTATTGAGGGCAGCTTCTTCTGACTTATAAAAATGGCCGCTCCTATCATTAGATTTATAATTTGAGTTGCAGTTCAAGCACCTTGCCTCAAGTGTATATTCTCCATAGTAAAGATTGGAGCAAGTATTACAAATTTTATCATTCTTGCAAACTTTGGAAGAATGCCCAAATTTAAAGCAATTAAAACATCAGCATCCTGGAAAGTAAGGATAATCATTGATGTTCCAGGTACTTTATGTACTTTCCACACTGATAGTGGACACAGCCAATATCTCTTCTTCCATAAATTCATATAAATCCCTATTGAAAACCACTCCTCTTCCATAGCTAAAGTTTAGATGGGGTTTGATGTCCAATTTTATATCAGCATTTGCTGTCTTTACATTGGACAATATAACTGACTTGGCCTTTATCAAGTAACTTTTCTTACCGAATTGAGATATATCTCCAGGTGCGATTGTTCCTACCTTCCTCTGAAGAAATTTGCAGATCTTAAAATAATTTTCTGTACCTCCTGTAGATTGAGCAAGAAGCCACACAGGTGGTTTTGGCTTTCTTTGGGATGGCATATCTATTTCTAAGTCTTTATCAATCCAGTCTGCTAGTCTGTAGACATCCAGATCTTTAGGTGGCCCATCACACAGTGCACCCTTAATACTCATATTAACAATATTACGGCTTGCATGGAATGCTTCCTTGTGACAATTAAATAATAACCAAGAATCCCATTTATCATCTAAAGTTTCACTCTAATTTCTTTTATTAATCCGTAGCATTCAAACATTTTATTTAGCACATCATAATTAGCTTCTAATGGGATTTGTGTAACGAGCAGGATTTTCAATCCCCCTGTGTTGCCCAAATTACCTTTTTCTCGAATGTTCGAAGAATAGTCCTTTTCAGTTCCTATGTCGTCAACGGAATTTTCTTTAAACAAATTGCCAGAGGTCGTCAACAGTGCCAGAGGCGAGTCAACATATCCAGGAAAGGGGGGGGGGGGGTCGTTGTCACAAGAATCCATGAGAAAAAAGAAGAGAGAAATGGGATTTGAAATTGTTTGATTCACCTGCTTGAGAACATTAAGGCATCACATGTTGGGAAGGAAATTTGCACTCTCCACTACCGGCACAATGAGAATATACTCCCCAGATGGTCCACTCCATACCCTACACGAAGGATAGCACCAAAACAGATATAGAGGCACAGGTGTAAGCTGAACCTGCCTGTTAGGACTGAGGCCTAGAAACTATGGAATCATCCACCCCATATCTGTAATGATGGGCTTCCGGCCAAAATCTGAGTCTCCTACCCCAAGCATTGGATCCCCCTGGATTCCGAAGACCCAATACTTGAGAATAGTTCCGCCAAAAAGGTCCAAACCATCTTCGGGATGGCTGAGATCATTCAATACTCTCACACATAGCTTTGAGCACAAATACCTCCCAACCGTGACATCTCTTCCCATTCATCATCCATGCCATACAAAAAAAGAAGACATACATATATATGTAAATATATACACATATACATATGGGAAATTTTACTCATAGGGTTGGGACAGCAACATGAAAGAAAGTTTATAAAAAAATTAGGAGAAGGTTGAAGTAATATAAAGAGGAAGAAAAAGATAAGAAAGAGAGAAATTTAGATTCAAACTGGGGGAGCAATTTCTCCAAGTTCGAGAGCCCTCTTGCCTGTCACCAAGTTTCAGCACGGGAATAAAATGCTGTGCTGAAGCTCAATGACTTCATCAAGGCATCCTCTCATTAAGAGGGAAAAGTTGGGGGAAGTTATTATTATTATTATTATTATTATTATTATTATTACTTGCTAAGCTACAACCCTAGTTGGAAAAGCAGGATGCTATAAGCACAGGGGGTCCAACAGGGAAATCAGCCCAGTGAGGAAAGGAAACAAGGATAAATAACATATTTTATGGACAGTTAACATTAACATAAGTATTTCCTATATAAACTATGAAAACTTTAACAAAGCAGAATGAAGAGAAATAAGAAAGAATAGTGTGCCCGAGTGTACCCTCAAGCAAGAGAACTCTAACCCAAGACAGTGTGACGGGGGAGGGAGAAGGGTGTGAACTCAAAGGCAGATTGGAAACGACTGAGTTGTTTATTAAGGAACACTCTCCTTTATATACAAAACCTCAAGGCAACAGGACATAACATGTTCGAGAGACAGACAATGTTCAGAGCAAAACAGCAGACATGAATTTTCATGTTCGTTTGAGTGCGAGGGAAGAGCGAAGATACAAGCATATTATATACAAAAGGAATTATGTACAATTGTCTGACACGGTTGGTACATGGCTCCCCCTCTAAAAATGACATACTGAACATGTTAAATAGGTGCCCTGAATCTGGAGAGGTAGTAGTAAAAACTGCGCCGATTAGCGACAGTGAGTGGCTGTAGAAGTCGTTGGTTTGGGTGCGAGCGAGTGGTGGATGATGGGTGGCTGTTGCCGCTCCGGCTCGTCACGGGGTAGGCGTGTGTCTCCTACGGCATTCATAGGCGTGTCCTACAGCATTCATAGGCGAGTGTGTCCTACGGCATTCATAGGCGTGTGTCCTACGGCATTCATAGGCCTACGGCATTCATAGGCGTGTCCTACGGCATTCACGTCAGCTTCGGTTGAAGTTGAATAGATGTCCTCTTCGTCACGAGTGGAGGCGTTGATGGAGGTTTGAAAGTCATGAAGTGGGTTCACATTACGAGGAGAGCTGTCTGCGGCAGGTTGCAGGCGAGTAATACTGGTCATTTTCCCGAGTGTGAGCGAAGCCCTTTGGTCCCCCAACGGTTGTTGAGAGAGCTGAAAAGGCGTTGTTATACGGGCGGCTGGCGACGGCGAGTACTGCTGCAGAAGGTATGCGTTGACGGCGTCATAGTAACGGTGAGAGGTGTAGGGGGGATGGGGAGGCGGGAGGAGCGAGTCACTCCGGGGTCACCAATGTGACGGGGCCGAGAGAGGAGGGTGTGAACTCAAAGGCAGATTGGAAACGACTGAGTTGTTTATTAAGGAACACTCTCCTTTGTATACAAAACCTCAAGGCAACAGGACATAACATGTTCGAGAGACAGACAATGTTCAGAGCAAAACAGCAGACATGAATTTTCATGTTCGTTTGAGTGCGAGGGAAGAGCGAAGATACAAGCATATTATATACAAAAGGAATTATGTACAATTGTGTGACACACGGTTGGTACAACAGTGAAAGACCATGGTACAGAGGCTATGGCACTACCCAAGACTAGAGAACAATGTTTTGATTTTGGAGTTTCGTTCTCCAAGAAGAGCTGCTTACCAAAGCTAGAGTCTGTTCTACCCTTACCAAGAGGAAAGTGGCCACTGAACAATTACATTGAAGTGGTTAATTGCTTTGGTGAAGAAGAATTGTTTGGGAATATCAGTGTTGTCAGGTGAACGAGGACAGAGGAGAATATGTAGAGAATAGGCCAGACTATTTGGTTAGAGAATAGGCCAGACTATTTGGTGTATGTAGAAGCAAAGGGTATATGATCTCATACATAGGCATTTTGAATCTGCATCTAAAATTCGCTGTTTTTCGACATTCGCGGCGGGTAAAGGACGTAACACCTGCGAATGCTGGGACCATACCACAATCTTTCCTCGTAAGAAGCCGGGCTTGCTACAGAATGGATGACACCACATGTCAAAGCATAAAAGTGTCAAGTGACTTGTGGATTCAATATCTCAAATAAAAAGCTGTAAAGGTACTGTAGTCTGTTTTTTCCAAACCCCTTCCTTCAGTCCTTGGCCCACAGACAGGTTTCTTTTGAAATAGAGAGATGGTGCAATACCTCTGACTTCGTGGCTCTGATCTTGGCTAGTGAGGCAACCGTCTCATCAACCTGAATGTAAGTTCTCCGGATCATCTCACGAAGCCAGAGAAAGATCGTGTTCCTTGACATCTCTTTTTGGACCTGCCAGTGCTAATTAAGTCTCCCACACTCAGAACTTTTAACTGAAATACCTTTCCCTCCAGCACGAAGTGTAGGAACTTTCCAAATGACTGATGGATTGGTATTTGAAAGTAGGCGTCATTCAGGTCTTGAGACATCATGAAATCATTCATCCTGATGGCACTCATACAGTGCTCACCCTCTTCATCTTGAACATCCAAAGTGCAGAACTTTGAACTGAAATACTTTCCCTTCAAGGACGAAGTGGAGTAACTTCCTAGACGACCGATGGATTGGTATTTGAAAGTAGGCATCATTCAGGTCCAGACATCATGAAATCGTTCCTTCTGATGGCACTAACACAGTGCTTGCCGCTATCATCTTGAACAGGGTCTGTAACAAAAACTTGGTCAAGGGGAGAGGTTAATTGCCCTGTCTCCAGCCACAGTTGACTTCTCTACGAGGAGCAAAAGACTGTAAAAGCCTGGAAAACTGTCCTATACAATCTTTCCTGAGCCCTAGTACAGCAATTTTCTTGCTTCTGCCTGACGGACAAGGTCCTTTTCTGAAGTCAGGAGATACTATGTGAACACTGTCGGAATATGAGTGAAGTAGGATGAGAGCCAATAAATGGGGATGGTATCTGTCCTGAAGGACCTCTACAGTTCCAATCCTCACTCCTGTAATATTGCTACACTGACAGGCATCCCCCACTCGTAGTAGTTGCAGCAAGAGACTACCAGCCTTGGCGCTCTCTGGTTCTTCTCCTGCCCCTTCGTATTTTATCCTGGCTGGACCAGGAACGAAAAGGTTGAATGACTTTAGAGGAGATAAGAGGGGTGGACTTAGCTCTCAAAGTCAAGGAAGACTACTTTAAGGCTAACTTTAAAGGGCTTGAGGTTGTCGCTATTAAGTTCAATTTAGATAGCCCTATGCCATTGAAGGTGGAAAAGGGAATCTTGACCAGTCTTCTTCCACTTATCCACTGTCTCATCAACTTTTAGCTGGATGGAAATAAGGCTGGACTGTGTCAAATCAAGGAATTTTGGAGTGACAACACCACCTGTTGCCCGATTTGCATGGCAAATTTAGCCGCTACCAAGTCCCTCCATTTGAGCACCTAGTTGGTCCACTTGTTGACAGACTGAGGGGCTAAGAAAGTGACTGCCTTCACCCCTGACAGAACTAGGTCTGTGAAATTTCTTGTTTTCAGGATTTTTTAGACCCTAAGAATACTTGAAGTAAGCCACTGTCTCCATCCAGTAGTCCAACCAACATATTGCTTGGAGACTTACCCTGTTGGCAGACTCGGACACTGAGAAAATTGTTAACCTTGTTACAAGTCTTTCTACGAGGCCCCAGTGACAGTGTCATCACTGTCTCATTCAGCAGTAGAGGGGAAAGAATGACTTCCTATTGGACATAAATTCTCTGAGAGGAGGGTGCAAGAAGTTGGATTTTATTTGGGCAATCGAGTTGCTGGATCCAGAGAGCTGAGTATCAATGCTCTCTGTCGTTTCCAAAACCAGTTCAGACCAAGGTATCTCAAGGATGAGCCTCGTACCTTGAAGGGCGCCGAAGAGCCAATCAATGGTCTTCTTGCCCTTAACTGGAGCTCTGGTTGCTTCCCCTAGGTTAATTTCTCTGGTTAAATATAAGACCTTAATAAAGGTTCATTTAGTTTCCAGGTTTCCTGCCTCTGCCAGGAGAGGCCCTAAATTGGGAGTTTGAGGGTCTACTTTGTCTTTGGACTCCTCCTTTCTTGGGAGGGGAGAGGACTCAGTTTATTCTGAAGAGTGGTCTCAGGGTTTCTCCTTGCTCTACAGTCCTAAGACTGAACTTGAACAATACCCTGAAAAAGTCGATGCCATTACTAAAGGGGTTCTGCTTCCTCCTTAGCACTAGAGGTATCCTCTGCTTTCGCACGAGTCTTGGGTGATATGGCAAAGGCCTGTATCACTAAAGTGCTCACGGGATAACTCCAGGAAGAACTGTGAACTGACTTGTCCTCCGGCTATCTGTCTGAAGAGGTTGAGATCTACTTATCTTTCCTATCTGAAAGAAGTCTCTCTTCCTAGCTAGGGATAAGTATTTGGGAGACGGATGTCTCCTAGCTAGAATAACGGAATGCCATTTGATGTGTTTGTCACTCAAGGACTACCTAAGGGTACCAGACATTAGAGTCAACTCCCTAACTCTCCTTGGATTCCGAGTCCTGTCTCATGCCAAATGACTACAGGTGGTTCTTCTAATAAATGTTCTCGTGTGGGACAATTATGCGAGGACCAGTCATGGGAACCCCTAGTGTGAAATGACCCGACACTTGGGGCATGAGCATGTGACTTAGTGGACCCTGTCTGGTAAGACGAATCCATGATGACCTCCCTATGCAGGGGGATCTAACACATGAGGAACTATTGAGTAGTGAGTAGTCATACAGTGTGGAGATCCAACATGTGGGGATCTAGTGGGCAGGGATCCAATATGTTGGGATCTAGTGCATGGGAATTCAGCTTGTAGAGTTCTGGTTCATGGAGATCTAGCACATCGGGACCTACCGCATGGGGATATAGCATAGAAGTACAGTACTGTATAGAGCATATGGACCTAGTTCCTTGTCTTAACATATAAGCTCTCTGCATGTGAATCTCTAGAACATGAAAACCTACCTTGTGATGGTGCTACACGTGGAGACTTCCCCGCCACCTGTCAGTAACTATAGAGAACTTTGTTAGAAATTCTGACAGCCAGGTTCCAGCTTTGTTGAAATCATACTCCTATTAAAGGACAAGGGTTTGTATTCGCGTAGGAACAAGTATAGATTACAGAATCTTTAGGAAATGCCAGGAGGCATGGCACTTGAGCTAATATGGGATAACAATTGATTATGTAAGATACAGCGATGAAATAGACTCAATAGATCAGGTGTGACCAAACCACATCTTGAGTCTTTGTCACCAAATGTCTCCTTGGTGGGCTCTTAAAAGAAAGAAAATGGGATTTTTTTTTTTTTGGGGGGGGGGTAATGTGGCTAAATAGTCAGCTAGGAGAACAAAACAATATGAACATCAAGGGAGACTCATAGAATTAAGAGTTACCTTACCTTATTATTCCTTCTTTGAAATAATACCGTGTGGAATTTTCTTGATGCGCAACAAAATGGTTTGGCATAAACTTTAAAAGGGTTCCTCGATTCCATGCTTCACTCTTGAGGCGTTGCAAAAAATGAGGCAATGGCGGCCTTTCACCATGCTTCAACATAATATGGCGTCTCAATGGGTGGCGATGAT
>NC_090750.1:65054082-65076582 GCF_036898095.1 Palaemon carinicauda | reverse complement strand
TAAGAATACGAAGCTTAGTCCACGTAGCTACACTGCACGACAGGCGAGCGATATCTACTTCCTTGGTTCTTTTCACAGAAGGAGAAGAGAACACCTCTTCATTCGAAGGTCTCTTCAACGGACGTGAAACTGAAGAATCACGCCACTTACGACGTCTAGCCGAAGTCGAATCACTCGACCTACGACGTCTCACTGGAGTCGAATCACTCGACTCTGTCGATAACTGGTCATCAAACGACACACCTTTCCAATGGTGTTTAGTCGAATCCTGCTGTCGCACCACAGGATCGACTTAGGAAGCGACTGTCTGTGGGCAAACCCCGACAGTCTCCCTTGGACCTCCGGTATGTCTTCTCCCCGAGGCGGGGGAGCGGGACTGTGACCTTCGTCTAGGAGAACTATCGGGACAAACAGCCACCCCCTCCGAATGCACTGAACTAACACTCTTCACTTCACTAGAAGTCTTTCCTAAGAAAAACTTTACAGATAATCCTAACTGCATTACTGTATTAGCTAAAACATCAAATTTCTTTTCAAATTTAGATTCGAGACTGGCAATGGTGTCAGGAGAAACTCCATGGGAAGTTGGCAAAGGAGTTACAGGAGGAGGAGTAGGAGGACTCAAAATAGGAGACGTAATAGGAGGAGAAGGAGAATTAATAGGAACAGGTACTTCGATAGACGAAACAGAAGAGGCTAAACTAGACTTGTTTTCAGCTCTAAGAGCCGCTTTTCTCTTCCTATCCTTAATTACTTTCTCCGAATGAGAAACAAAAACTTTCCACTGTTGTTCACTCCAATTCTTGCATTCATCACAAGTCAATTCTTTAGAGCACTCACAACCCCTACACTTAATGCACATAGTGTGTGAATCATAAATTAATTTAACTAGCCAAGTTTTGCACCCTCCGGCACAAAACCTAACTACTGAAGGACTAGAGTCCGACATGATGGTATGACCACAAAACTTGTAGAAACGATTTAATCAGATTCAATCCTACAACACGGAGTTTGAATACTTCACCGAAATTGAAGAGATAATGCTCCCAACCAATGAAGACAAAAGTCTGCACCAACCACCGATGTTCACCAGAAGCCGGCAGAGAACGAATTGTTGTTAATTGGACAGTTGTACCTGTAGCTCCCCCGAGTGGAGGGAGATGATGTCACCTACGTCAGCGATGGCGGCGCCACCGCGGAATTTTGAATCTATTGTCTGCCGTCGTAGGAAACCTACAGCTATATAATTGTTGAGTAAGACACAGCAATAAAATTAAATTTTATATAACCAACGGGTATGTTCAAAAATTTATTTTATTATGAAAATATAATTTTTAAACATCAGACTTACCCGGCAGTTAAATAAATATAGCTGATTGACACCCTTGGTGGAAGGTCAGAGACAGCCAACATTGTTGGAATTTTACTTAAGAGTTAATATATTAAACAAGCTTAAGGGTTCGTACCTGATAAGAAAGCTGACTTCAATGTCCGCTTTCCTAATGAGATCCAGTGATCCACCCAGGGGGTTGAAGACCTCTAGGAGCTGTCGAACCAGTCTAAATACCTCTATGTGACAGGACCTCCTCCAATACCCTTGTTCCGGGCACTCTCAAGAAACAAATTGACCACCTGACTAAAATCAATGATTGTGGAAGACTGTCGCAATCTCCACGAACAACCATAAAAATACAAAAGTTCCAAGAGAAGAAAAGGTATTAGGATTATGGGAATGTAGTGGAGGATCCTTCCCCCACTACTGCACTTGCTGCTACGAATGGTCCCAGAGTGAAGCAGTCCTCATAAAGAGTCTGGACACGTTTCAAATAATGTGAAGCGAACACAGATTTACTCCTCCAAAAGGTTGTGTCCATAATGCTCTGCAACTATCTATTCTGCTTGAAGGCCACCAATGTTGCTACAGCTCTAACTTCATGCGTTTTGACTTTTAAAAGCTTGAGGTCTGTCTCACTGCAATGTGCATGAGCCTCTCTTATTAAGAGCCGGATGAAGAATGAAAGTGCATTCTTTGACATCTGTAACGAGGGCTTCTAGACCGAGCACCAAAGAGCTTCCGACTTGCCTCGCAACTCTTTCGTTCAGTCCAGGTAGAACTTCAGGGCTCTTACTGGGCACAAGACCCTCTCCAACTCCTCACCAACCACATCTGAAAGGTTTGGAATCTCAAAAGCCTTGGGCCAAGGTAAAGTTGAGAAGGGCATTCGTTCTTGTCGAGAAAGCCTAACTGCAATGGGCGGATAGCTCTGTTATCTCGAAAAAATCAACGTTTTAACTAAAAGCATGAAACTCACTGACTCTTTTAGCTGTCGCCAGACTGACCAAAAATAGAGCCTTCATCGTAAGGTCCTTAAATGAAGCTGAATGCAAGGGCTCAAACTTGTCACTCATAATGAACCTCAAGACTATATCCAGATTCCAAGCTGGTGAATTCTGGTGTTGTTGCTTTGATGTTTCAAATGCTTTGAGAAGCTCCTGTAGGTCTTTAACATTAGAAAGGTCCAAGTTTCTATGCCTGAATACGGTTGCTAACATACTCTTGTATCCCTTGATGGTAGAGGATGTAAAAATTGCGTTTCCTTCGAAGATATAACAGGAAGTCAGCAATCTGAGTTATAGAGGTACTGGACGAGGAAAAAGAGTTGACTCTGCACCACTCTCTAAAAACCTCCCACTTGGAATGGTAAACCTTGATGGTAGAAGTCCTACTTGCTCTTGCAATAGCCCTAGCTGCCTCCTACAAAAACCTCTAGCTCTTGTGAGTTTTTTGATAATCTGAAGACAGTTAGATGAAGAGCTTGGAGATTTCGATGGTACCTTTCCAAGTGGGGTTGTTTGAGTAGATCTACTCTTAATGGAAGGCTTCTTGTAGTGTCCACCATTCATTCCAGCACCTCTGTGAACCACTCTCTTGAGACCCAAAAGTGGCCACTAGAGTCAATCTGGTCCCTTCGTGTGACACAAACTTTTGCATCACTTTGTAATGAATTTTGAACGGTGGAAATGCGTACACGTCCTTGTCACGAGCTGTTTGACGCTCGACGTCGCGTTCTGCCTGGTGCTCGATGTCGCGTCCTGCTTGCCACTCGACGTCCCGTCTTGCTGGATGCTCGACGTCCCGTCTTGCTGGATGCTCGACGTCCCGTCTTGCTGGATGCTCGACGTCTCGTCTTGCTGGATGCTCGACGTCACATCCTGCTGGACGCTCAACGTCACGCTTTAGCTGGACGCTCGACGTCACGTCCTGCTGGACACTCGGCGCCACGCTCTGCTGGACGCTCGATGTCACATCTGGCTGTTTAACTCCTCTGGGTTAAAGTGGCTGAAAACACGACATTTAACGGGGGGGAGTTGTAAAGACGTTCGTCGTCAAGAACCTCTCGACTAGTAGCCTTACGATGCTTGGCATCAAGGTGTGCAGCTTCCCGACGCTCAGGGTCCAGGCCTGTTACTCTCTTGTTGTCCGCAGGCTGATAAACTTGCTTGAGTGAAGAGAGTTTCTGTTGCATACCTTGCAGCATATTAAAATTAGGGTCAACTTGTTGTGGTACAGGGGACGTCACGTCTACCACAAGCTCGCTTTCTACACCGTTTAAAGAACGTGTAGAGCGTCCAGAGGACGATAACCAGTCTGACGGTTGGGGAGGAGGATGAACCGAGGCCATGCCAGGCTCAGACAACTGTCCTGCAACTGGGTGAGTTGGACGTTTCTTGACAGTTGCCGATGTCCTTAAAGGACGTTTGGCAGGAGAGCTTTCTTCGGTAGAATGATAATCTCTCAGGACTGCTCCAAAGACTACAACCAGGAGCTTGCAGTGTCATGATAGGACGCTGATAAACTGAGTCCATCTTCCTCTTCAGGGATCTGAAAGCTTGACGCCAGCCCCGTCTGGGCGCTGCGTCATCCGAAGATGACGAAAACACTTTTACCTCACCTTTCCTATGATGAAGGCGAGCGTCCTGGGAGGCGTCAACAGGTATGTTCGAGAGGATGTCTGTTTGGGAGCTAAAGCCTCTCGCTTCCTTTCATCGTTCGACATTCCTTCTCCCAGGGGTTGAGGAGCTTGGAAGAAGTCTATGGTTAGAACGTTCGACATTCCTTCTCCCAGGGGTTGGGGAGCTTGGAAGAGGTCTATGGTTAGAAGAACGACAGGTCCTAGCAGACACACTATCTATTTGCGGGGTGGTGCTTAGGCCAAAACAAAGAGCCCAAAACTGGACAACTTCCTCCTATACACGAACTTCAGGTATTGCTTGAAGTTCAGATGGATGAGGATGTGGAAGTAAGCATCCTGGAGGTCTAACGAGACCATCCAGTCGTCCTTTCTTACAGTCGCTAGGACTGATTTCGATGTCTCCATGGAGAACTTTGTCTTCTGAACAAAGGCGTTGAGAGCACTTACATCTAGGACTGGTCAATAGCCTCCTTCTCCAATAAGAGACACATTTGATGTTGCATAGCCTGTCTCTTTGGCTCCTCTCTGTATCTGGCAGAGAGGTCTATCGGAGTTACTATTAAAGGTTTCAATAGGAAAAAGATTTCGCATCCCTCCTTTAGTAATAGTACGGACCAAAGGTCTGCTCCTCTCCTCTCCCTGGCTCGCCAGAAGTTGTTTAGTCTGGCTCCTACTGTTGTTTAGTCTGGCACCTACTGTTGTCTGTGCGGTTTAGAGAAAATAGGTAGAACTTTCCTTGCTGTTTTAGACACCAAATCCTGTGTGACCTTTTGGGCTAAAGCAGAAGAGACCTCTTTGACCAACCCTAGAGGAAGAGGAGAGGAAGAAAAAAGGAGTGCGTACCTCAATTCTGACTTCTGAATGGGTGTACTGTAACCCCAATGGACAGAAAAGAACACATTTGGCTCTTTTCTTAAAGACCCCCGATGAGAAAAGGGCTGCTAACTCATTGGAACTGTCCTTTAAGGTTTTATCCATGCCTGACATAATGAGGCTGAGACTATCAGTGTCCACAACCTTCAAGGTAGAAACCTTCTTCCCAAAGGCTCTCAGAGTCCAGTCAAGGAAATTGAATACTTCGAAAGCTCTAAAGACGCCTTTGAGAGGGTGATCAAGCTCTGACGTTGACCAGAGTGTTTTGGTCCTTCTCATGGCCATCCGACGCGGAGCATCTACTAGACTCGAAAATTCTCCTTGGGCAGAGGTAGGAACTCCCAAGCTGAGAACTTCTCCCGTCTCGCCAAACACTAGATCTGGAGGCCAATCTAGCCGAGGGAGAAGGAAAAACAGTATTACCCTGGTTATTCAATGATTGCATCCAGTCTCCATTATCCTCAAAGCTCTTTTGGATGATCGAGACAGCACCATCTTTGTAAACAGAGACTCCTTCGACGCCTTCCCTCGCGTAAACTCTGAAGGCGGGGAACGAGGAGCAGCAGGCACAAAATAATTCGGAAACTCTTCAGTAAAAAACTCTCATAAGTTTCTTTAAGTCAACCGAAAGGATGAAGGATCTTAAGATCTTCTCTTATGAGAATTCCTCTAAAAGATATGAAGGGGAAAGGAGATCGTCGATCCCTTCCTCCTACAAGTCTCTAACCGAGGTAGAGACGTCTTGTTTCCTAGGAGTCAACTCCTTAAGGTCCTGAATTCTGGACTCAATGGGTCCAAGAGCATTACTTAATTTTACTTACTTTTAGGGGTTTATTTCTCACCCTCCATCAGACACCAAGAGTCTGTACAGGCAGACCTTGGTGTGTGAAAATAATTTCTTTCCAGTTAATATTTTTCACTGTATTTTTTTCAGTTATAGCGCCTGACGTAACGATGTTCCAACGCTAAACGCTCGCGGTCATTACGATTGGAACTAAGACGTTCGCGATCTCGACGTTTGGCTCGACTGGTGTAAGCACAACGACCAAGTCTTGATGCTCGACATCACGTCTAACTGCTTGAAGTTCGGCGTCACGTCTAACTACTTGACATTCGGCGTTACGTCTAACTGCTTGATGCTCGGCGTCAAGCTTGACACCCGACGAAAGTCCAAATGCTGAACGCTGGATGCCATACAACTGCTTGACGCTCAGCGTCACGTCTACCTGCTTGACACTCGACGTGAAGTCCAACTGCTGGACGCTAGACGCTAGACGCTTGACGCTCGGCACCACGATACTCTCGGAACAATGACGTTCGCGATTTAGACGCTCGGAACTATGCTTGACACTTGGCGTCACGTTCAACTGCCTGACGTTCGACGTCACGTAACTGCTTGACGCTCGACGTTATGTCTAACTACTTGACACTCAACATCAAGTCCAATTGCTGGACGCTTGATGCCATGTAACTGCTTGACGCTCAGCGCCACGTGACTCTCCGCACAATAACGCTCGCGATTCAGACGCTCGGAACTATGACATTCGCGTCTAGAACGTTCGCTCATCCAACAAGAGAGACAAAGAAGTTGCACTCGGGTTCAAACATCGTGTCAAACTCTTACAGCATCGATAGTAGCTTGCTGTCCAATGCTCTGACGCTCGGCGTTACGTGTCATGACTTCCAGCTACTCGACGCTTGGCGTGATGTAGCCCATTTCTTAACGCTCGGCGTCCTTCTTGACGCTAGCGCTATGGTGTTAAGCATCTAAACGCTCGGCATCATGACGAGCAAATCTCTTCTTGTCTAGAAGGAAGGAAAATAGTCAATACGCCATCCCTGTCTGTGAGCTGAGTCAACCGATGGTGAAGATAACACTTTTACCTCGCCTTTCCCACGGCGAGGGCGAGCGTTCTGGGAAGCGTCAACAGGAACGCTCAAGGGGACGTCTGCTCGGGCGCTAACGCCTCTCGTTTCCTTTCGCCGATCGACATTCCTTTTCCCAGGGGTTGGGGAGCTTGGAAGAGGTCTTAGGCTAGGATAACAACAAGGTCGAGCAGACGCACCCTCCACTGACTGAATAAAATCACTGCACAAATTTAGCACTGAAAATTGCACTTTTTATACTCTTTCACATAAGACCATAAATGGACCTGCCCGCTGCGAGAGATATTACTCTTCCGCCAAAGGCTTGAATGAGAATGCAATAGATTATTTGATTAATATTAGAAATCCCAATATCGAAAACAAAAATAAATAATGATACAAAGTAATTTGTGAGACTGTATCAATTGTCATGAGAACTACATAGCGTAACTTTAACTGTACGCTAGTTTTATTTAATCTCTGAAAATAGATCGATGATTATCTAAAGAAAGTATACTAATAGGACAAATATTTTCTTAAAAAATAATATATTCATTTTATATAAAAACTTAAATACTTTTGGTTTTTAAGTAGAATTTACTTTTCATTCTCTGCATAGAAAAAAGAAAAGAATATGCAAGTCATACTACGTAGAACTACGTAGTTTACGTTATAGTGTTGGCGGAGTGTTTACCTTCTGCCATCATGTTTTAAAGAGAAGGTTCGATAGTTTTACAGTAGGTGGAAAAAACTCATAAACCTACCCCTTTTAAGCTATGAACATAGCGATCAAATTCCAACCAATAACTCTCAGTTAAAAATAAAAACAAACGAGCGAAAGCCAACAGTATAATTGTACATCACCAAAATAACTGCAATTATACAGGTTACAGCGAGTGAAAAATCCAACGATGTTGCCGGCGTGATCGGCAGGGAAGATCTGAGGAATCACTGGAATGGTTCCAGGTACCTTTACTAGAGGCCGCACAGGTGGTACACCTGGCTACATTATCGGCGATTGCCGCTAGTTTTGAAATTTCTGCCGGGACATCAGGGACTAAAGCTATATTTATATAACCACCGGGTAAGTCTGATGTTTAAAATACAAGTTTATAATTACCTAATGCATCTTACGGAAAAAACATATGACTTTGAAAGCTTTTGGAGTTTTTCTCCTGTTTCAACATTAGACAAAAACCATCTTCATTCATACAATTAAAATTAATATATAACAGGTACCTCATAATTCATTAGCCTAGGCTTAGCCTGGCCTACTACTAAGCACAATAAAGTTGAACTAACCTGTAATCACTCAATAATGTGAGGTTGTTCATTTCCTCCTTGTGAACCATTGCAGTTTTGTTCCGTGTCCCATTACAATTTGCATTCTTCTTGTGAGTCTTGACGCAAGCTAAAGAACAAGTCTTTGCACTACAAGCTGGGCATGTGTACTTGGCAGAACTACTCACACATACACTACAGATGCCTAGCCTTGAAATCCCAGCCTGTATTTCTTTTATGTCAGTTTCCATTACGTTGATTATGCTTCAGAATAATCTAGGTATACTCGAAAACTTCCTCTTGCAGTTCCAGGTTCCTCCTTGTTCAACTCTAGATTATAGGTGCACAATGCTTCAATCTGCAGAAAAGTTCATTGTCATTAGTTACATCCTACACAAAAAACATGGCAAGTACACTTTTATAAGCAACGTCTTTGGCTAGCGATTCTAATTTCCTTAATTTTATGCGACTGCTTCTAAATTTTCTCCATCCTTGAAAGCTAAACAAATAATCTATTGTACTATTTACTTCTCATTATAACTTACAAAGCACATCAGTGTTATTCTTGTTTCTATAATTTCCTTTCCTGTCTTATCAAATTCAACCTTTTGTCTTCATTAATATGACCACATCCTTGGTGTTAATTTCACCTCTGTAACCTCTTCTGCTATTATCATCTACAAATGTCCACTTTAATCATTTCTGGTTTCTTTTCTTGGGGTGTATGTAGCTGGTTGGGACATTATACAAAAAAAGATATAGTTCTATCCATGTAGATTATTGTACATATTTTACATACTGTAGTATATGCCTCCTTTACATTTTATAAATATGACAAATTCGTAGATAATTTGTATTTTTCTTAACTATACAAACCTTAGCTATTTACAAGGGGTAATTACTTCGGCGTAGCTGAATGACGAGCCATAAGAGTTTTAACGAGGGTTTACTACCCCGCCGCTAGTTAGCGGGGGGTAGGGAGGGGTAGCTAGCTAACACCCCCCCCCCCTCACACACACACCGGTGAATGCTTCACTTTGCTTAGAGGTAGGACTTATCCCGGGGGACAGGGATGGCGGGCAAATATGTGTAAATAGCTAAGGTTTGTATTGTTAGGAAAAATGCAAATTATCTACGAATTTGTCATTTGTTCCGTAACTGAAATACAAACCACACTATTTACATGGGGTGACTCAACCCTTAAGAAGGGAGGTAAGTCCCTGCCATACTGGCTTTGGCTTGCCCGGGGACTCCAAATTCGAGTGTGTAAGTACTCAAGAAATAAGGGGTCCCTGCTCCTCGCTGGCATGCTGTGAAACTGCTGCGGCCTACATAAGCTGTGTGTGAAGGTGAGAAGTGACTCGTCCTAGGAAGTTGACCTGGAGTTCTTCAGATGGAAATCTAGGCTAGGACTCTCCCAATACCACCTCGTCAAGGTATGGGGACATGAAAGTGTTACACTTGATACTAGGAACACAAGGGAGCATGGCTTGCCTGCAGAGGTTTGAGGTCAGCTGTGCAGAGAACCCAGGATGCTGTGCTGCTTTCTCCAAGGGAGGAGAAGATGAAGAAAAGAATAAGGGCCAGACAGATCTTTTCATTCACGCAGACTAAAACCGGGTAACAATGCCCTCAACCTTCTGCTACTTGTCCATTAAGGAGCCTGAGGTTAGACCAGCTGTTGTGCAGCCACCACAGGGCCGATAGAGAACGTATCGAGCCTCCTGTGTGTCACGTCTTGCAGGTAGTGGGCCGTGAAGGTGGTCTGACGGTTCCACACCCCAGCTTGAAGGACCTGCGTCACTGAATAATTTTTCTTGAAGGCCAGGGACGTAGCTATGCCCCTGACATCATGCGCTCTAGGGCGACGTGACGGAGAAGGGTCAGGATTCAAGGCCAGATGTATCACCTTGCGAATCCAGGCCGAGATGGTATTCCTGGTGACCCTCCTCTTCGTCTTCCCGGTGCTCACGAACAGGGCTCGCACCTGGGGACGAACTGCAGCTGTTCTTTTAAGATACAACCTCAGACTCCTCACTGGGCACAGTAGGAGATGGTCTGGGTCATCTGTTACAGAACGGAGACTCGAAACCTGGAAAGAGTCGAACTTAGGGTCCGGCACTCCCGGATTCTGAGTCTTGGCAACAAACTCAGGGACGAAGCTGAACGTTACCTCCCCCCATCCCCTTGAATGGGCGATGTCGTACGAGAGACCATGTAGCTCACTGACTCGCTTGGCCGAGACCAAAGCTAGCAGGAAAACCGTCTTCCAGGTAAGGTGGCGATCTGAAGCCTGGCGTAATGGTTCGTAGGGAGGTCTCTTTAGAGACCTGAGAACTCGAACCACATTCCATGGAGGAGGTCTCACTTCCGACTGAGGGCAGGTAAGTTCATAACTCCGTATGAGAAGGGAATGTTCCAGCGAGGAAGAAATGTCCATTCCTTTAAGCCTGAAGGCAAGACTTAAGGCTGAGCGATAGCCTTTCACTGCCGAGACTGAAAGGCGCATTTCCTCCCGCAAATACACGAGGAACTCCGCTATTGCTGGAATAGTGGGATCGAGGGGAGAGATACCCCTTCCACGACACCAACCACAGAAGACTCGCTACTTCGCCTGGTAGACCCCTGTGGATGGCTTACGCAGGCGACCATACATCCTGTTCGCAACTTATTGCGAAAATCCTCTCTCCGTGAGGAGATGCTGGATAGGCTAGTCTCCAGGCGTGAAGTCGAAGCGAAGCTACAGCTTTGTGGAAGATGTTGGCGTGTGGTTGTTTGAGTAGCTCGTGACGTGGAGGGAGTTCTCTCGGAACCTCCGTGAGGAGTTGCAGAAGGTCCAGGAACCATTCTGCATGATGCCATAGCAGAGCTATCAGGGTCATTGAAAGATGCCCAGAGACCCCAGCCAGATGTCAAGCCACGAGGTTGCCTGCATGGCACACTTTGCCACCTTCTCCTGGCTTAGGAGTTCTTCCACAGAATGGTGAACAGGAAGACCCAAACAAGTCTCTTCTAAGATCTCAAAATACCTCCTCTGGTGGACTCGAGGAGGGAGGAGGAGCTTGTTACCGGAGCTGGATCTGTTGGAGGAGGCAAGCTCAGAGAGCTGGCCTTCGACTTTATCTCTGGCACTCTTCATCCCTTGTGACCAGGGCAAAGCTGCACTGGCCCTAGAGGGTTTCTGGATGCCATAGACTCGGTCCAAGACCGTGTCCTTACCCTCACGAGGAGGAATCTCTGGGTCCGGAAACCCGTTGAGATTTCTCATGAGGGTCAGAACTTGCCAGAACGCATGTTCTGACTCTTGAAGCTCTCCTCCCGAAGGGCTGGCAGCAAAGTCTCCCGTCCCCAGTGGCTCTTCTCTACCCCTGTGCGAAAAGACTTCTCAGGGAGAGGAGGAGTTTCCCCAAATGGTGCGATGGGGGAACGGACCGGCTCGTCCAACTCCCCTGAGGATGGGAAATCCTCATCCGCAGGGGAGGGAGAGAAAGTCTGGGGGGGAGAGGGAGACTTGCGCAAGGATTTCCGAGGAGACAGCTTAGCCCTTGGAGAAGTCACCACGGAGGGGACTCCTCTCTTCCTCTTCAGGGGAGAAGTAGTCGCCACTGTTTTGTGACCCAGTTCAGAGAACACAGGCTTAAAAGCCTACATGAGAGCTCTGACTATGGTCCCAAACCAGGGCTGCTGGCTGACAGTCATGCTGTCAGACACTCCCTCTGGAGGGAAGGGGATCGATCGATCCCTAGGAGGAGTCGACAAGCGAGGGTTCGCCTGAAACGAAGCTGAAGAAAAAGTCCTTAGACCTGTCCGGAAACCTTCCCTCCTCCGGTGAGCGCGCTGTTCTGCGCTTGCGAGGAGGGGACCAAGACGATGACCTGTCCGCCTGAAGCCCCGTTAGATCGCGTGCGGGATTGCGCTGGCGATCGCGGCGCAAATTGCGCTGGTGGTCGCGCGATGAGCTCTGCCCTGGATCGCGCGCGGGAGGATCGTGCGCGGTAGGAATTTCGCGCGTGCGCGCACGAGGGCGCGCATAGGTGATGGTGAGGGCGTGCAGCGCGCAGGAGCTGGAACGTGGGGCGGGGTTGAAGACTGGACGGGCGCTGACGCGTGAGCAATCCTTTGATAGCGCGTGCGCGGGAGCGCAGGAACCTGCTGAAGAGCCCGTGTGGGCGAGACTGTTGGGCGCGCGTGCGCAGGAGAAATGTCTCTAGCGCGTGGGCGTAGAGCGCGCGTATCTGGAAGCACGGGGCGAGGGCGCGATTGCGCAGCCTCGTGATAGCGCAAAGGTGAATTTGCACGCTGGCGTGCCGGTGGTGCAGGAACTGTCCCCTGAGGAGATCGTGGGCGCGCTGGGAGCACAGGAGATCGCAGGCGCGTATCAGGATGC
The DNA here is from genome assembly GCF_036898095.1 of Palaemon carinicauda. NCBI lineage: Eukaryota > Metazoa > Arthropoda > Malacostraca > Decapoda > Palaemonidae > Palaemon > Palaemon carinicauda. Next base: position 65,064,201 of record NC_090750.1, on the reverse strand, counting down.
GGGCGCACAGGAGTGCGCTGATGTGATGGGCGTGCAGGGTGCGCAACAGGATTCGGGCGCACAGGTGTGCGCTGCTGAGTTGGGCGCGCATCGCGCAACAGGATTCGGGCGCACAGGAGTGCGCAGTTTGGATGGAGAGGGCAGGGGTACCTGTGAGTGCCCGTGTGCTAACTTAGGTACCTCCTGGACTGCACGCTGGAACGTAGGGGTGCGCTGGCGCGCCGGTGAGCGCTTGTGCGCTGTATCAGGAACGACTGCGACTGCGCGCTTAACTCCAGAAGTGCGCTGAGGCACTGGAGAGCGCTGACGAATAGGAGAGCGCTTGAGCGCTGTAGCAGGAACAGATGAGCGCTTGCACGCAGGTGAGCGCTTGCGCCCAGGTGAGCGCGTGTGCGCAGGTGAGCGTGTGTGCGCAGGTGAGCGCGTGTGCGCAGGTGAGCGCTTGCGCCCAGGTGAGCGCTGACGCGCTATAGCAGGAACTGCAGGTGGGCGCTGGCGCGCAGGAGATCATGAGCGCGTAGGAACAGGAACAGGTGAGCGCACGCGCGCAGGTGAGCGCACGCGCGCAGGTGAGCGCACGTGCGCAGGTGAGCGCACGCGCGCAGGTGAGCGCACGCGCGCAGGTGCGCGCTGGGGCGCTAAGTCAGGAACAGCAGCAGCGTGATGACGCGCAGGGGGTACCTGGCGCTTAAGGGACTGAGGCACAGTTTTGCGCTCAAGTCCCTTGTACCCCGAAGGGACCGGTGCCTGTGCAATGACAGGGTTAGAAGGCGCATATAGCGCATCAGCAGCCTTGAAGGGTGACAGCAGGTCAGCAGGTCTGGAGGGTGACAGGTCAGGGGTCCCGAAGGACGACCTTCCACCGAAGGAGATCGCGAACGATCTTCGGAGAGGTCTAAGGTGGTAGCTGGCAGGATCGGTGAACGGCGAGTTTCCTCCGCAGAGGACTGCGGGGATGACGAGCCGAAGAGGCGCCTCCCAACTCCCTTGTGAGGAGAAGGAAGTTCTCTACGGCGAAGGGGAGGACGAGCCTTCCGCCTTATACACCCTCTAGGGGCCGTGGGATCAGCAAGCTGACCATCATAAGGCCTCCGCAGAGGAGTCTCTGTAAGTGAACTCCCCCGAGGGGGAGAATCACCAGCAGGAGAGACCGTAGGACTAAGTTCCACCCTCGAAGGATGTTCAGAGGGATCTCTCTCTCTCTCTCTCTCTCTCTCTCTCTCTCTCTCTCTCTCTCTCTCTCTCTGTAATATGACAAATTCAAAGATAATTTGTATTTTTCCTAACCATACAAACCTTAGCTATTTACATAGGGTTTACTTTCGGCGTAGCTGAAGTGATGAGCCATTAGATTTTTAACGAGGGTTAAACTACCCCCGCGCTAGTTAGCACGGGGATAGAGGAGGGGTAGCTAGCTACCCCTCCCCCCTCCACACACCGGTGAGCTGCCTCATTTCACTTAGAGGTAGGACTTGTCTTGGGGGGACAGGGCTGGCGGGCAAATACGTGTAAATAGCTAAGGTTTGTATGATTAGGAAAAATACAAATTATCTTCAAATTTGTCATTTGTTCCGTAACTGAAATACAAACCACACTATTTACATAGGGTGACTTACCCTTAGGCAGGGTGGAAAGTCCCCAGCCTTACTGGCTTTGGCTTACCCGGGGACTCAGAATCCGAGTGCGCAGCACTTCGAGAAAAAGAGTCCCTGCAACTTACAAGTTTATTGCTACGCAAGAAACGAGCGGCCTACATAAGTTGTGTGTGGAGAGATGAAGTGTGATTCGTCCTAGGAAGTTGACCTGAAGTCCTTTATATGGAATTCTAGGCTAGGACGTCCCCATACCACCTCGTCAGGGTATGGGGGACGCGACAGTATTGTACTTAATACTAGGAACACAAGGAAGCATGGTTTACCTGCAGACGTTTGAGGTCAGCTATGCAGAGACCCAGGATGCTGCATTCCCCAAGAGAGGGGAGGATGAAGAAAGAAGTAAGGGCCAGACATACTCTTTCATTCACGCAGACTAAAACCGGGTAACAGTGCTCTCAACTTTCTGCTACCTGTCCATTAAGGAGCCTGAGGTTAGACCAGCTGTTGTGCAGCCACCACAGGGCCGATAGAAAAAGTATCGAGGCTCCTGTGGGTCACGAGCTGCAGGTAGTGGGCTGTGAAGGTCGTCTGACGCTTCCAGACTCCAGCTTGTAGAACCTGCGTCACAGAGAAGTTTCTCTTGAAGGCCAGGGACGTGGCGATGCCCCTGACATCATGTGCCCTAGGGCGACCTGACGGAGGAGGGTCTGGATTCAAGGCATGATGGATGGTCCGACGAATCCAGGCTGAGATGGTGTTCTTGGTGACCCTCCTCTTCGTCCTACCCGTGCTCACAAACAGGGCTTGCACGCGGGGACGGACTGCAGCTGTTCTCTTCAGATAACGTCTCGACTTCTTACTGGGCAGAGTAGCAGGTGATCTGGGTCATCTGTTACGGAGCGGAGACTCACAACCATGAAGGAGTCGAACCGTGGGTCCGGAACTCCCAGGGTTCTGAGTCTTGGCAACAAACTCAGGGACGAATTTGAACGTTACCTCCCCCCATCCCCTTGAATGGGCGATGTCGTATGAGAGACCATGAAGTTCACCGACTCGCTTGGCCGAAGCCAGAGCGAGCAGGAATACCGTCTTCCAAGTCAGGTGTTGGTCAGAGGCTTGGCGTAATGGTTCGAACCGAGGTCTCTTCAGAGCCCTGAGGACTCGAACCACGTTCCAAGGAGGCGGTCTCACTTCCGACTGAGAGCAGGTAAGCTCGTAGCTACGTATGAGTAAGGAAAGTTCCAGCGAGGAGGAAATGTCTATTCCTTTCAGCCTGAAGGCAAGGCTTAAGGCTGAGCGATAGCCTTTCACCGCGGAGACCGAAAGGCGCATTTCCTCCCGCACATAAACGAGGAACTCCGCTATTGCTGGAATAGAGGCATCGAGCGGAGAGATACCCCTCCCACGACACCAACCACAGAAGACTCTCCACTTCGCCTGATAGACCCCTGCGGATGACTTTCGCAGGTGTTGAGACATCCTTTCCGCAACTTATTGCGAAAAGCCTCTCTCAGTGAGGAGACGCTGGATAGTCTCCAGGTGTGAAGCCGAAGCGATGCTACGGCTTTGTGGAAGATGTTGCAATGTGGTTGTCTGAGTAGCTCGTGTCGTGGGGGAAGCTCTCTCGGGGGTTGCGTCAGGAGCTGCAGAAGGTCCGGAAACCACTCTGCATGATGCCATAGCGGAGCTATTAAGGTCATCGACAGGTTGACCGATAGTCTGGTCTTGTTGAGCACCCTTCTCATCAGACAGAACGGTGGGAAGGCGTAGACGTCGATGTTGTCCCACCGTTGTTGGAAGGCATCTTGCCAGAGTGCCTTGGGGTCCGGGACTGGGGAGCAGTACAGCAGCAGCTTTAAATTCAAGGCTGTCGCGAACAAGTCCACTGCCGGGGAACCCCACAAAGTCAGGACTTTGTTGGCTACCTGAGGATCCAAAGACCACTCGGTACTCACTATCTGCGAAGCTCTGCTCAGATTGTCGGCGAGCACATTCCTTTTCCCAGGAATGAAGCGAGCTGATAGACGTATCGAGTGAACTTCGGTCCATCTTAGTATCTCTACTGCAAGATGGGATAGCTGTTGTGAAAAGGTACCTCCCTGCTTGTTGATATAAGCCACTACTGTGGTGTTGTCGCTCATCACCACCACAGAGTGGCCCGCCAGGGTCTGTTGGAACTGTTGAAGGGCCAGGGAAACGGCCTTCAGCTCTAGCAGGTTGATGTGGAGGTACTTTTCTGATTCTGACCATAGGCCTGAGGCCCTCTGGTTCAGAACGTGAGCCCCCCCACCCTTCTTTTGACTCGTCCGAAAACAGCATCAAATCCGGGGGAAGGACGAGAAGATCCACTCCCTTCCGAAGGTTGTCGTCGGTCAGCCACCACTGCAGGTCCGTCCGTTACGCAGGTCCTATCGAGACCAGGAAGTCCGGGGAATCGATGCCTTGATCCCACCGGGCCTTGAGCCGCCACTGCAGGGATCTCATCCTGAGGCGGCCGTTGGGAACTAGACGAGCCAAGGAGGCTAGGTGACCTAAAAGACGTAACCACGATTGGGCTGGAAGATCTTCTCGACTGAGGAAAGGCTTTGCAACCCTCCTCAGCCTTGCTATCCTGTCGTCTGATGGAAAGGCTCTGTGGAGATCGGTGTCTAATATCATGCCTAGATATACCAGTCGTTGTGTTGGGAGCAGAGAGGACTTCTCGAGATTTACCATGATCCCTAGATCTTGGCAAATTCTCAGAAGCCTGTCTCGGTGTTGAAGAAGGGTCGACTCCGAGTCTGCTAGGATCAGCCAGTTGTCCAGATATCGAAGGAGACAGATGCCGTTCCTGTGCGCCCACGAAGATATCAGTGTGAACACTCTGGTGAACACCTGAGGTGCTGTGGAGAGACCGAAACACAGCACTTTGAACTGGTAGATCTTGTTGTCCAGGCTGAAACGTAGGTACTTCCTGGAAGACGGATGGATTGGGATCTGGAAGTACGCGTCCTTCAGATCCAGTGTGCACATGAAGTCTTGCGGTCTCACTGCAAGTCTGACCGTGTCTGCTGTCTCCATGCTGAACGAAGTTTGCTTGACAAACTTGTTCAGGGCTGAGAGGTCGATGACGGGTCTCCAGCCTCCAGACGCCTTCTTTACAAGAAAGAGTCGACTGAAGAAGCCTGGGGAGCCGTCCACGACCTCCTGGAGAGCATCCTTCTTGAGCATGGTCTCGACTTCTGCCCGAAGGGCTAGCTCCTTTGCCGATCCCGTGGCATAGGAGCTCAACGACACTGGATTCGCTGTCATGGGAGGTTGAGATGAAATGAACGGGACGCGATATCCTCTCACGCGAACGGGAGGAGACACTTCGTAGAAGAGACCATAAGGGGCAATTCTCCGAGGAGGAGCCCTTAGTGCAGCCTCCCTCGCGAACGAAAGAGGTCACAAGACTGATCCTGCAGCTGCTCAGCCCCTTGAGCATACAGTAGCTACAGAAGCTACCGCTCAGCCCCGAGAGCATAGTCGCTTGAAGTACCATGGTCCGGCCTTGCAACCACTCAGCCCCTTGAGCATAGTTACAAGGGCGGTCGCTCAGCCCCAAGAGCATAACCGCCTAAGGACCAGGAAAAAGGTAAGAAGGAAGTTAATTAACTACCCTTGGAGGCAAACCTCCTCATCGTTCTAGGATGCACTGAAGAGCTGACAGTTGTCACGGGAGAACTTCTAAGAGAAGGGATAACGCCCATGACGATGTCCTAGAGAGACGGCAGCGACAGCAGACTCCCCAGACATAAACAGGACAGCTCTGCTTCGAAGGCACACTACAGTCTACGAAGAAACAGCATAGTAAACTGGGAAATAAAAATGAATAATTATTTAACAGAAATTCCCCCAGGTGAAACTCCGAAGAGAAACCCCGAGGGAAAGTAAAACATAAGAACGAAAGTTAGGTATGCGCCCTCCTCCCCCACTGACATGCACGGGCGAGGGGGGAGGGCGGAAAACTTAACAAAAACAGAATTATAACAACTATAATTATGTAACTGATTTTGAATGTCCCAAGAATCACAGACCCCCGAAGGGAAGTGTTCCCAGAGGTGAAAAGTTAAGAATACAATTAGATTTCATAAAAAAAAATAATTGAAACAAATAAAACGGAATAGCAACTCGGCCCGAGAAGCTATCGTAGAAGTCGTAGTACGTAGTAAGAGGTGAACGACCTCGAGAGAGGGGCCGCTCTCCATGATGGCAACCGTGGTGGCCTAGGAGTGAACGGCCGTGACCACGAAGTGAAATCGGAGTGGCCTAGCACTAAGCCGGCGTTTCACTCTCGTAGTCGAACACTACACACACCGCACAAACACTGAAAAGGAAACTTACTATATTCTATACACAAGAATATATATAAACATCAATAATGTTTAAATATATTAAGTATAAGAAGAAGTAAGTAAAAGACAAAACATTAATGGCCGTCAAGTGAGGATGGGAGCACAGACATCCGCTCGCCATCCAAGCCAAAAGTAAAGTGGAGCACGCACTGTGTGTGTGAGGAATGAGGGGTAGCAAGCTACCCCTCCCTACCCCCCCCACTAACTAGCGGAGGGGTAGTAAACCCTCGTTAAAATTCTTATGGCTCGTCATTTCAGCTACGCCGAAGTAATTATCCCATGTAAATAGTGTGGTTTGTATTTCAGTTACGGAACAAAGGAAATTTAATAAACATTAAGCCAGTTGCTTTTAGCCGTAACTGGTCAAAATGGTGTTGACGGATGAGAGACACTACGTCTTTACTCTACCGAGCCGAAATAAAAAGTGACGGTTAGTTGCTAGTGCTGGTGTGAGCAGGAGAGTTAACCTACCCCGCTCCCCCCTCCGCTAACTAGCGGTGGGTAGTTACACCCTGACAAAAAGTTTATCGGCTAGTTTCAGCTCTAGCCGAAATAATACTCCCTCAGTAAAGAATGGAAGGTTTGTGTTCTGCACCGAAACAAATACTGTACATATGATTATAGTTAATTTATTTATCATGTTAATAATGAAAGGCCAGTGTAGAAATGTGTTTGATACATTAAGTCTGATATAGGGAAATTAATCCAAAGTCCATGTTCAAATAGAGGCTGGAATGCAAAGCTACAACTCACCCCTTTGTCAAGTGTGTATTAGCCCATATGTCAAGATAGTGCAGTATAATTGTTAACCCTTTTACCCCCAGGCTCTTTGGAAATTTCCAACCCTTAACCCCCAAGGATTTATTTTTTCCCCAGCACAGTTTGCAGTATATTTTTTTTAAATTGCTCTAACAGGCTTTATTTTTGTCATAGAGAGGTCAGGTTGGTCTCATTCTCTTGGAAAATGCCTGAATTTTCTCAAAAAATTATCAAAAATATGAAAAAAAAAAATTTTATAGCATTTTTTTGCAAGGACGTACCAGTACGTCCATGGGGGTAAAGGGATGAGTTTTGTGAAACGTACCAGTACGTCCTTTGGGGGTAAAAGGGTTAAGTGAGGAGGTTTTTCATATATGATGAACCCTGCTACAAATGCCTCGATAAAAAATTGTATGGAAAATCCTGTTTTTTATGCATCCAGAAGTCCAGCCAAACAAAAGCTCCAGTGTTTTGACCGTGTTTCATCTCTATTACTTGGTTTTGATTACGGAAACCATTTTTTTATCATGATGACTGGTTTTTTATGATGACAATTGGTGGAAACAACAAAATCTTGAAGTTTGTTTAAATATCAGACAATTAGACTGGGACACAGTATATTTTAAGGTGTTTTAAACGTAAATGATCGCAACACCTAGCACAAAGCCATAGCTTTTGAGTTATGGTAGTCGACCTACCATAACTCAAGACTATGGATTCCCACCATAAAATTTGATCAAAAACATTGAAAACACCACAAAATACATTAAAACAGTCTTGCTTTAAACCAAATGTTTACTGTACTGTTCTATAATTTTACCCACAAGACCACTGCCTAACCTAAGGTTCCCCACCTATCCTACCTATACTCAATTCTTTTTAACAAGACGTATTTGCACCGACTCGCAGCGCTGCCCGTTTAGCTTAGAAAAATTTCCTGCTATCTGATTGGTTAGAATTATCTTCTCCAACCAATCAGCGATCAGGAAACCTTTCTGAGCGAAAATGTCACCCCTGCAAGTCGGTACAAATCTGCCTCACTAAAAAGAATTGACAATAGGTGACATGATAAAATTATAGAACAGCAAGAAACAACATTTCCAAGAGAAAAAATAACCTTTCCTACAGTAAATACCTACGGGGGGGGGGCATTAGATTGCCCTATTCTTAACTTACTCCAAGACCTAAGTATTAAAACCTGTATTTGCTCAACTGGTTTCACTCCTGGCAAGGTAACAATAAATCATATTTCGTAATAATAATAATAATAATAATAATAATAATAATAATAATAATAATAATAATAATGATAAACAAAATATATTTGACAAGTAGCCTAATGAGAAAAAGTTTACACCTGTCCCAGCGAATTATATTCACTCCCTACAAAATAATATTCTTTGTACAGATATACTGTTGTTTATCTTGATCTAAAATGCAATCTATGTACCTCTACTGCTGCATTTATACTTGTAGTCTGTAGTAGTGTAGCAGTAGTCTCGACTGGGGTGGAAAATAAGTTCAATTTTGCAATGTCAACTTGCCAAGAAACCAAATATCGAGGTCTCAGTGTCTACTGTCCAGTAGTGTTAATGTTCTGTCGTAACCTTTGTAACGGCGACCCATGTGCATAGTCTTTGTTTAGGTTTCAGATCTTCCAATTATTATTATTATTATTATTATTATTATTATCATTATTATTATTACTAACCAAGCTACAACCCTAGTTGGAAATGCAAGATGCTATAAGCCCAAAGGCTCCAACAGAGAAAAATAGCCCAGTGAGGAAAGGAAATAAGGAAATAAATAAATGATGAGAAAAAAAAATCAACAATAAATCATTCTACAAACAGTAACAACGTCAAAACAGATATGTCAGATATAAACTATAAAAAGACTTATGTCAGCCTGTTCAACATTAAAACATTTGCTGCAACTTTGAACTGTTTTAGAGTTAGTTTAACATTTCTTTTCCAGTTTTCCACAATTTGTAAATACTCTTCATATATTTGAATATGTCTTCCTCATTTTCTATCTCGAATAGCATCAGGTTACACAGGCCCAGAGAGCAATGTATAGTCTGCTGACTAGGGCTAGAAAACTGTTCTTACCAGCGGATATACAATGTGAACTCTTTGACCACTTGATCATCCCAGTTCTTTTATATGGAAGCAAAATTTGGGGGTTCCAAAAGCTAGACCAGGTTGAGATTTTTCAAAGAAAGTACCTAAAAAAGTATACTTCAAATAAAGAAAGTCAGAAAATTGTATATGGCTTACGGAGAACTTGGTCAATTGCCTTCCTTATAAAGATTGGCTTATCCATATACTTTTATCTGATATAAGGTTGTGAACCCTTTCCTTCTTTGAATCTCAATTTATTTCATTCCTTCCTTTTTTTTTCTTCAGTAGTTTCCTCTATCTTTTTCATAATTCTTTTCTTAATTTATTTTTCCAGGGTCCTTTCTTATTTCTCCTATTTTCATTCCTTATTACAACAAATTTCTTAAATGCTGATACTCCTGTACTTTCCATAAGGGTTCTTCAATTGATCCTCAATTATCTCTCTGATTAATTTCTTTTCATCAGAGTTTATGTTATTATAAAAGAGCAAAAAAGGCATTACTTTTCAATGTTGTTACGGAAGAGGATTATATATATATATATATATATATATATATATATATATATATATATATATATGTGTGTGTGTGTATATATATATATATATATATATATATATATATATATATATATATATATATATATGTGTGTGTGTGTGTGTGTGTATATATATACATATATATATATATATATATATATATATATATATATATATATATATATATATATACATACATATATATATATACATATATATATATATATATATATATATATATATATATATATATATATATATATATATATTCTATTCTGCAAGAATCTGGCTATATTCCGGTTTCTGCTAGTATGGCCCAGTATAAAGTAGCCTACTCGCTGGTTGTTCGTACATGTTTCTTATCCTGTATTGAAGGTTTTCCAGATCTTTTATATGTTTATATCTTATTTCACTTCAGGTCTGGACGTTTGGAAATATTGTTCTTACAACTGCGGTTTCATATATTTTTTTTCTCACTTCTACCGTTCTTTTCCCATTTTTCCATATGTTCCTCTTGTTTTGTTCACGTTTCTATAGTTTATATAGAAAATATTTATTTTAATGTTATTACTCTTCTTAAAAACTTTATTTTTTCTTGTTTCCTTTCCTCACTGGGCTATTTTCCCTGTTGGAACCACTGGGCTTATAGCATCCTGCTTTTCCAACTAGGGTTGTAGCTTAGCAGTTAATAATAATAATAATAATAATGATAATAATAATAATAATTC
>NC_090750.1:65022444-65044944 GCF_036898095.1 Palaemon carinicauda | reverse complement strand
AATAAATTTTGCAATTTTAAGTCAAATGACTTTACAGAACTTTGGACTTGATGGTCTTTAGGTAGGTCTTAATGTGTCAGGTATTTTGGGGGTAAAAAACTTGATTGCATAGAAGTATATCTTAAGGTACAAATTGCTGTATAGTGGTCATGTTCATAGAAAATTTCTGTAGGCTAATTCTGAAATCCTGGTTAAGGTAAGTTGTGAAATATCAAAGTTTTTATATAATTATCGAATGTGTAGTAGTTTTTAGGTACTTATAAAAAGGGATTTTTTTTTTAATTGTTAAATAATCTATAAACTTCATACTAGCTGCCATAATATTTTTATGCAAATCCTCTAACAATTATATAAGTAAATAACTCGCTGATATTGACATATCTTTCTCCCTTCCAGGTAACAGATTTGGCCTTACAAGGTGGTGTGGTTGGCAGCCATTTTGAGATTCTTTTACACTTTTGCTGTAAGATGATGATAATATCCTGTAAAAATCTCAGCCATTAACTGTTATTTACCTACTGCAAATAAATGTTGAAAAGAGTATTGATTTTTTTTTGGGCCAAAAAGACATTTACTTTTTTTTCTCATTTTAGGAAAAGTTACTTTGTTATTCCTCCACCCCCCCCCCCCCCCCCCACCGTCCTGGATCTGACCAAAGGGTGCTCAATTATTGTAGAATAAGTACTTAGAATAGTTTGTTTATTTTTATATTTAGATTTTAGTTGAATATTTTTGTGGTCATTTTTTTTTATACTTTTTTTTAATCTATTTGTAATAAATATTTATTTTGGACTTGGCCTTTATCTATTCTTTTTTAATATTAAACAGTCTTTGAATTTTTGTTTTATTTTAGAAGGTATTGAATTGGCTTCAAAATGAATTTTTAATGAATTTTTTTGGAGCGGGTCAAAATCGACCCATCGAAACCTATCCAAGGTGGTGAAATAACAATACTTATCCAGGGTTATTGAATTGTTATTTCTAATAATTATAAGGTTGTTTAATTGATTTGTATAATTAATTCTAATATGAAATACTTCTTGTTGTACTGTAAGGAAACCTTAATTTTAGGAAATACGTTATTCAAGTTTTAGTGATAAATTTCGTATCCATTTAAGCACTTTTTGAAAAGGGTTTTTATGGCACAACAATTTATTTTTGTTCTGATTTCAGAGAGAAACCTGATTACTGAAAAGACTTAGCAGCTCTTCGAATAAAAGGTATGTCAGAAAAATACTACAGTATATTATGTTAATAATAATTTACTACTTGCCATGACTACCAAAAAGATAGAAAGTCAAGCCTATTACATAATTACTTGTTGGGGTCGGGTAGATATAACCCTAGAACACTGTTGCGAGTAGTTTTTACCTTGCACCCATTTGTTTCATGAAGGCACAGACGTATGGGTGGTGGCATCCCAGTGGGTCTATGTGTAGCTTCAGTTGGCTTATTAGTTCTCATGCTGGATGTAGTGTATCCACATTCGTGCCATCTTGGGACTGTGTATGTTTTGCTTTGGTTAAATTTTATCACATAACATACAAACTTGTATGGGTAATATTTACCCAATAACCTTGATACGATACAAACTTGTGTGGATAATATTTACCCCAAAGCCATATTAAAATACTAATATACGAACTTATGTGGGTAATATTTTTCCCCAAACTGTTCTTTGTTGCCAAGTGAAATTGTAAATGAAGATGATTATGTTGAAAGAGATTTTAAATAGGTCTGAAACTGACAAAGATTATGAGATACCCTCTAAATGTGATGTGGACAGTGATGAGTTTGATGAAATGGAGTTACAAAGTAGTGCATGCAAAAGACACACCTACACCAACACCCCACAAGACATGGGGTGTCCAGCGTGTAGGCCAACACCACCACTCTTCCACCAGTAAACCCCAAGATCCATGCCTGCCTTCTCCCTCTGCTATCTCGGCTGTAAAGGCTGTTGCTAGGTACCGTAAAAGGCTCCAGAGTGCGGCTGTTCAAGGTTTAACAAAACCAGTCACTCCTGCTGCGTGTGCTGTCTCTTCTGCTGCTTGTGATGTCTTTTATGCTGCCCATGCTGTCTCTGCTGTTGCCCATGACGTCTCTTCTGCTACCTATGACGTCCCTTCTGCTGCCCATGACGTCTCTTCTGCTACCTATGACGTCTCTTCTGCTGCCCGTGATGTCTCTCCTGCTGCAAGTTTTTAATCTCAGTTTTTTTGTTAAATTTAACATTATTTTTTTTTTAATTTCTCAAATGTTATCGCTGGATTATCAGAACATAAGACTAGTAGTTTATGGACATTCTATGTTCTTAGACAGTTTGTGATGTAGGCAGGCAAACTTTCATTGATTCCTAATAGAACTTTATTCAGCACTCCTTAATATTGCCAAAGTTTTTTCAACTTTACAAGGTATCTTGATTTCAGTCTTTAATTAATGAAAAGAAAACCAGTGACTGTACTGCCCAGAGTAGCCCTTCATGGAAGAAAAGTTAGATATATTGACAGAGTAGCCTAGTCCTCTAAGGAAGAAAATAGGCATAAGAACCCAAAGTAGACGGCGATATATGTAAAGAAAGTATTGATAGTGATAGTCAAAAAGTAGTCCTCTATATAGAAAGGAAGCAAGAGCCAAAGGAACGAATTAGATATACTGTACTGAGTTAGGTATCATTGCTAATTTATGAAGGTATGCTAATGGTCAATTGCAGGAGACTTTAGCCAAATCCTTTACTAACATTTTCTAAGAGTCTATATCACTTATTACTTTACTTCCCACTTTTTATCTCCAAGGTCCGGGTCAGTTAGGGATAAAGATAGGCGGAAAACTACGCCGATTCCTAGCTGGCCTCTGTGACCTAATTAACAAAAAATTACTAACAATGGAAAGTACTCTACGAGTCTAAGTCGCCTCTTACTTTATTTCCAGCTTTTTATCTCCAAGGTCCGGGTCAGTTAGGGATAAAGATAGGCGGAAAACTACGCCAATTCCTAGCTGGCCTCTGTGACCTAATTAACAAAAAATTACTAACAATGGAAAGTACTCTAAGAGTCTAAGTCGCCTCTTACTTTATTTCCAGCTTTTTAAATCTCTTGTGTCCGGGTCAGTTAGGCTTAAAGGAAAGACTTGCAAAAGTATGCCGATTCCTAGCTGACCTCTGTGACGTAATGTGCTGATTCCTGGCTGAGCCTGTCTGGGCTCAGTGAGGTGTAAAGGCACATCATAGCGCTCATGCGCGATTCACGCTGATTCCTGGCTTACTTCTGTGACTCTGTCACGGGTTGGTTACAGTGTTAAAGGCGTGTTTTGGAATATCCGGTTTCTGGCAAAAGTCGGAAACCGGCTAGTAAACGGTCCCGTTACCTTATGGCGAGGGACTTAGAACCCCCCTCAAAATAAGGTTTCAGGATGTCGGGGTAGTCTCAATGTTGGGGTGATCACAAGCCTCTTGATTGTTACTACTTTGATCCGCTCTGGTTTGGGGTTCCAGAGACGCTCAAGTGTTGGTGACATGTGCTTCCAAAATGTGCTCGCAACACATGGAGGTGGGTGCATGGTACTGATCTTGTACAGTGGACGTCCCCCCTGTCTCGAAGGTCATGACCTCATCGTGGTGAGACAGTGGCAACATGCTTCATACATGGTGTGCTTCAATACACTACAAAATTTTATAAGCATGGCTAACTATGACCATAACACCATTGGTTTAAAGTCTCCTGCTTGTACTGAAAGGGAAAAGCACCTTTAGAACTTAATGATAATATTTCCTAGGGTTGAAATAGTTTCAACATATTACATTAGTATCAATAGCTCTAAAAAAAATGCAAAGGGGGATAATAAAGGAATGGTGGTACAGTAGATTAAGTGGTACTTTTTTGTTGGTTTAACTTGAAATGAAATAAATTTTGCAATTTTAAGTCAAATGACTTTACAGAACTTTGGACTTGATGGTCTTTAGGTAGGTCTTAATGTGTCAGGTATTTTGGGGTTAAAAACTTGATTGCAGAGAAATATATCTTAAGGTACAAATTGCTGTATAGTGGTCATGTTCATAGAAAATTTCTGTAGGCTAATTCTGAAATCCTGGTTAAGGTGAGTTGTGAAATATCAAAGTTTTTATATAATTATCGAATGTGTAGTAGTTTTTAGGTACTTATAAAAAAGGGATTGTTTTAAAGAGTTTGGGAATGTGTTCTACCCCGTATATATTTATAAAATAGTTTATTATTTTTCCTGTTTTTGTAAGTTTGGACCTTTGTGATAACTTAAATATGATCATTATTTTTTTTTAATTGTTAAATAACCTATTAACTTCATACTAGCTGCCATAATATTTCTATGCAAATCCTCTAACAATTATATAAGTAAATAACTCGCTGATATTGACATATCTTTCTCCCTTTCAGGTAACAGATTTGGCCTTACAAGGTGGTGTGGTTGGCAGCCATTTTGAGATTCTTTCACACTTTTGCTGTAAGATGATGATAATATCCTGTAAAAATTTCAGCCATTAACTGTTATTTACCTACTGCAAATAAATGTTGAAAAGAGTATTGATTTTTTTTTGGCCAAAAAAACATTTACTTTTTTTTCTCATTTTAGGAAAAGTTACTTTGTTGTTCCTCCACCCCCCCCCCCAACCATCCTGGATCCGACCAAAGGGTGCTCAATTATTGTAGAATAAGTACTTAGAATAGTTTGTTTATTTTTATATTTAGATTTTAGTTGAATATTTTTGTGGTCATTTTTTTATACCTTTTTTATAATCTATTTGTAATAAATATTTATTTTGGACTTGGCCTTTATCTATTCTTTTTGAATCTTAAACAGTCTTTGAATTTTTGTTTTATTTTAGAAGGTATTGAATTGGCTTCAAAATGAATTTTCAATGAATTTTTTTGGAGCGGGTCAAAATCGACCCATCGAAACCTATCCAAGGTGGTGAAATAACAATACTTATCCAGGGTTATTGAATTGTTATTTCTAATAATTATAAGGTTGTTTAATTGATTTGTATAATTAATTCTAATATAAAATACTTCTTGTTGTACTGTAAGGAAACCTTAATTTCAGGAAATACGTTATTCAAGTTTTAGTGATAAATTTTGTATCCATTTAAGCACTTTTTGAAAAGGGTTTTTATGGCACAACAATTTATTTTTGTTCTGATTTCAGAGAGAAACCTGATTACTGAAAAGACATAGCAGCTCTTCGAATAAAAGGTATGTCAGAAAAATACTACAGTATATTATGTTAATAATAATTTACTACTTGCCATGACTACCATAAAGATAGAAAGTAAAGCCTATAGCATTATTACTTGTTGGGGTCGGGTAGATATAACCCTAGAACACTGTTGTGGGTAATTTTTACCTTGCACCCATTTGTTTCATGAAGGCACAGACGTATGGGTGGTGGCATCCCAGTGGGTCTATGTGTAGCTTCAGTTGGCTTATTAGTTCTCATGCTGGATGTAGTGTATCCACATTCGTGCCATCTTGGGTCTGTGTATGTTTTGCTTTGGTTAAATTTTATCACATAACATACAAACTTGTATGGGTAATATTTACCCAATAACCTTGATACGATACAAACTTGTGTGGATAATATTTATCCCAAAACCGTATTAAAATACTAACATACGAACTTATGTGGGTAATATTTTTCCCCAAACTGTTCTTTGTTGCCAAGTGAAATTGTAAATGAAGATGATTATGTTGAAAGAGATTTTAAATAGGTCTGAAACTGACAAAGATTATGAGATACCCTCTAAATGTGATGTGGACAGTGATGAGTTTGATGAAATGGAGTTACAAAGTAGTGCGTGCAAAAGACACACCTACACCAACACCCCACAAGACATGGGGTGTCCAGCGTGTAGGCCAACACCACCACTCTTCCACCAGTAAACCCCAAGATCCATGCCTGCCTTCCCCCTCTGCTATCTCGGCTGTAAAGGCTGTTGCTAGGTACCGTAAAAGGCTCCAGAGTGCGGCTGTTAGAGGTTTAACAAAACCAGTCACTCCTGCTGCGTGTGCTGTCTCTTCTGCTGCTTGTGATGTCTTTGCTGCTGCCCGTGCTGTCTCTGCTGTTGCCCATGACGTCTCTTCTGCTACCTATGACGTCCCTTCTGCTGCCCATGACGTCTCTTCTGCTACCTATGACGTCCCTTCTGCTGCCCGTGATGTCTCTCCTGCTGCAAGTTTTTAATCTTTCACTTTTTTTTTGTTAAATTTAACATTATTTTTTTTTAATTTCTCAAATGTTATCGCTGGATTATCAAAATACAAGACTAGTAGTTTATGGACATTCTATGTTCTTAGACAGTTTGTGATGTAGGCAGGCAAACTTTCATTGATTCCTAATAGAACTTTATTCAGCACTCCTTAATATTGCCAAAGTTTTTTCAACTTTACAAGGTATCTTGATTTCAGTCTTTAATTAATGAAAAGAAAACCAGTGACTGTACTGCCCAGAGTAGCCCTTCATGGAAGAAAAGTTAGATATATTGACAGAGTAGCCTAGTTCTCTGAGGAAGAAAATAGGCATAAGAACCCAAAGTAGACGGCGATATATGTAAAGAAAGTATTGATAGTGATAGTCAAAAAGTAGTCCTCTATATAGAAAGGAAGCAAGAGCCAAATGAACGAATTAGATATACTGAGTTAGGTATCATTGCTAATTTATGAAGGTATGCTAATGGTCAATTGCAGGAGACTTTAGCCAAATCCTTTACTAACATTCTCTAAGAGTCTATATCACTTATTACTTTACTTCCCACTTTTTATCTCCAAGGTCCGGGTCAGTTAGGGATAAAGATAGGCGGAAAACTACGCCGATTCCTAGCTGGCCTCTGTGACCTAATTAACATAAAATTACTAACAATGGAAAGTACTCTACGAGTCTAAGTCGCCTCTTACTTTATTTCCAGCTTTTTATCTCCAAGGTCCGGGTCAGTTAGGGATAAAGATAGGCGGAAAACTACGCCGATTCCTAGCTGGCCTCTGTGACCTAATTAACAAAAAATTACTAACAATGGAAAGTACTCTACGAGTCTAAGTCGCCTCTTACTTTATTTCCAGCTTTTTATCTCCAAGGTCCGGGTCAGTTAGGGATAAAGATAGGCGGAAAACTACGCCGATTCCTAGCTGGCCTCTGTGACCTAATTAACAAAAAATTACTAACAATGGAAAGTACTCTACGAGTCTAAGTCGCCTCTTACTTTATTTCCAGCTTTTTATCTCCAAGGTCCGGGTCAGTTAGGGATAAAGATAGGCGGAAAACTACGCCGATTCCTAGCTGGCCTCTGTGACCTAATTAACAAAAAATTACTAACAATGGAAAGTACTCTACGAGTCTAAGTCGCCTCTTACTTTATTTCCAGCTTTTTATCTCCAAGGTCCGGGTCAGTTAGGGATAAAGATAGGCGGAAAACTACGCCGATTCCTAGCTGGCCTCTGTGACCTAATTAACAAAAAATTACTAACAATGGAAAGTACTCTACGAGTCTAAGTCGCCTCTTACTTTATTTCCAGCTTTTTATCTCCAAGGTCCGGGTCAGTTAGGGATAAAGATAGGCGGAAAACTACGCCGATTCCTAGCTGGCCTCTGTGACCTAATTAACAAAAAATTACTAACAATGGAAAGTACTCTACGAGTCTAAGTCGCCTCTTACTTTATTTCCAGCTTTTTATCTCCAAGGTCCGGGTCAGTTAGGGATAAAGATAGGTGGAAAACTACGCCGATTCCTAGCTGGCCTCTGTGACCTAATTAACAAAAAATTACTAACAATGGAAAGTACTCTACGAGTCTAAGTCGCCTCTTAATTTATTTCCAGCTTTTTATCTCCAAGGTCCGGGTCAGTTAGGGATAAAGATAGGCGGAAAACTACGCCGATTCCTAGCTGGCCTCTGTGACCTAATTAACATAAAATTACTAACAATGGAAAGTACTCTACGAGTCTAAGTCGCCTCTTACTTTATTTCCAGCTTTTTATCTCCAAGGTCCGGGTCAGTTAGGGATAAAGATAGGCGGAAAACTACGCCGATTCCTAGCTGGCCTCTGTGACCTAATTAACAAAAAATTACTAACAATGGAAAGTACTCTACGAGTCTAAGTCGCCTCTTACTTTATTTCCAGCTTTTTATCTCCAAGGTCCGGGTCAGTTAGGGATAAAGATAGGCGGAAAACTACGCCGATTCCTAGCTGGCCTCTGTGACCTAATTAACAAAAAATTACTAACAATGGAAAGTACTCTACGAGTCTAAGTCGCCTCTTACTTTATTTCCAGCTTTTTAAATCTCTTGTGTCCGGGTCAGTTAGGCTTAAAGGAAAGACTTGCAAAAGTATGCCGATTCCTAGCTGACCTCTGTGACGTAATGTGCTGATTCCTGGCTGAGCCTGTCTGGGCTCAGTGAGGTGTAAAGGCACATCATAGCGCTCATGCGCGATTCACGCTGATTCCTGGCTTACTTCTGTGACTCTGTCACGGGTTGGTTACAGTGTTAAAGGCGTGTTTTGGAATATCCGGTTTCTGGCAAAAGTCGGAAACCGGCTAGTAAACGGTCCCGTTACCTTATGGCGAGGGACTTAGAACCCCCTCAAAATAAGGTTTCAGGATGTCGGGGTAGTCTCAATGTTGGGGTGATCACAAGCCTCTTGATTGTTACTACTTTGATCCGCTCTGGTTTGGGGTTCCAGAGACGCTCAAGTGTTGGTGACATGTGCTCCCAAAATGTGCTCGCAACACATGGAGGTGGGTGCATGGTACTGATCTTGTACAGTGGACGTCCCCCCTGTCTCGAAGGTCATGACCTCATCGTGGTGAGACAGTGGCAACATGCTTCATACATGGTGTGCTTCAATACACTACAAAATTTTATAAGCATGGCTAACTATGACCATAACACCATTGGTTTAAAGTCTCCTGCTTGTACTGAAAGGGAAAAGCACCTTTAGAACTTAATGATAATATTTCCTAGGGTTGAAATAGTTTCAACATATTACATTAGTATCAATAGCTCTAAAAAAAATGCAAAGGGGGATAATACAGGAATGGTGATACAGTAGATTAAGTGGTACTTTTTTGTTGGTTTAACTTGAAATGAAATAAGTTTTGCAATTTTAGGTCAAATGACTTTACAGAACTTTGGACTTGATGGTCTTTAGGTAGGTCTTAATGTGTCAGGTATTTTAGGGGTAAAAAACTTGATTGCATAGAAGTATATCTTAAGGTATAAATTGCTGTATAGTGGTCATGTTCATAGAAAATTTCTGTAGGCTAATTCTGAAATCCTGGTTAAGGTGAGTTGTGAAATATCAAAGTTTTTATATAATTATCGAATGTATAGTAGTTTTTAGGTACTTATAAAAAAGGGATTGTTTTTTTTTAATTGTTAAATAATCTATAAACTTCATACTAGCTGCCATAATATTTTTATGCAAATCCTCTAACAATTATATAAGTAAATAACTCGCTGATATTGACATATCTTTCTCCCTTTCAGGTAACAGATTTGGCCTTACAAGGTGGTGTGGTTGGCAGCCATTTTGAGATTCTTTTACACTTTTGCTGTAAGATGATGATAATATGCTGTCAAAATTTCAGCCATTAACTGTTATTTACCTACTGCAAATAAATGTTGAAAAGAGTATAGATTTTTTTTTTGGCCAAAAATACATTTAATTTTTTTTCTCATTTTAGGAAAAGTTACTTTGTTGTTCCTCCACCCCAACCCCCCCCCAACCGTCCTGGATCTGACCAAAGGGTGCTCAATTATTGTAGAATAAGTACTTAGAATAGTTTGTTTATTTTTATATTTAGATTTTAGTTGAATATTTTTGTGGTCATTTTTTTTATACTTTTTTTTTAATCTATTTGTAATAAATATTTATTTTGGACTTGGCCTTTATCTATTCCTTTTTAATATTAAACAGTCTTTGAATTTTTTTTTTTATTTTAGAAGGTATTGAATTGGCTTCAAAATTAATTTTTAATGAATTTTTTTGGAGCGGGTCAAAATCGACCCATCGAAACCTATCCAAGGTGGTGAAATAACAATACTTATCCAGGGTTATTGAATTGTTATTTCTAATAATTATAAGGTTGTTTAATTGATTTGTATAATTAATTCTAATATGAAATACTTCTTGTTGTACTGTAAGGAAACCTTAATTTTAGGAAATACGTTATTCAAGTTTTAGTGATAAATTTCGTATCCATTTAAGCACTTTTTGAAAAGGGTTTTTATGGCACAACAATTTATTTTTGTTCTGATTTCAGAGAGAAACCTGATTACTGAAAAGGCATAGCAGCTCTTCGAATAAAAGGTATGTCAGAAAAATACTACAGTATATTATGTTAATAATAATTTACTACTTGCCATGACTACCATAAAGATAGAAAGTCAAGCCTATTACATAATTACTTGTTGGGGTCGGGTAGATATAACCCTAGAACACTGTTGTGGGTAATTTTTACCTTGCACCCATTTGTTTCATGAAGGCACAGACGTATGGGTGGTGGCATCCCAGTGGGTCTATGTGTAGCTTCAGTTGGCTTATTAGTTCTCATGCTGGATGTAGTGTATCCACATTCGTGCCATCTTGGGTCTGTGTATGTTTTGCTTTGGTTAAATTTTATCACATAACATACAAACTTGTATGGGTAATATTTACCCAATAACCTTGATACGATACAAACTTGTGTGGATAATATTTATCCCAAAACCGTATTAAAATACTAACATACGAACTTATGTGGGTAATATTTTTCCCCAAACTGTTCTTTGTTGCCAAGTGAAATTGTAAATGAAGATGATTATGTTGAAAGAGATTTTAAATAGGTCTGAAACTGACAAAGATTATGAGATACCCTCTAAATGTGATGTGGACAGTGATGAGTTTGATGAAATGGAGTTACAAAGTAGTGCGTGCAAAAGACACACCTACACCAACACCCCACAAGACATGGGGTGTCCAGCGTGTAGGCCAACACCACCACTCTTCCACCAGTAAACCCCAAGATCCATGCCTGCCTTCCCCCTCTGCTATCTCGGCTGTAAAGGCTGTTGCTAGGTACCGTAAAAGGCTCCAGAGTGCGGCTGTTAGAGGTTTAACAAAACCAGTCACTCCTGCTGCGTGTGCTGTCTCTTCTGCTGCTTGTGATGTCTTTGCTGCTGCCCGTGCTGTCTCTGCTGTTGCCCATGACGTCTCTTCTGCTACCTATGACGTCCCTTCTGCTGCCCATGACGTCTCTTCTGCTACCTATGACGTCCCTTCTGCTGCCTGTGATGTCTCTCCTGCTGCAAGTTTTTAATCTCAGTTTTTTTGTTAAATTTAACATTATTTTTTTTTTTAATTTCTCAAATGTTATCGCTGGATTATCAGAACATAAGACTAGTAGTTTATGGACATTCTATGTTCTTAGACAGTTTGTGATGTAGGCAGGCAAACTTTCATTGATTCCTAATAGAACTTTATTCAGCACTCCTTAATATTGCCAAAGTTTTTTCAACTTTACAAGGTATCTTGATTTCAGTCTTTAATTAATGAAAAGAAAACCAGTGACTGTACTGCCCAGAGTAGCCCTTCATGGAAGAAAAGTTAGATATATTGACAGAGTAGCCTAGTCCTCTGAGGAAGAAAATAGGCATAAGAACCCAAAGTAGACGGCGATATATGTAAAGAAAGTATTGATAGTGATAGTCAAAAAGTAGTCCTCTATATAGAAAGGAAGCAAGAGCCAAATGAACGAATTAGATATACTGAGTTAGGTATCATTGCTAATTTATGAAGGTATGCTAATGGTCAATTGCAGGAGACTTTAGCCAAATCCTTTACTAACATTCTCTAAGAGTCTATATCACTTATTACTTTACTTCCCACTTTTTATCTCCAAGGTCCGGGTCAGTTAGGGATAAAGATAGGCGGAAAACTACGCCGATTCCTAGCTGGCCTCTGTGACCTAATTAACATAAAATTACTAACAATGGAAAGTACTCTACGAGTCTAAGTCGCCTCTTACTTTATTTCCAGCTTTTTATCTCCAAGGTCCGGGTCAGTTAGGGATAAAGATAGGCGGAAAACTACGCCGATTCCTAGCTGGCCTCTGTGACCTAATTAACAAAAAATTACTAACAATGGAAAGTACTCTACGAGTCTAAGTCGCCTCTTACTTTATTTCCAGCTTTTTATCTCCAAGGTCCGGGTCAGTTAGGGATAAAGATAGGCGGAAAACTACGCCGATTCCTAGCTGGCCTCTGTGACCTAATTAACAAAAAATTACTAACAATGGAAAGTACTCTACGAGTCTAAGTCGTCTCTTACTTTATTTCCAGCTTTTTAAATCTCTTGTGTCCGGGTCAGTTAGGCTTAAAGGAAAGACTTGCAAAAGTATGCCGATTCCTAGCTGACCTCTGTGACGTAATGTGCTGATTCCTGGCTGAGCCTGTCTGGGCTCAGTGAGGTGTAAAGGCACATCATAGCGCTCATGCGCGATTCACGCTGATTCCTGGCTTACTTCTGTGACTCTGTCACGGGTTGGTTACAGTGTTAAAGGCGTGTTTTGGAATATCCGGTTTCTGGCAAAAGTCGGAAACCGGCTAGTAAACGGTCCCGTTACCTTATGGCGAGGGACTTAGAACCCCCCTCAAAATAAGGTTTCAGGATGTCGGGGTAGTCTCAATGTTGGGGTGATCACAAGCCTCTTGATTGTTACTACTTTGATCCGCTCTGGTTTGGGGTTCCAGAGACGCTCAAGTGTTGGTGACATGTGCTCCCAAAATGTGCTCGCAACACATGGAGGTGGGTGCATGGTACTGATCTTGTACAGTGGACGTCCCCCCTGTCTCGAAGGTCATGACCTCATCGTGGTGAGACAGTGGCAACATGCTTCATACATGGTGTGCTTCAATACACTACAAAATTTTATAAGCATGGCTAACTATGACCATAACACCATTGGTTTAAAGTCTCCTGCTTGTACTGAAAGGGAAAAGCACCTTTAGAACTTAATGATAATATTTCCTAGGGTTGAAATAGTTTCAACATATTACATTAGTATCAATAGCTCTAAAAAAAAATGCAAAGGGGGATAATACAGGAATGGTGATACAGTAGATTAAGTGGTACTTTTTTGTTGGTTTAATTTGAAATGAAATAAGTTTTGCAATTTTAAGTCAAATGACTTTACAGAACTTTGGACTTGATGGTCTTTAGGTAGGTCTTAATGTGTCAGGTATTTTAGGGGTAAAAAACTTGATTGCATAGAAGTATATCTTAAGGTACAAATTGCTGTATAGTGGTCATGTTCACAGAAAATTTCTGTAGGCTAATTCTGAAATCCTGGTTAAGGTGAGTTGTGAAATATCAAAGTTTTTATATAATTATCGAATGTATAGTAGTTTTTAGGTACTTATAAAAAAGGGATTGTTTTTTTTTTAATTGTTAAATAATCTATAAACTTCATACTAGCTGCCATAATATTTTTATGCAAATCCTCTAACAATTATATAAGTAAATAACTCGCTGATATTGACATATCTTTCTCCCTTTCAGGTAACAGATTTGACCTTACATGGTTGTGTGGTTGGCAGCCATTTTGAGATTCTTTTACACTTTTGCTGTAAGATGATGATAATATGCTGTCAAAATTTCAGCCATTAACTGTTATTTACCTACTGCAAATAAATGTTGAAAAGAGTATAGATTTTTTTTTGGCCAAAAATACATTTACTTTTTTTTCTCATTTTAGGAAAAGTTACTTTGTTGTTCCTCCACCCCCCCCCCCCCCCAACCGTCCTGGATCTGACCAAAGGATGCACAATTATTGTAGAATAAGTACTTAGAATAGTTTGTTTATTTTTATATTTAGATTTTAGTTGAATATTTTTGTGGTCATTTTTTTTATACTTTTTTTTTTAATCTATTTGTAATAAATATTTATTTTGGACTTGGCCTTTATCTATTCTTTTTGAATATTAAACAGTCTTTGAATTTTTTTTTTTATTTTAGAAGGTATTGAATTGGCTTCAAAATGAATTTTTAATGAATTTTTTTGGAGCGGGTCAAAATCGACCCATCGAAACCTATCCAAGGTGGTGAAATAACAATACTTATCCAGGGTTATTGAATTGTTATTTCTAATAATTATAAGGTTGTTTAATTGATTTGTATAATTAATTCTAATATGAAATACTTCTTGTTGTACTGTAAGGAAACCTTAATTTTAGGAAATACGTTATTCAAGTTTTAGTGATAAATTCCGTTTCCATTTAAGCACGTTTTGAAAAGGGTGTTTATGGCACAACAATTTATTTTTGTTCTGATTTCAGAGAGAAACCTGATTACTGAAAAGACATAGCAATTCTTCGAATAAAAGGTATATCAAAAATATACTACAGTATATGATGTTAATATTAATTTACTACTTGCCATGACTAGCATAATTACTTATTGCATAATTACTTGTTGGGGTCGGGTAGATTTAACCCTAGAAAAAAAAGGTTGAAATCTTTCAGGAATCTGCCACCATTGACGCCACTAATCCTTTGATAAGATTTTTCATTATTGATGTTACAAATTCTAAATTTTTAACTTTTTATCAAAATTATATTATAAAGTACCCTTGGCAGAAAATGCTGAGAAAGCTCCTGCCTGGATCATGTCTGTAGTTAATTTCAATACTATTCTTCCCTTTGAAATGACAAATGCTGTTGAAACCTTCACACCTTTAATTTTCTGTTTCAGATGAGAAATGTTGCCATTGATGACACTGGTCCACGATAGTACTTGGAAAGAACATTAGAAGAACGTGAGACCTGTTTCTTGGCCTTAGGAAAGACCTGGCAGAAAACTACCATTGGGAAAAGTTTTGTAACTTGGGTCATGGATGTCGGGAGCGGAATGATTGCACCCAAGTGTGATAGTTGCATGCATCACATTATTGCCTACTCCTATAAACAAGGCAGTACAGAATTTATTGGTATGGCTGGATCTTATTACGAGGTTCTTTCTGAACTTTTCAGAAGTTGCTGTACCTCTGATTAATATCACCAGCCCTAAGATTGACGCCAGTGGACAGATTATCAACACGCCTCTGAAGCTATCAAAGTTTTGTCTTGAAGTCTTCATTTTGAAGGAATCTGAATCCGACAAGCTGTTTATCAAAGTAGAAGCTAGTGATATGGCTGTAGGAGCAGTTTTGATGCAGACCAGTGACGATAATGTACTACACCAGAAGTAAAGTGAAGCCGCCTCAGTTCCTAGAGTACAGTGGAAAAGGAAGCTTGGGCTCTCGTTCATGCTCTTGAAAAAATATTGATTCGTGTATAAATCATCTAATTATCTCTTGTATATAAAATTAATAGATAATCCATCTCTTGTATAGTTTTTTTTTCTGACTGTAATCCATTTTCTTTTGTAAGTAAAATAAAAAAAAATTCAAAATTAACTCTATGGGCCTTGGTCCGGCAGCTGTATAACATTGGGATATTGCTTATCAAATTTAAGATGAAACCTCATTGCTGATATGCTTTCCAGATGTTGACTTTGGCTTCTGTATACAAAAATTCTAATCTACAGTATTAGTTTGTCACTTGGATCTACAATGTTGTCTCTCCTTAAGGGGAGGGACATGTTAAGAAGTATCTTGATATTTGTCTCTTTTTGTGTTCAATATGTACTTGAAATTTATGTAATTGTATTGAACTGTTATTGTTTGCATTTTGTTATTCTTGCTGCTATACTTTAATAGTTTTAAGTTGGAATTTGTTTTCAAGAGTAGATTCACCGAGTCTGTGTAACTGTAAACGTTTAATTCAATTATCTCAAAGTATTTCGTAATTTGCTCCCGCAGGAATTGGTTTTTATGTCATTACTTTATTCTATTAGGAGTTGTACATTAAGTTTTTTTATGTGGTGATTTGAGTATTTAAAGATAAACCTAGATTTATATTAAGTATTTCTACATATAAAAGTCTTATTTAAATATAAGTTAGGTTAAGTTTTCCTTTAGTTTTTGTCTCCTTTATCATGTATTAAATCTTATCATCGCACAGTCTCTTTTTAGACAGATTCAGCTTTGTTACCAATAGCGTAACAACATTACTGTACATATAAATTATTTGTATGTGTGTGCGTATATTTCTATGCAAACACTTAATTCGTTCTTTACTCGTAGAAGCGCATAACTCTTGAGGTTTTTAGCAAGGTAGAGGGAGAAAGACCAGTGGCCTTTAGTGAACTCTCAGATGGTAGAAATGTCCCTTGGTCCAGTGCAACCCTTTCAAGTGGGAGAAGGGTACGAATGTCCCTTGGTCCAGTGCAACCCTTTCAAGTGGGAGAAGGGTACGAATGTCCCTTGGTCCAGTGCAACCCTTTCAAGTGGGAGAAGGGTACGAATGTCCCTTGGTCCAGTGCAACCCTTTCAAGTGGGAGAAGGGTACGAATGTCCCTTGGTCCAGTGCAACCCTTTCAAGTGGGAGAAGGGTACGAATGTCCCTTGGTCCAGTGCAACCCTTTCAAGTGGGAGAAGGGTACGAATGTCCCTTGGTCCAGTGCAACCCTTTCAAGTGGGAGAAGGGTACGAATGTCCCTTGGTCCAGTGCAACCCTTTCAAGTGGGAGAAGGGTACGAATGTCCCTTGGTCCAGTGCAACCCTTTCAAGTGGGAGAAGGGTACGAATGTCCCTTGGTCCAGTGCAACCCTTTCAAGTGGGAGAAGGGTACGAATGTCCCTTGGTCCAGTGCAACCCTTTCAAGTGGGAGAAGGGTACGAATGTCCCTTGGTCCAGTGCAACCCTTTCAAGTGGGAGAAGGGTACGAATGTCCCTTGGTCCAGTGCAACCCTTTCAAGTGGGAGAAGGGTACGAATGTCCCTTGGTCCAGTGCAACCCTTTCAAGTGGGAGAAGGGTACGAAGTATCTCACGATAATAAGTAAGTGAAGTTTGAAAATCCAGAGTGGAGCTTAACAACATGGAAACTTTAGTGTCCAAAATTGAACTAGGATGGCAAATTAGAACAGCCTTTGTCAGTTCTTGTAATATATGGCCTGGATATGTGTATTCACTGAAAGAAGACTGATTGGATTCGAAAAAAAAAGCCTTGGATGGAGGAACTTGGTTTCTACATTCTGGGAGAGAGCATGGCACTCCATATCAGCAAATAGGTTTTTTTTTCATGAACTGATAATAGGGAACACACTGCTTGAACACAGATATACAAAAGCATTCTTAGACATCTTCCTGTGGAAAATATCGCAACAAAATTTACCATTTTAGCAATAAGTAGATGATGCAATAAGTGACTACTGGATGACAGATCAAGACGGAGACCTGATATCGGAAGCAACGACAAACTTTGGTCTCGGCACTTGAGACACAAGTTGAAGACCAGGAAAACTAATGCAAACTTAAATCACAGATTCCCAGACATGACATTGAAAACCCTATACTCTTTCTTTTTTTAATGAGTCGTATTTGCACCGATTGGCAGCGGTGCCCTTTTAGCTCGGAAAAGTTTCCTGATCGCTGATTGGTTAGAATTATCTTGTTCAACCAATCAGCGATCAGGAAACTTTTCCGAGCTAAAAGGGCACCCCTGCGAGTCGGTGCAAATATGCCTCACTAAAAAAAAATTGACTATGGTTGAAAAAGCAAGATGCTCTAAGCCCAAGGGCTCCAACAAGGAAAGATAGCCAAGTGAGGAAAGGAAATATGGAAATAAATAAACGATATAAGAAGGAATGAAAAAAAAATAAAACATATTAAGATACATTAATATTAACACAGATATTTCATATATATTATCATTATTATTATCATTACTTCCTAAGCTACAACCCTAGTTGGAAAAGCAAGATGCTATAAGCCCAGGGGCTCCAACAGGGAAAATAGCCCAGTGAGGAAAGGAAACAAGGAAAAATAAAGTATTTTAAAAAGAGTAACATTAAAACATATAGACTATAAAAAGCCTTGTGTCAGTCTATTCAGGATGGTGTATAATTGTAGCTGTGTGGTTGGAAGACCCAGGCCCACATGGTTGAGGATAATGAAGCGTGAAGTGGGAGATGATGAATGGAGAAGTATTGATTTAAAAGCTCAATATAGAGACGACTGGCGAAATCTAACCGAGGGCCTTTGCGTCAATAGATGTAAGTGGAGATGATTATTAGGCACTATATGTTCTCCTAATCATTCCTCCACATTATATATATATATATATATATATATATATATATATATATATATATATATATATATATATATATATACATACACACATATATATAATATATATATATATATAATTTTAATTCAACCAATTTTCAATTGTATTGTTAATTATATCTTTCATTCTTTTATTTATTCGTTTATTTATTTATTTATTTATTATTATTATCATTATTATTATTATTATTGACTTATTAATTCATTGATCTATTGACAAAGTCTTTCAGATAATTGGGATAAGAAATGTCTTTATTTTTTTCGTATAAAATCAGGTTTATTTGCTCAAACCACAGGAAAAACGTCAGTGTATTGGCCTACACACACACACACACACTCTCTCTCTCTCTCTCTCTCTCTCTCTCTCTCTCTCTCTCTCTCTCTCTCTCTCTCTCTCTCTCTCTCTCTCTCTCTAAAGGAAGGCGCAGAAATAAGAAAAAAAATCCACATACTGTACTTTCGAGATCTGTGAGATTTAGTATCATGTACAATGTCTAGAGTCTAGACATTGTACATGATACTAAATCTCACAGATCTCGAAATTTTCCAGAAAATGATTGTAAACAAGAGTTTAATCCTTCAGAATCCATGTTCTGGTATAGACTTTCTTTTAATGCATACATTACAGGCTTTACATTAGCAGCAGTAGGGGACTCAGCAGTATGAAGCTTCGATCTGTGGTGGAAATGTGGGAGGTTGGGCTGTGGCACCCTAGCAGTACCAGCTGAACTCGGCTGAGTCCCTTGTTAGGCTGGAGGAACGTAGAGAGTAGAGGTCCCCTTTTTTGTTTTGTTTCTTGTTGATGTCGGCTACCCCCCAAAATTGGTGGAAGTACCTTTGGTATATGTATGGATTACAGGCTTTATTAGTAATTCTAATCGCTATTTATTATCTTAAAACAAATTTAACAAATACACTTTCAAACTTCGATAGAAAAATACCCAATTCTTTTGAATTTCTTTAAATATAAGACGGCTTACCTAAAAATCAGTCACATATGACAGTGGAAGAAAAAATAACCACTAACATAGTATTTTGGTTATGATAAATGACCTAACAAAATACATAGTATATAAATAATTCTATGCTTTGTATTGATGCAAAAGTGCAAGAGCTTGTGTGTAAAGATTAACCCTTTTACCCCCAAAGGACGTACTGGTACGTTTCACAAAAGCCATCCCTTTACCCCCCATGGACGTACTGGTACGTTTCACAAAAGCCATCCCTTTACCCCCCATGGACGTACTGGTACGTTTCACAAAAGCCATCCCTTTACCCCCCATGGACGTACTGGTACGTTTCACAAAAGCCATCCCTTTACCCCCCATGGACGTACCGGTACGTCCTTGCAAAAAAATGCTATAAAAATTATTTTTTTCATATTTTTGATAATTTTTTGAAAAAATTCAGGCATTTTCCAAGAGAATGAGAACAACCTGACCTCTCTATGACAAAAATTACCCTGTTAGAGTAATTTAAAAAAAAATATATACTGCAAAATGTGCTGGGAAAAAATAACTCCCTGGGGGTTAAGGGTTGGAAATTTCCAAATAGCCTGGGGGTAAAAGGGTTAAAAGAATTGACATTGAAATAGTTGAATTAGTTCGTTATGCATGTTGTATAAGATTTTCCATAATTCTGAATTTCCTTCGAATTCAGATCTTCCCGGACAGTACCAACCTGTTCGTAATATTAGTTAGTTCTAACATTTTTGCCTTCTTCATCATGAGGCTCAATACTACACAGCACACTAAAAGTTTTATTCCAGCTATGACCAAGTTGTGGAATGATCTTCCCAATCGGGGGGTAATTGAATCGGCAGAACTTCAAAAGTTCAAACGTGCAGCAAATGATTTTATGTTGAACATGCTGCTGTAAGTCTCTTTTTATGGTTTATATCTGGAAGAGCTGTTTTAATGTTGTTATTGTTCTTAAAATATTCTATTTTGATTGTTCATTACTTCACTTGCAGTTTATTTCCTTTCCTCACTAGGCTATTTTTCCTGTTTGAGACCTTGGGCATACAGCATCCTGCTTTTTCAACTAGGGTTGTAGCTTGGCTAATAATAATAATAATTCTATTTTGATTGTTCATTACTTCACTTGCAGTTTATTTCCTTTCCTCACTAGGCTATTTTTCCTGTTTGAGACCTTGGGCATACAGCATCCTGCTTTTTCAACTAGGATTGTAGCTTGGCTAATAATAATAATAATAATAATAATAATAATAATAATTCTATTTTGATTGTTCATTACTTCACTTGGTTTATTTCCTTTCCTCACTAGGCTATTTTTTCCTGTTTGAGACCTTGGGCATACAGCATCCTGCTTTTTCAACTAGGGTTGTAGCTTGGCTAATAATAATAATAATAATAATGCTGACTTAATCGAAACAGATACCCTGCAAAGATCCTTCTAGTGCTTCGGTTCAGCTGAATCGACGACTCCCACCATCCCGAGACCCGAGACCCGAGATGATGATGAGATGATCCTGTTGCAGGGTTGCCAGATTATTCGACTGGAATATCGTACATGAGCCTTAAAATTGTCGTTTTTCAACCAAAATTATCGTACTCAGTTTCAAAATAATTATTTACGAGTTACATGATTGACTTATTTCAAAATATTTTAGTATAATTGTTTAATCAAACTCACACATATATGTATATACATAAGGTATGTATCGTACATCGTACTAGACCTAAAATAATCGTACATGTACGATAATTATTGTACGAATGGCACCCCTGTCCTGTTGGAGTCCGGACCAGTGTTGCAAGGTTTTCTAAATAAGGAAAGGGCAGCTTCTAATAAACAGAGGCTTTAAAAGGCCAACCTATTAGTAGAAAATGGCCAAATGTTCATCAAGACCCGCCTTATTTCCATAGCTGACGGCCAACCAATTTATTTTAAAAAGGCCAAATTGAGGTCATTTGGCCTAAAAAAAGACCAAACTGGCAACCCTGATCCGCACGATTCTTTTTATTATTATTATTATTATCATTACTATCCAAGCTACAACCCTAGTTGGAAAAGCAAGATGCAATAAGCCCAGGGGCTCCAACAGGGAAAAATAGCCCAGTGAGGAAAGGAAATAAGGAAATAAATAAATGAAGAGAACAAATTAACAATAAATCATTCTAAAATAAGTAACAACGTCAAAACAGACATGTCATATATAAACTATTAACAACATCCAAAACAAATATGTCATAAATAAACTATAAAAAGACTCATGTCCTGGTAGGTAATGAACCTCTCTCTCAATTATTACAGCAATACATTCCTAGATGATGATGAATAGATGTGGTACTGCGACAAACACTACTACTTCTAATACTGATGATAATGATGGGTGAGTGTGAGGGTAAAGAACAACAATTTGTGAATATAATCTATAATTGAGTCTTTCAGTCGAGAAACATGCCAAGCGCCATTTTTAAAAAGTGTCAGAAATCGCGAATTACTCGGCAAATATAATAGTTAGGAGTTTCATATTTGTTATAAATAGTAGCAAATTTTATGCAGAACACAGTTAACCTAAAATATTTTCAATACGATGCACAGTTTTTTGGGGCTGAAAATTGGCAATTTTCAATCGCGATTCTGACACTTTTTAAAAATGGCGCTTGGCATGTTTCTCGACTGAAAGACTCAATTATCTTTTGAAAATTCATTACTTTTTTCGCAGTGATAACAATGATAATACTAATTATTATCATTATCATTGTTGAACTACATAATAGGTGTAAATCGCCTGATGAATGCGCACTAGATTTCAGCAAAAGGTATAATTTCATTAAAGGCTTGTTGCTGGTTACTAGTACTAGAGAACTATTTCCAATATGCATCTTCAATTTGTCGTTAGAGTTCTAGAAGAAGAAGTTTAAGAAGATTCAGTTAACATCCTGAAGTTGTCAGAATGTTTACAAGAAGTTTCATCCAGACTGTTATGTCCATATTTAAAGGGGAAGTCCGAAAGAGAGGCAGATAATTAGATGGGAGATAAAGTGAAGAATGATCTGGAGAGAAGAGGATTGGTGGAAGAGACTCCATTTGATAAAAAGCATATGAGATGGCGCATCAGGAAACCGACCCTTTAATGCAATGATAACGGTAGTAAGCTATGGTCAGCAGCTCTTCTAGGAGAAGGACACTCCAAAATTTAACCATTGTTCTCTAGTCTTGGGTAGTGCCATAGCCTCTGTACCATGGTCTTCCACTGTCTTGGGTTAGAGTTCTCTTGCTTGAGGGTACACTCGGGCACACT
>NC_090750.1:64979944-65017444 GCF_036898095.1 Palaemon carinicauda | reverse complement strand
TAGAATATTCCGCTGATTGGGGAAATTGAAGGGTTTACAACAGGAAAAAAATTGATTTCTACAAAACATTAAGGTAAAGAAACAATTTGCAGTTTTTTGACGAATCTGACACACACACACACACACATATATATATATATATATATATATATATATATATATATATATATATATATAGAAATGATTATCAACACACACACACACACACACACACACACACACACATATATATATATATATATATATATATATATATATATATATATGCATATGTATATATATACATATATATATGTATATATATATTTATGTGTATATATATATATATATATACAGTATATATATATATATATATATATATATATATATATATATATATATATATGGGTATTCAACGACTGACCATATTCATGTAATTAACCAGATAATGGAAATATCAACATAGTATGTCATTTATAGACTATGAGAAGGCTTTTGATTCTGTCAAAAGCTTAGCGGTAATGAAAGCCCTTCAAAGACCTAAAATAGACGAATCTTATGTTAAAACACTTGAAGATATTTATACGGGAAGTACAACAATCCTAAAACTCCATGAAGAGAGTGAGAAAATTATTCACAGCATGCCTAGAAGAAGTTTTTAAGATTTTAGATTGAGAAAATGTAGGAATTAATATTAATGGGAGACAACTTTAGATTTGCAGATAAAATAGTTAATTTAGAAAAATCATTTGAGGAATTACAAAAGGTGATAGATTTGAATGGAGAAAGCAGGAATGTGGAACTGAAAATTAATATGAGTAGAACTAAGATAATGTTGAATGAAAATGCAGACACACAAAAACAACAAAAGAGAGTTATGAACGAACTTCAGGAGATTGTAAATGAATATAGTACTTAGGGCAGACGACAGTAAGTGTTTCCCCTGGACACGATACATACATACATATACCAAGGCACTTCCCCCAATTTTGGGGGGTAGCCGACATCAACAAATGAAACAAAACAAAAAAGGGGACCTCTACTCTCTACGCACCTCCAGCCTAACCAGGGACTCAACCGAGTTCAGCTGGTACTGCTAGGGTGCCACAGCCCACGATACCGAAATTAAAAGAAGGATAACAATGGGTTGGAGAGCTTTTTGGTAAACAAAATGAGATTATGAAATGTAAAATGCCGCTTTCTCTAAAAAGCAAATTATTTAATCAGATGACCCTACTAGTATTAACTTATGCAGTAGAAAGTTAGAGCCTTACTAAAGCCTTAGAACATGACCTAGTTGTAACGCAAATGATAATACTAAGCGACGGAAAAAGAGCAACATGAATACGAGAGCAAACTAAAGTAGAGGATATTCTAACATGTAGGAAAAAGTAATGGTCGTGGGCAGGACATATAATGAGAATGAGAGACCATAGATGGACAACAATAATAACAGTATGGGTCCCTAGAGATTGGAAAGGGGAAGGAAGAGAAGACACTGGAGCGACGAATTAAGAAAGTTTGAGGGTGTGGACTGGCATAGAAAAACCATAAACACACGTAAGTGGAAGAACATGTGTGAGGACTTTGTTCTGCTGGGGACTAATGTCTGATGATGATGATGATATACATATATATATATATATATATATATATATATATATATATATATATATATATATATATATATATATATATATATATATATACATATATATATATATATATATACACATATATATATATATAATCCCCCGTTGCTAGTCCACTGTAAGACAAAGGCTTTAGACATGTCCTTCCAAACCCATCTGTTTATGGCTTTTCTATGCTAGTATACAACTGTAAAATTTTCTTAGCTCGTCAACCAATTATCTTCTCTTCCTTTCCCTGGTTCTTTTGCAATATCTAGGGACCCATTGCGTTATTCGTAATGTCCATCTATTATCTGTCATTTGCATATGTCATATCTATGTCGATTTCTTTTTTTTTCATGTTTTTTTAGAATACCCTCCATTTTAGTTTACTGTCGTATCCATGTTGTTCTTTATATGTCTGTTAGTGTTATTCCAACCAAGAGACAGATAAATGGGTAGTCTTTCATTTCTTCATTACATTGCTTGATCATATTCATCTCTTCCTCATAAGACTGCTACCATAGTCTGAACCCTCAATAAAGGTAATATCTTGGATAATAACATTTCAGGCATGACAATAATCATAACTTTCCAGGTACAAGAATGATGGACAGAGATCCCGAAGTAGGTCTAGCACCTCACAGAAGGCTCTCTTTAGACCCTGGTTTGGGAACAGCATTGGCTATCAAAACTGTTGAGGAAGTAAGTGCCACTCTGCAGGACTCCAAGCGACCACCTCAAGAGCTTGCTGCACCTCGGCACGCTGTTACTTTTAAAGGACTGGTGGCAGAAGAAGAACATAAAGATGTGAAGAAAGGAACCCCTCCTTACATGTGAGTTTCATTCAATCTGTTGAGAAGATTTTTCAAGATAGTGCTTTTTTGTTTCATGGAGTGCTTGCAATTGGAATTGTTTTATGCATAAGTACTAAGTAATGGCAGTATAACTTACTTCTCTGATATGTTAATATACTTCCCATAGTTACAAAAGTTCATTTGGTTACCCACAAGACACCTATTGACTAGGGAACAGGTACATCCTGAGGAATATTGATTATCAGGCCTCCTTCTACTTTCGTTTCACCATCTCACTCAGCATATATGTTGAGTATAGCTCAGATACTTCATGACAGGAATTTGGTAGTGATTTTGACTTTTGGACTTATAGAGAGTTTCATTTTTACCATTTGAATATTTTGGTTGATACCCATCTAAAAGGTTTTGTTAAACTTCATAAAAAACGCCAACAAACTTGCACATTAACACCGTTAATGTCAGTCTTTAACATATTCAACCTGGTATTACATGAACATTAACACATTTTTGTTAATATATATGTTGAATTGATGATATAAAAAACTTCTATACTTATCTTGTATAGATATACTAAATCATTGTACTAATCAATAAAAAAATAGAATACATTATTACTAATATGTGCAAACCTGATTAATTTACCTTGCGTGGTTTCAGAAAAAAAAAATTATAAATACATATAGAAAAGAGAAGATATTAAGGAAAAGTGTTTACTAATTTATGGAATATATCAATGAAAGAAAGAGCAAGTTTAAGGATGTATTTGTGAGAAGAGAGTAGCTAGGAAATAATTCACTATTTGATTATAGCATAGGTTTAGGAAAATGGAAGCACAGGTTAGAGAAAGATGGATCAGAATACTGCTGTAAGGATATACAAGATAGCTGAGAATGGCGAAGAAGAAAAGAGGAAAACTTAGGAAAAAAAAGGATATAGGGGTCTAGGGTACAGATACAGGAGCATCTAAAGAGTTGTTGAAAATCTAAAATTGGGTCACATAATAACAGGAATCTTTCGTATGCTTAGGAAGGTGTGAAATAGGCGCAAAACAGTGAGTGATGGGAAGAGAAAATTAAAATTTTACAGAGAGAAAAACCATATTATTTGAAGAGCAATGGTATGATCAAAGGTGTTTATATACACGAATATAGGAGGATACATTAGGTATACAGGATGAATGAGACGGACTGATGTGCAAGCAAGCAGAAGGTTGTAACTTGGAGACAAGTCGAATGCAATTACTTTTTTTTTGGCGGGGGGCAGAGCATGAGTATATATACAACCCATTCCAGTCAAGAACGGCACAAAAATTCAAACACCCCCTGATGCTTGAAAATACAGGCATAAATAGCTTCTCAGTACGAGGGGAGAGCGATAACTACAATACACAAAAAACAGAAATATAGTTACAGTGTATGAGCGTGTGTGAGACACCTGCGATACATGACTCTCTCCCTAAAAATAAAAGACATACATGTGAAATAGGGCACCTTGCTCTTGAGAGGTGTTCTGTAAGCAGGTCATCTGGCAGGTAATATGCAGGTTTTAGGCAATAAATGGAGACTCAATCTTCTTTGCCAAGCATGTTGAGAAGGAATGCTTTGAATGTATGACAAATCACGAGGAAAGGGCCCGAGTAAGGGGCATTAACAGTGGCTTGCTAGTGTTGTTGCACAGGAAATCATGCATTGATGAGTGCAGATCTTTCGGTATGTGTTACTTAGCTGGGGGTTTGTAAGTCTGGCGGCTTGGAGTATATTTTCCCACAACATGAAGTAGGTGCTGGAGATTGTCGGAGGAGGTTCAAGACGGAAAAAATTTGGCAGGGACGACCAACAGGTTGCCATACACCATTTCAACTGCTGAGACATTCAGGGTGTCCTTAAGAGTGGCCCTTAGTCCAAGAAGGACCCAGGGAAGCTGGCCAAATCAGTTGGAGTCCTTGTAGCGGAACATCAAAGCTGCTTTGAGGGTACAGTAAAAATGTTCAACCATACCATTGGCAGCAGGGTTGTATACGGTTGTCTGATGAAGGGTGATACACGGAAGATTCATTAATGATGTCCAAAATTGAGAGGTGAAAGTGGTACCCCTGTCGGAAGTAATATGCTCATTGATACCAAATCTCACTGTCCATCTGAAGAGTAAGGCAGATGTACACGAGGCGGACGTTGCAGTTTCTATGGGAATGGTTTCATGCCAAAAAGTTGAGCGGTCGATGACAGTAAACAGGTAGTGATGTCCATGTGATGTGGGTAAGGGACCTACAACATCAACGTGAATATAGGAAAAGCACAGCTGATATTGAGGAAAGGTGCCCACTCCTGAATCCATGTGTCGATGTACTTTTGAAGCTTGGCATGAAGTACAGGCGAGGACCCAATCCTTAGAATTCTTAGAAATTCCATACCAAATGAACTTTGTCTTTAGTAGGTGTGCAGCAGAAGGGCACGAAGGATGAGAAAGGCCATGAATGAAATCAAACATTTGTCGGCACGTGGGAGAAGATATCCACAGTCTAGGTCTACCAGTACTGACATCACAGAGGAGGAAGGTGTTGGATTGTTGAGGGACGTCCTCCCAACGGAGGGATGTGCAGGATGTTCTACATGCTTGGTACTCTGGATATTTTTGTTGGGCTTCTGCCAAGGCATTGTAATTCAATCCCAGGTGAATGGCAGCCAATGGGCTGGACTGACGACTGAATGCATGCACCAGAGGCATGTGGTCCATGCGAATGACAAAGAGCATACCTTCCAAGAAGTGTCGAAATTGACGAACAGCCATGTGCACCGCCAGTGATTCGTGGTTATTAAGGAGTTTGTAAGAAACAGTACACAGCTGTGCTTAATATATTAGATTAAGTTTTTGAATTGGTAGAAGTTAGACATTTCACTGAAATTTGGGTTCTGCGGGGAAGCGGGTGTGAAACAAATTACTCGCTAATAAAGACATCCGTTGACCACTTTTACTCCTGTCTAATGATAAGGAATTATGATGATAAAGTATTATATTATTTCGAATTGATAACTACTTGATGGGTTTTCTTGGTATTTTACTTTTCTTAATTTTACAATACACTCTGATATTAGCAGAATATTTGTTTGATATTTTACTTAATCTGAATTACTGTATTCGTAATCAATAGTTTATATAACGTTTCATATCTTATCATTCATCTTTATATTTGAATGATATAAGGAGGATTTTCCAATTAAATTATATTTTGTAATTTTAATAAAAATATAATCCCATCTCAATATTTTTTCCATCTAATTTTGAAGATAAGCCATTTCAAGTTCATAGATTTTCTTTTGTATATGAATCTAACAACATTATTTCAGCGGTGTCGATGTGACAGGTCATCGGGAAAGGCTAGTGAGAGCTCCATCGCCCTTGCAACTGGTAGACGAAGCGAGGGCTGGCAATTTCACACCCATGCAATGGTCAAACCATCATGTAGATAGACATCGCCACGCACATCGGCTATTACAGGACTCTGACGCGTAAGGTTCTGGTATTTCATTTCTTCTCAGAAGTTGACAGTGTAAAAGGATAGATTTTTCAATGTGTGTAGATGAGGCTAGTGACCAATGCCACTCTTATTCCAGACTAAGAACGAAGTGCCGACAGACAGAGGACTACACGGACGAACGTACACACAACGCTCAAGATTCCGTGACAGATGGACTGGATAATCGCATTTCTTCTACGATTGAAGTCCGCGAACACCTTCACCATGCTATCAGGAATACCATTGATGAACTTGCTTTGCAAGACACCATGAAAACTAGGTTGCAGGTCCTGCTGCCTTTTTCCGTATATTTATCTTCCTGCGAACATGTTTTCTTTGACCAAATCCATTTTGATTTGCCAAATTTAACATGGTAATGTTTTTTCTTGAAACTTCAAGAAGAATTAGAATTCAAATGGCTTCTCCATTGCAATGTTGATGCGATTATCTTGTACTTCGAGAGAGAGAGAGAGAGAGAGAGAGAGAGAGAGAGAGAGAGAGAGAGAGAGAGAGAGAGAGAGAGAGAGAGAGACTGATAAGGCACATTATCATTACAGGTTGCACTTTTTACGCTTGAGTTGCCGGAGAGGAACAATGAAGAATGCATTCACATCAGAAGGTTCAGACTTGGGGTTGACCGCACCTATGATCCCGTCACTTACGCCCTCAATAAGGTATTTTACCTGTGTTAAACCATAAAGAGAATTTGGCTGCCATGGGAAATCTGATTGAGAAATATTAGCAGACAAGGTAGAGATAATAACTTCTTTAATCTAAAGGAAATGACACAAGAAGAGTGTATCTATGGGTAGTTCATTGTGATCAAATGATTACGATGATGGACAAATACCTGTGATAATTGATGACTAATTTATGTTTGATGAAAAGGTTTAGTAATATACTGATGAGATAGCACGTACCATGCATACATTCATATTTGGTTACACATAAACAGTGAGTAATGTTTTTAAGAATTTTGTAGCTTGCAACAATTGTTTCCGAGCCAGTAGTACTAAAGCTTTTGATATGCTTTTTGTAAAGTTATCTGTACTTAATGAAGATTCAAAAAAGAATCATTCTGAAATACAGTAGTGTCATGTCATCTACACACAATGCTGGTAGATTGAAATGAATTAAACTGTTTCTTGTATGTATTTTATTATATTTATTACTCATTCTTAAAGGAAAACGAGACACTGCACACTGGTCGTTCACTTCTGACTCAAACACTCAACGACACCGAAGCGCAAATTGCACGACTGCTAGAAGTGAAGAGACTCCTGGAACATGACTGGTCCGATAAACAAGAAGCCTTTCAGCTGGATCACTCGGCTGCCAAACTTGTCATTGAATCTGTCAAAGCCCAATACAAAGTGAGAAACATTTTATGTATATATATAGCCCTACACCATAGAATTCAGGCTGGAGGATTAGATTCAGTATATTCTCTTATATCTTCCAAACATTTTTTTTACTCTCCTGATTGTAAAAGTCTTTAATACTAGATTTGGAGCTGTTATAGAAACATCATCATTTGAAGACTGGCAAAAGCATATAGCGGAATTTTTTAGGAAGGCGATGTGCCCAGCTCAAAATCTTTAACATGTTTTGGCCACAAGCATCGTGATTGGCTGCAACCTTCCCACAGCTAATTCATGTAATAATAATAATAATAACAATAATAATAATAATATTAATAATGATAATAATAATAATTATAATAAAATAAGATTATAGGTAGTTTTGATACCTTAAATACTGACCCATGCGGCTGGCGTACACAGCACACCCGTGTAGCCTACCGCATGTCAGAAAGGAGGAGCAATGACAGCTTTCTCTGGCAGTAAATAGAAAGCCTTTCTAAGCATAAGTCTTGCACCGTATATTCCTAATGTTTGAATATTAGATAGAGTTCGCCATAGACAAATAAGGTTTAAGAAAAAGCATTCCTAGACATGTAAAGATTTTAAATTTGATCTCAGAAGAGTTGTGCAGTAGCAGGAGTAGAAACCTTAGAAGAAGCAACAGCAGCCAGCAGTAGAAGTAAAGCCTCAGCAGAAGCAAAAGAAGCATCTTCAGCAGCAGAGTAGTGGTATCAGCAATAGCACCAGGCAGTAGCATCAGCAATAGCACCAGGCAGCGGCATCAGCAGCAATAGAATCCTCAGCAGAAACAAACGCAGCATCATTAGAAGCAGAGAGCAGTAGCATCAGCAACAGTAGCAATCACTAGAAGCCTCAGTAGAAGCAAAAGCAGCATCATCAGCAGGAGAGAGCAGTAGCATTAGCTGCAGAGGAAAGCAATAGCACCAGCAACAACAGCAAGCAGTAGTATTAGAAGCCTAAGCAGAGGCAAAAGCATCATCCATAGAAACTGAAAGCAGTAGGTGCTGGTACTGCTGCTACTGTTAAGGGCTGGTGCTGCTTGCTATTGCTGCTGCTGCTATTGCTAGGTGCTGGTGCTGCTTGCTTCCTACTGATGCTGATGTTTCTGTTGTTACTTGGTGCTGGTGCTGCTGGTTATCAATGCTCTTTCTGCTGTTGCCTTTGGGTGCAGCTACTGCTACTGCTGTTGTTTGTTGCCGCTAAAGCTGTGTACTACTGCTGTTGCTGCCGGCTGCAGTTGCTACTGCGGCCTTTGTTGTTGCTGATGTTGTTGCTACTGCTGCTGCGGTGTTGTCAATACTGTTTGTGCATAGGCAGAAAGCATATGCAGTTCTTATGGTGTTGCCAATACTTTTTGTGCATGAGATAATGATTATTTACGAGTGAAGCGAGCCACACTGGAGCAGACCATTTGAGTGGCAGCCAGGCAGTGTTAAAGATTTTGTGCTGCACCCCATCGCAGCAATTTTTTTTTAGTATTTATTCTTGGTAAGCACTACTGTACTAATATTCCTATCTTCGTAATTTGATGTTTTTTTTTTACCTATACCACCATAGACAAAAACAGTCAAATTAACGAATTATAATCGTTCTATTAATTGCATTTTCCAGCCAGTGTCAGCAGCCCTGCACGAAGGGTCCACCGTACCCGATTCATGGAACCAAAGAAGCAAACTACACCAGGAAGTTTGTAGAAGAGAGATCATTTCTGGTACCCAGTTAAGAGGAGCTGCCGATCAGGTTAAACATTTTTTTTTCTATTTACCTTTGGTGATATATACAGACGCTATTGAATATTGAATATTTGGTTGCAAAATGTTTCTAACCTATCTGTTGGACATAAATGGATGAGTTAGTCTTTACAGATATCAAACTTTGATATCAAAGTTGTAAAAATAAAAAAAAATAAAATAAATAAAAAATACTTCTATGCCTATAATTCTAATATCGATTTTCATGTATGTGTTCTAAGTCTGACTTAAGAGTTTTTACAATATTTGAAAACAATGATTTAAGCTTTTTGATCATCATTTATGTGGAATTTGTGTTTCCCTGCGTAGTTTTTCGGTTTTGTTAAATATATTGATCTTATGTTATCTATGCATTTAAACCCTTGACAATAATTTTTACCCATTTTTTTTTTTTATTATCAGACAACAAACGAATTTCACATGACAGTATTTTGAGTATTTCAACTATCCGATCGCATACTTATATATAAATGTTTTTGTCATGAAATGTCAGATCCTATCATCAACCTAGCAATATAATTAACAAATCACTGTCCATAAATTCATTGAATAAACCAAAAAATGAAAAAAATTACAAGGTCTCCCTGTTACCTTATTGTGGAAGTAACTATAAAAAATCAAAGAATGTTAAAAGGAAAATGATTAGCCTACAATATTCTTCATATGTCCATTTAAATATTTTAGTGTAACTAAACTTATACATTCAAGCATAAACTCAAAACCTTTCTTTCTATGTATGCATATCATGATATTCTAAATGATTTCATTCTGATATATTCAAGTGAATGTTTGTTTTAAATATTATGTAGGCTATCTTTAATCTCAAACCAAACATCTTATTGCCACGACTTCTACTACCTTCTCTGCATCTATGTATCTAACTACCTATAAGTGATTATATAAGTTTGTACTTTTCTCCCAAACTTACATATTTAAGCATAAACTCAAAACCTTTCTTTCTATGTATGCATATTCTGATATTCTAAATGATTTCTTTCTGATATATTCAAGTGAATGTTTGTTTTAAATATTATGAAGGCTATCTTTAATTCCAAACTAAATTTCTTACTGCCACGACTTCTACTACCTTCTCTGCATCTATGTATCTAACTACCTATGCAAGATTATATAATTTTGTACTTTTCTCCATATAACAGGCCCTCCGAGAGGTAGCCAGAGACGTGGAGGCTACAGGAGAGGCCACTGACGTGGCTCTGAATACAAGAATCATGGAATTAGAAGATGCAAAAGCGAAGCTGATCATTAAAGATTCCATGGTAATGGAAGAAATGAAACCATG
Organism: Palaemon carinicauda; assembly: GCF_036898095.1. Taxonomy (NCBI): domain Eukaryota; kingdom Metazoa; phylum Arthropoda; class Malacostraca; order Decapoda; family Palaemonidae; genus Palaemon; species Palaemon carinicauda. The sequence goes on along the minus strand of NC_090750.1, from coordinate 65,007,066 downwards.
GTGACAAATTACTATTTCATGTTGAATACCATTAACATTGACTGTTACCATGAATACCATTAATATTGCCCGTTATGATGCATACCATTAATATTGCCTATTAACATGAACATTTCTCTTACCATTATTATTAACACTTTGCCTATTGCCTTTTATATAATTAACATTGAATATCACTAAGCAAATATATACATACATATATATATATATATATATATATATATATATATATATATATATATATATATATATATATATATAGTCCCTCCTTGGGCCCCCAAAAAAAGTTTGTTTAAGAGTTTTAACTGAAGAAATTATTCTATATTTTTTTTCTGAAGAAATTAAATGTAGAGTCATCCCCGCCCCCCGAAACAAAATCATGTTTTTCTCAAATTCATTCCTAGTAAGAGACAGTAAAAGACTATGGAATCATTTCCATTAAAGGAGTTACTTGCTCACTCTCTGCGGAACAAATGTATTTCTTGACAGTTCCATAAAAATATTTAGAGAAGATAAAATAGTCCAAGCATTTTCTTTCACATAATCATCATCATCATCATCATCATCATCTCTTCTTACGCCTATTGACGCAAAGGGCCTTGCGTAGATTTCAGCAGTCGTCTCTATCTTGAGCTTTTACATCAATACTTCTCCTTTCAGCATCTCTTATTTCACGCATAATAGTCCTCAGCCATGTAGGCCTGGAGTTCCAATTCTTCTAGTGACTTGTAGAGCACATTTAAACGTTTGGTGAACTAATCTCTCTTGGGGAGTGCGAAGAGCATGCCCAAACCCTCTCCTTCTACTCCTCAACATGATCTTATCCACACATGGAACTCGAGTAATCTCACTTATAGTTTCATTTCTAATCCTGTCCTGCCATTTAAATCCTAATATTCTTCTGAGGGTTTTGTTCTAAAATCTACAAAACTTAGCCTGATTTCCATATGTAATTTCAGGCGATTTGATTTCCAAATTTTACTTAACTTAGCCATTGTCTGATATGCTCTTTCAATCTTTCATTAAACTTCAATTCTAAAGACCCTGTATTAGAGATCATAGTTCCTAATTCTTAAATGATTTTACCTCATTAATACTTTCTCCTTCCATTGATTTTTCGTATTCCATTGCATATTCCAATCTTATCATCTGTGTCTTTCTTCTATTTATCTTGAGCCCAACCTCCTGCGATATTTCATATATTCTGGTAAGCAAGGAGTGCAAATCCTGTGGAGTTCTGCTATTAAGGACAGCGTCATCACCATACTCTAGGTCAGATATTTTTCGATTTCCAATACTTCACCATTCCAACTGTTCTACGCATTACAAAATCTATGAGAAAGATAAACAACATAGGTGACAACACATTCCTTTGGAATACTCTGCTGTTCACTGGAAATTCATTTGATAGGACTCCACTAACAGTAACGTTGCACTTCTTATGCTCATGGACAGACTTAATCAAATTTATTTATTTAAGAGGAACTCCATAATTTTGTAGGACTCTCCACAAAATTGTCCGATGCACACTATTAAAGGCTTTTTTCATAGTCCACAAATGCCATCAAAAGTAAATTTCTATATTCTACATATCACTGTACAAAACGTCTTAAAATGACAATTTGGTCAGTACAACTTCTACTTTGTCTAAATCCTGCTTGTTCGTCTCTAAACTTTTCATTATTCTTCCTCTCTATTCTCTTTAAAATAAGCATTTTATACATTTTCCTGACAACTGATGTAAGTATGATGCCTCTGTAATTATTGCAACCAGTCAGATCTTTTTTGCCATTTTCACCAACACTCCTAGCTCCCATTCATCAGGGTTTGTCTCTTCACGAAAATTCTACAAAATAATCTTGTATGTATTCCGAGGGTCAGTTCATTTTCTACCGATATTATTTCAGCAGTTATTCCATCGTATCCAGGGGCTTTCCATCTCACGAGTTTTTTCTTTCACTTAATAACATAATTTTTAATCCTTTTGCCTAAAGGAGCTATTTTTTCGTACAATTATAGATACAGGAGAACTAATTGAGAAAATTAATCAGCTATTCATTTTTTCATAGAGAGAATATTCCTCCATTTCTTATCCGTAAGAATACTCTAATTGATAAATGGAATTACGTATTCATTCATGTTCTGAAAAGAAATTTGTAATTATTTAATTTGAGGAAAAACGTTACTTGATCATTTCAGCTCAGGAAAGAGATTGCAGAAGAGGAGACGAGCATTGCTTCATTACGACAAGCATTGCAAGATAAGGAATCCCCATTGCAAGTTGCACAGAGTAGGCACTGGACTCGTTCTTTCAGACCAGGGGCCGACAGGTGTTTGGATCACCCTCATTACAGGTGAGTGTATCATTATTATACTTTACTTCAGTAAATATGAGAAAAAAAAATATTTTTTCAATGAAAGATTTCAAGGTCAAGGAAATTAATACTCTGTGGATAATGTGGGAGGTTGGGCTGTGGCACCCTAGCAGTACCAGCTGAACTCGGTTGAGTCACTTGTTAGGCTGGAGGAACGTAGAGAGTAGAGGTCCTCTTTTTTGTTTTGTTTCTTTTGTTGATGTCGGGTACCCCCCAAAATTGGGGGAAGTGCCTTGGTATATGTATGTATGTAGCTATTAGACGATGAAAAAATGTATAAAGGCTTGCATTTCATTTGGTTCAGACGGAATGGCAAATCTATTCACAGAAAAAAAAAGTCTAAATGTCTAAATAGATAAATTGGGCATATGGTCTAATCTGCATCCTTAATGTTCTACCGTTAATTGCCAATACACGTGGCCAAACCTATCATACGAGAGTTAAGCATTTAGCTCAGTTGCAAGATATAATAAAAAATAATGCTAATTATCTGATAAAAGACAGTAATGTAAAGACATGGCAGTACTTTACTTGCCCAAAACTAGCAAAATTTGACCTGCCAAACTACTGACGTGTTTAGACTAGTTTATACGAAATGAACTACTATAGCTCAGCTTAGCAAAGATTTTTAACCAAAGGACTAGAGCAACTGAATGATTATTGGTCGTTGCAGGTTGAAGGATGAACTCGATGAGCTTCCTAGGAATATAGAGACCTTGCGAGATCGCTTGAAAAACAGCGAGGACACCCTCGAAGAACTCCATCGTCTTCACGAGGATTTCTCCAAGGATATCCTAAACCGAGAGCATACAATAAGTCTGGAGAGGCGATGCGTCACTGTTAGGAGCCTGAAACCAACTCAGGAGAAACTACAAGGACTCTGAAGATATTTAGAGGAGTGTGCGATGGATGGGTGTCTGTAAAAGTGTGTGAAGGGGATTCTAGAATTGCAGTAAGGCTAAGAAAGAATATTTTCAGCTCAAAGCTAAATGTAGCCTACTTGAAAAAAGCCTTATGTCAGTCAACCTTTTGCAGTTTTCATTAGAAAGAAGCAGTACTGAAATCATTGACACTGAAATCCCTGATCTTGTACCAAAATTAAAGTGATATTTTAAAGAAAAAAGTAAACTGCTCGAATGAGTATTTTCCTTTAGAACATCTGTAATAAGTAAAATTAATAAAAATTTATTACAATGATAGCTAACAAGTAAAATTATTGTTTTTATTCATTACAAACTACATGTTTATCTATATATCTTTAGACATATCATATTATATATACAGTATATATATATATATATATATATATATATATATATATATATATATATATATATATATATATATATATATATATATATATATATGTATATATATATGATAGTCTCGTGGTCTGGGAACCAAAATATAATATTATGTATATTACAGCTAGCAAGCTACACAACCTCTCGAGTTCCAAACTCACCTGTTTGTTTTTACATCAAATCTGTAACAATTGAAAAATATTAATACCCAAGCTCTGAAGTGCTTACATAACTCCCAGACAGCAATATACAAAAACACTGAACATCCAAATGTCTCTTAAGCACACTCAAAACAAAACTGGGTAATTATTACTACGATCTATTCAAACAACTTCTTACTTCGATTATTTAACTGGAATACGAGTGAGCACTGAAATAAACACTGATGATTGAAATAATACACTCTTTACAAAAATGAATATATTCTATATGAATTACAACACTTTGAAAGATTTTACATAAAAAAAAACCAAATAAATCGCTCGAAATGTTAAGTCTGAACAAAACTTAGATAAAGAAAAAAGAATTGTTACACTCTGAGAATTATATACTCAATTAACTTGAAATATTATACCAGAATAAAACCTTAGACCATGACAAAAAAAAAATAATTACACTCTAATGCTTAAACTCTTAAAGAACTTATATAAAGTAACTGATAAACTTACTAACTTCATGTATTTTCGTAAATCTCACTGGGCCAGTTACAAGAATTTACACAATGCCTTTGACTTCTTTGTATCACTTCACCATATTATACACAATATATGTCGTAATTAAACTTAATCACTTTGGAGAAGACACACTATAGGCACTTGGAGAGAGAGAGGAGATTAACTTTGGCTCTTTCACAGGACGGCTGTTTCTCTTCTGCTGCTATGCAGCCCTGGGGCGCCTATATATGAATTAGCTACTTCCAGAATATTCTAATAGATTATTCTCGTGGCTTGGGACCCGACTTCAGCGACACCAGAGTTATCAACTATCACGTATCAGACAGGAGACTCAACTTCACGCACGGCAACTCTCTCTCATCTAACTTTACCCACCTTTGTCCTCGGAAATAAAAAAAAAGTTAAAAATCTAACACTGGGGTTTTCGAGAACCTTCCAAAACAAGTAGCAAATATAAGAATTACGTATTTTCTCACAAAAATGACACAATACCTCATAAAAATATGAAAAGAAATTTACATAAGACCTTGTTCATAACTCGTATGGATCACATAATACTCTCAAACAGTTTACGTAAGACTTTGTAACAATATACGTGCCACAGTCGCACTCTATGTGGCGCCTAGACTATTAATGCGACTACTGTTCGAAAGCATTCTAAGACGCTTGAGCCTTCAGCTCCGACTTGTGACTGAAGTGTAAACATAATGCAAGTACTTGGATACAAAATACATAAATCACAAATGAGCTGCACTCTAAACGATTCTCATCTTTTGCCACACATTGGGTAGAAACACATCCTATCCTTGTGGGTTTAACTTATGCAGAATTTAATACATTATGGCATCCACTACAACACTTATAATCAATATTGAAACATGTTCTATCAGTGCAATATGTTACACATTACTTTCAATACTTGTAGCGCTTGTGGTATTAGACTACAGTACAAATTACACATAATAGTCAACAAGTAGTTATGCAACTACTCATGAATAACTTTAAATGATAGTAAAAAAAAGAAAGAAAAAAAAATCATGGACAACGGGTCCTGAAATTCAGGAGGATTTTGGACTACCGGAATGAAGTAATCCCAACGATGACTGGAAGGTAACCTTTACTTTCAGAATCCAAGAGGATGAGTGTTTTCATTATCAAACACAACATAACTGTCAACATCAATCTCATTGCCAGCATGATTATTATAAACACTGTCTTATTATTATAATATCAATCATATATGCTGCTCCTCCAGAATAATATTGTTATGGACAGTCGGTCTCCAAAGTAGGCCTATACACCCTTGCTGAAGAGAGGAAAATGGATCTCACCAGGCTGTATGTATCAAGATGACATTGACTTGCCTCCCCAAGAGACTTGCGAAATACTAACTTGGGAGAGTTACAGGGAGTGGAAAGGTTTTTTTCATCTCACAAGACAGCAGCAAACCTGGGAGGCTTTCCATTCATGACGCCGTATATATCAAAGAAGAAATCATCAACCAATCTGTAGCGTGAAATGAAAAACGGTTAAAATACTTCCTTTGAAAACACACCTTTGGACTGTAGATCCTTCCAAAAGACTGCAGTCTACCTGCTTTCTGTTGATATGAGAGAGAGAGAGAGAGAGAGAGAGAGAGAGAGAGAGAGAGAGAGAGAGATATGAAAATGACTATGAATTCTCCTACTGGTTTGTCACCGTATATATATATATATATATATATATATATATATATATATATATATATATATATATATATATATATATATATATATATATATATATAATTTATGACATGATTAGTTACGTCATTCTTAGCGTGTATGTAGGCCTACTGTACTTCTTTAAAGGTTAAGGGTTAGAGGTGTCTGGTTTCAGTTCCAGTTCCATCAGAATAGATGCTCACCAGAACGTCAGTCGGGCAAGCCCAACCCCCCACTGTGGTGCCCTACCACAGCAGTAGCCTCCCCAGTAAACAGCTTAAACTCATGGCCCTGGGCGGGGATCGATCTCTTGCCACGCGAATGAAAGTTACCGGTAATGAAAACATTATAACACATTGTATTGTTCATATAATCATTGTAAAATGTTCTTTTTTTTTATAAAACAAGACTCAAATATTATAGTGATTGGTCTTACACATAATTATGAACTTGAATATTTTATACAGTGAGTTACAGTCTACAAAGCAATGGTGACAATTGCTTATATAAGGATGTTGTCTTTTCGTTAGTTTCCAGTGGAGTAACACTTTTCATTCAAACGTTTCTTGAATAAAGGTGGAATTCATCCATTCTTTTGAAAACTGTCATTTGTGAAGAAAAAAAGGTTCTATTGTAGTTTATTACAAGGTAATGTAACCTAGGAAAAAAACTACTTTTTTCTATTAAAACAGGCCCGTTCTCTTCGAAAATGACACTCGTTCCTCTCGGAAAAGATTAGTTTCAGAAATATATATGTCAGCGTATCAATGTTAATGTTAGCGAAGCGAGCCAGTGGCGGAACAAGAGCCATTATATTTAGCGTTGGTAATGTTAGCATAACATTGATAATGTTAGCGTGCGCAGCTCAACATTATCGCTTGCCAGTACATACGAGCTTGATGTTTTTGTTTTCTGGCTAGCGAAGCGACCCCTTGGCGGAACAAGAGCCATTATATTTAAACATTTTAACAGAAAATATATGTTTTCCTCTAGTAAATAACGTGATTTAATCAGTTTTCACCTTCATTTCAACCGCAACAACAACAACCAGTTCGGCTACTTGAAGTTAGTCGAACTGGTTGTTCTGTTTGTTTGCGGTTGAAATGAAGGTCAAATTCGGTTAAATCACGTTACTTTCTACAGGAAAACTTATTTTTTATTCGAAATATCCTGTAGTATTGTAAAACTTCAAGGTAAAATATGTGAGACGAAAATAGAACATATTGTTTCAACTTCGGTGACTCTGAACAACAATCTCTATTATCGTACATCACTAACCAGTTCCCTGACGGTCGGGGTCAGGGTTGCCAGTTTTTTAAATGAGAAAAGGCCAACTTCTAATCAACAGAAGCTTTAAAAGGCCAACCTATTAGTAGAAAAAGGCCAAATATATTGTATTTAAGACCCGCCTTTTTTTCATATTAATAATGGGCAACCAGTGTAAAATAAAAAGGCCAAATTTGAGTTTTTTTTTGCCTGAAAAAAGGCCAAACTAACAACCCTGGTCGGGGTATACTCAGTTGCTCAGAGCATTGCAGTGATGTACTGAGTGTCAAGCAAGAATCAGCATTATATGTTTACTGTTAGTAAAAGCATTAGGAATAACAACACTCGGAGCAAAGTTTCATTCGTGTCACCAGGAATCAAGGTTAGTTTGGACCACGGTCTAGGCAGGGTTAAAAGAATACTCTTTAACCCCTGGGTCTAGGTATAGTATCTCAACCGAGGTTTGGGCATTATAGATTGGGTCTGTTCAACTTGAGGGTGGAGGCGTAATTATTTTTGCCTTCACGAAGCACCTACTCCTTCCACTATACCCACTCCCTGGCTTACCCGCTAAATTAACGAAGAAACCTTTAATTTGCATACATTTAATCCATTGCATGATGTGTTTTCTGATACCCAGTGTCTCATTCCAGACCTTGTTTCACTTTTAATTTTGATATAATTTTACTCTTAATATAATTTCGATACACCCTCTGGTATCCAATTATTTAAATGAAAAATCAAATGAATATATTCTGTCACCATCCATGTACAGCCTACGGCGCAAAGTTTGTTTTGAACATTCCGCGGCCATTTTCGTTGGCCACGGAGCTTTAAAGGGATATGTGTGTAACCGTGGCGTAACCTATTTAAAGGGTCGAGCGCGAGATTAAGCCTTATGCTGTTCGAAATACTGTTTATTTCCGCTTGTTTTTTTCAGTATTTTTTGTATCATTACAATGCCTGAAAATCTAGTGATATCTGGCATCTATCACCCTTGATTCTCAAGGCTGTGAGACCAGAGGTGCCAGGTTTTCTAAATGAGAAAAGGCCAACTTCTAATCAACAGAAGCTTTTAAAGGCCAACCCATTAATAGAAAAAAGCCAAATATATAGTATTTATGGGCCGCCTTTTTTCCTATTACTGAAGGCCAACCAATTTTTAAAAAAACCAAATCTGAGTTTTTTTTGGCCTGAAAAAAAGGCCAAACTGACAACCCCGTGTGAGACACCAACAGTAGATTAAGCAAAGCAATTATTGCTGGTCATATTAAACCCCTTTTTTAGTTATATGACATTGTGATAACACCCTGGCAGCGAGGTTGTATAAGCCGATAAAGGCAAGGAAAAGAGAGAGAGAGAGAGAGAGAGAGAGAGAGAGAGAGAGAGAGAGAGAGAGAGAGAGAGAGAGAGAGAGAGAGGGGGGGGGGGGGACTCGCTGACGAAATAAACACTCACACGTAAGTAAATAGTAATCATTTCTATTCATTACAATGAACAAGCACAAATTAAATCTATTATCGATATATAACTATTTAGAATGTCGCATGCAAAAATAATACTAATCATAATGTCAATAAAACCAAATTTCGTGTAATAAAAAGTTCACGCATTTTACTGAAAACACTGAAGCGCTTTTACTCAAAACGAACTTTTTTCCGCCTCAAATATTTGCTAAAATTCGAAAAATATTTGAACCATTTTGAAACTACATATTTTTACGTAAAATGTTTTACATTTCTTGTGTAATTAAGCTTGTTTATATAAAGTGATAAATGATATTGCGAGAGTGAATTCAACTTAATAAAACACGAAGTTCCGCGTGACGTCACAGCTTATTCATCTATTCATCGATTTGTCTTGATCTGATTGAGATTTTTGAAAAAAAATTAAATGAATAAAAATATTAAGACCGCAATTTACATATGACGACGGACATACTGTACGTACATTGATGGACGGACAAAAAACATACATATTGAGTTCTTATGTTCGTATACTGATATCTAGTTGCTAAGTAAAGTTATTTTTTTTTTTAAATTAATATTTCTGTGTTAGGAGGTGATTTGGGCCTTGAGCTTTCGATGTGTGTTAATTCTTTACTCATTCATTTGCTTACCTACATACAGTTTTTGGTGTTGTCTCTTCAAGTCCATTTTAATAACCAAGCAACTTGGTTTCGTAACACTCTCTCTCTCTCTCTCTCTCTCTCTCTCTCTCTCTCTCTCTCTCTCTCTCTCTCTCTCTCTCTCTCTCTCTCTCAAGATTATAGATATTTGTTTGGTGTTTTCTCTTCAAGTCTATTTTTATAACGTAGCGACTTGGTTTCGTAACACACACACACACACACACTCTCTCTCTCTCTCTCTCTCTCTCTCTCTCTCTCTCTCTCTCTCTCTCTCTCTCTCTCTCAAGATTATAGATATTTGTAAAGAAAATGTATTTGATTTTGGCACTGTTTGTAATAAAGTTATTAGATTAGATTATATTCACTCGTATATTTTTGCCTATATTTGAAAGGTTATGTATTAGTTTAGGTAGTAGGTTAACCGGGGCACCAACCACCCGTTGAGGTACTACTGCTAGAGAGTTATTGGGTACTTTGATTGTCCAAACAGTACTACAGCTCATATTCCCTATGCCTACACATTCACCGAATAATCTAGCCTATTCTTTACATAGCCTCCTCTGTCCTCATACACCTGTCAACACAGAAATTACCAAGGGAAATCATGCAGAAAAACTCTCGTTTGTGAATTATAACTATCAAAAGTTCAAAGTTGGAGCAAATGCTTTTTTGTTGACCAGGCGGACATGGGTCTTTTTATAGTTTATATATGACATATTTGTTTTTGACGTTGTTAATAGTTTATATATGACATATCTCTTTTGACATTACTTTTTTTTAGAATGATTTATTGTTAATTTGTTCTCTTCGGTTATTTATTTCCTTATTTCCTTTCCTCACTGGGCTATTTTTCCCTATTGGAGCCCCTGGGCTTATAGCATCTTGCTTTTCCAATTAGGGTTGTAGCTTGGATAGTAATAATAATAATAATAATAATAAAGGTCCCTGACGAGGTTATTGAATTCTTTGTCAAGATCTCTATGTATTTTAGACAAAGGCACTTAAAATAATGCTATTAAAACGAAGAAGAGAAAGGCAAAAATTGAAAAGGATCGGGGAGATGCAAGAAAAACAATAAAGTTAAGTATTTAGATTTAAGTAAATACTATATACATTCTAAGACCTTCAATCAAGGAATAGTAAAAAAAAAAATCAAGGTTATTTCTGTTTGCATTAAGGTGTATAGAAATTCTTATTATTAATAAAAGTTACAACCACAACCATGTCTCCTTCAATACTAGCTAATCAATTCGCACTGCTGCACTAAGTCCATAGTAATATCATTTTATCAGCAAAATTATTTGGGCATTCTCGAAATTTCCTGATAACGGAAGTATTAGATTAAGTAGTATACTGTAGAGCAAGAATTGCTCAAAGGAAAATAAAATTAATGGCTTAATATACAAGGCCACAACCCACCAAAGAATCAACAGTTGAGGCCGGCGTGACGTCACAGTCAGCGAGAGAGGAGGGAAGATGACAGTTCTGTCCGTCCGACCTCTTTGTATTGGCCTTGCGTACAATATATATAACGTCATCCTCCTTATCATAGCTTATCGCACCATTGTTCTACCATTGTCGTTTGCTGTCCGTAGATCCCTGTTCGAACAAGTGCACCCTAGAGGGCAGCTACACAAGACGTTTTTACCTTGGCCAACTTCGTTGCAAAGTCTATGTTATAATAGGCGTAAGTTTGTCTGTCTGTGTTTGTTGTTAGCATAACTCAAAAAGTATTTAACCGAATCTCATAAAAATTTGGTGGAATGATTGGCTATGATCCAAGGACAATTTGATTAGATTTTGGGATTGGGTCAAAAGTCAAGGCCAAGGTCCCGAAATGGTAAAAAACGAGTCACAAAACTCAAAAACTATTTGACTGAATCTCATGAAATTTGGTGGGATGATTGGCCATGATCCAAGGACAATTTTATTAGATTTTCGGAGTGATTGCGTCAAAATTCAAAGCCAAGATCACGAAAAGGTCAAAAACAACTTTTTGCAATATCATGGTCAATTTATATCTGATTTCCATGAAACTAGTTCCAAAATTTGCATAATTCAATTGCCTGTCTTATGATATACAACATAATATGGTGATGTCTACCCTTGTTTATTTATGTTTGTTTGTATGTGACTCACATACCTAAAAAACAAAGGAGGTTAACATCTGGAGGGGAGCCATCAGTGGCAGGATGCAGGCAAGCGATTTTGATCATTTCTCTGAGGGTGAGCGAAGCTTTGGGCCCCGCAACGATTGTTGAGAGAGCTGAAAAGGCTTGGCTATGCGGGTGGCTGGCGATGGTGAGTACTGCTCCAGGAGGTGTGTTTTGAGGTCATCGTACGCTATTGGGGCGTCTGCTTGGTCACAAAGCCAATCGGAGATTTCCAGGCAAGTGTCCTTGGTGATCACAGCGACAATATACTCTTAATCTGCTTTGATGCTTGAGCATGTTACGTCCTTGACTTGAATCTGAACCTCAGCACACTGAAACTAGGCAAATGTCTTTCTACTAGTGAAGGGTGGTAGTTTTATGGATGTGGCGTGGATAGAAGTGTTACGGTCAGTGGGCTGCATCATCAAACAGTAGGCCACAGTAGTGATGGGGAGACAGGAGGGAGCTAGTCCTTCGGCGGTCACCTATGTGCGATGTGGTTGTTAGGTGCTAACGGAGAGGTGAGGTGAATGCAAGTGAGGGGTATTCAACAAGACAACAAGGTTGTATACAGATAGTTGAGAGCAAGAATGACACAACTTTCAAACAGTGTAAAACATGTGATAACAAGCTTAAACAAGTTTCTATTATCAGTGAGGGAGAAGAGAATGAGATAATAAAAAAGCAATAATGTTACAGTGTATGAGTGTATGAAACATGTCCACTATGCACTGCATTTGCTGATTTTCTTTTAAATATATACTCAACTATTGCATATGTCAGAAAGCTAGGTTTTTTTCTTATGTATGTTCCCCTGGAGCTGCAAGATTACTACCTGTATTCTAAATACAGTAGACATCTTGCATAAAACTCACTCTCTACAAAGATATTAAATCCCATGTTATAATCTTAACATGGCATCTCAAGACACATATGCCTAAGAACTACAGTTACCAATTTTCTGCTGTCCTGGGTAAGATCGGATAATTCGCCATAGAAGCAGCACCATTTGTTTTCAAGAGGTCTCGGTCAACTGGTGTGAAGTTTTTGCCTGTTGGTCCCGAATCCTTGCTCGCCCACATACATTCTGCCAAAAAGTGGTACATAATTGTCCAGAAGACAGAGAAGTTTGATTCCCATTATCCTGGTTTTGCAGAGACGGTTTCCGGCTATGAATGAGAGGATGGAGCAGTTATCCCGGATCCTCCTACTCTGGTTTTACAGTGAATTGGGGTTTATGGGTCGAGCCCAGGAAGTGTATCTTTGACCTCAAGATGCAGTCATTACAAAATACACGGGCATTACAGAGACTAATCTCGTGACTTGTTGGGTCCTTTGACTGGCCAGACGGTACTGCATTGGATCATTCTCTCTGGTTACGGTTCATTTGCCTACACATACACCGAATAGCCTGGCCCATTCTTTACATATTCTCCTCTGTCCTCATACACCTGACAACAATGAGATTACCAAACAATTCTTCTCTCAAGAGATTAAATACTGTATTGTAATTGTTCAGTGGTTACTTTCCTCTTGGTAAGGGAAGAAGAGACTCTTTAGCTATGTTAATTAGCTCTTCAAGGAGAAGAACACTCCAAATTCAAACCATTGTACTCTAGTCTTGGGTAGGGCCGTAGCCTCTGTACCCTGCCTTCCACAGTCTTGGATTAGAATTCTCTTGTTTGAGAGTACACTCGAGCACACTATTCTATCTCTTTTTGCTTTCTCTAATTTTGTTAAAGTGTTTATACTTATATATAAAATATTTATTTTAATGTTGTTACTGTTTCTTAAATATTTTATCTTAATTGGTAATTACTTCTCTTATTTCCTTGTTTCCTTTCCTCACTGTTCTATTTTCCTTGTTGGGGTACTTGGGCTTACAGGATCCTGCTTTTCCAACTAGGGTTGTAGCTTGGCAAGTAATAAAATTAATAACAGTTAAAAGTGGCCCCTTATCCCCATTAGATTAGATATATTTTATTTTAAATTGGTGTCTGGCTTTAAACATTCAGACGTCTGTGCGTGTGAAACTGGTGAGTTCATTTATTTTGTAACTTTAGTTGTTGGGTTTCATTCAATAGGCTGCTAACCACGTGCCTCACCTATAATATTATTCAAGATAAGTCACAGACAATCAAATAGACCTTTGGTATAAAATTTTTGTATGCAATTATCTAACCCGCTTATTGCTCAGTATTATCATTAATTGCCTGGTCATTTGTGTTGTATTATTTTATCATTGAGTAACCCTCTAATATTCCAACTTTGAATTTCTGAGATAAATGTTCAGGTGATCATTCGACTTTTTCTTTTTCCTCCTCCAACGCCTATTGACAGAAAGGGCCTCAGTTAGATTTCGCCAGTCGTCTCTATCTTGAGCTTTTAAATCAATACTTCTCCATTCATCATCATCGCCTACTTCACGTTTCATAATCCTCAGCTATGTAGCCACGGACCTTCCAACTCTTCTACTGCCTTGTGGAGCCCAGTTGAAAGAGTGGTGAACTAATCTCTCGTGGGGAGTGCAAAGGACATGCCCAAACAATCTCCATCTACCCCTCAACATGATCTCATCCACATATAGCACTTAAGTTATCTCTTATAGTTTCATTTCTAACCATGTCCTGCCATTTAACTCCCAATATTCTTCTGAGAGCTTTGTTCTTAAATTTACTAATTCTGTTGGATATTGTTCAAGTATTTCAATTAACATTTTTCAGGTGATAAATATCAACAATTATTCTTTAATAAAAGACGTTTATAAGTTTGACCTTCTCAGGTCAGAACTTGAAATCACCCTACTAGTTACAAGTTGTATGTAATGGTTGAGAAAATTCTCTATTGATCGCTTTCATAGATTATGTGATCATCTCTTGCAGGTAATCATCTGACCATGTGGCTCTGGATCACTGGGATCATTTGCTTTGTTGTGGCCGTTCGGGTCATCTACAAAAGACGGTCAGGGGTCTGCACATCCAAGAAGTTGTTGGATGGAAAAACTGCCATAGTGACTGGCTCCTCTGCAGGTGTGTGACCTTCGACTCTCTTGATTTCATGTTGATTTATTCATCACTTCTTTCACGTCAAAGCTCATTAGAATTGTTCGATTTTTATCCCCAAACTGAAAATCTGAGGACAATTTTGTCTTTTTGATTCCAGCTGGTAATTGTGTTCTTAATTAACCGTAGTTCCATTTAGTTCCCATTTTTTTGTATAGAATGATATTAATGGACACCTCAATATCGCGTCGTAATCTGTCTCAATTTGTCAATAATCAGTACACTTGTAAAATCGTTTAAGTTATTACTATGTACAAGATACTTAGATAATCCATGATTTTCAGACATTATTATGACTTTTTCATGATATTAAGGCTTGATTCTTTATTAGATTTTACCCCTTTGTCATAGATATCTACTTATGATGACTTAGTATAATGAAAAGTGATATAAGACTCCCTTATCTTTCAGGTATTGGCAAAGAAACAGCCAGAGACCTTGCTCGCCGAGGGGCGCGTGTCATTCTTGCCTGCAGAAATGTGCAAAAAGCACAAAAAGTAGCAGGTTTGTAGCAAACTCTTTGTTTTTTAAGACATATCAAATTTAAAACTAAAATAGATTACAGTGGTTCTAGGTCCCTAAAACAAGCTTAGATAGGTATTTCATTAAAAAGGGGCATACTTGAGTCATGTATTTTGAGAAACACTACTCTTTTAAATGAAAAAGCTAGTTATGGACTGAGGAAGTCATACCCAGAGCGACCAGGTGTTACCTTTCGTGAGACTTCAACTGAAGTTTATTTTTGATTAAAATGGCTGCTCAAAACGATACCAAAGTTTAACGACCTGAATGCAAAAAGGTCATAGTAGCAAAGCTCTTTAGCCCCAGAATGCCCTTACTATTTTCAGTCAGCATGGATTATTTGAAAGTGTTATTGTTCTGTTACCACTTCCTTTCTTGAAGTTTAAAATTTATATGTTGCCAGTTTCATCAGTTTTCCCCATATTTTTTTTCTACTTGCCAATGAATTGTTTATGAGTCTTTTATGATAATAAAGACCAGAGTAATCAGAGATTTCTGACCTCCGCTAAAGGTTAATGGAGTTGTCCATGCTAAAGGTTAATAGAATTGTCCATGCTAAAGGTTAATGGAGTTGTCCATGGCCTCAGATCTATCTTGGGCTGAAATTTTGTCAAAATCCGTCAGTTTGTGTTGATGTTATCTTTAAAATGATGAAAAATTCAAAGTTCCCCTTTTATATGCTGACTATAGATGGCGAAAATGCAAATCCGAATCAGGATCTGGATCATCTCCTAAATTTAATGGGGTCGTCCATGACCTAAGATCTATCTGTGGTGAAAATTATGCCAAAATCCAATGAGTAGTTTTGAAGTAATCCTGTCCATAGACGGACAGAAACACAGAGATTTTCGACCTCTGACGTATACACAAAACAAAAGCCATTCGATTTGCCTCTGATCCAGACTCCCGATCCTGATCCAGAATCTGGATCTGGATCATCACCAAAATTTATTGGAGTCGTCAGTGGCCTATGATCTATATGTGGTGACGATTTCGAACAATACCCATCAATTTTTTTTTATGTAATCTTTAAAATTATGAAAAAAGCAATTCCGGATCTAGAATCCGGATCCAGAACCGGATCATCTCCTAAAGTTAACGGAGTCGTCCATGGCCTAAGTTCTATCTGTGGCAAAAATTTTCTCAAAACCTATTAATTTGTTTTTACATCATCATTAAAATGGCGAAAAAGGCAAATCCGGATCTGAATCTAGAATCCTGATCTGGATCTAAAATCAGATCCGGATCTAGAGTCCAGATCAAGATCCGGAAAATCCAGGTCCGGATCTAGAGTCCAGATCGAGATCCGGAAAATCCAGGTCCGGATCTAGAGTCCAGATCGAGATCCGGATCATATCCAAAATTTAACGGGGTCGACCATGACCTAAGATCTATCTGTGGGGAAAATTTCGTACAAATTTGTCAAGCATCTTTGACATAATCTTATCCACAGACAGAAACACAAATAAATAAATAAACTGAGTTGATTTTATAACCTCGTTCCTGGAGGTAATAATTAAACAAACCGACTCGATTTTATAACCTCTTTGGTGGAGGTTATAAAACTGGAGATTATTCGAATTTAATCAAATAGAATAATTCAATAGTTAAGAAATTGTTATTCTTAAGTACCTTTAGATATTTTTCATAATTCCTCTGCTAAGAGGTTATGAAATCGAGTCGGTTTATGTATTTATCTGTCTGTGTGCCTGTCTGTAGACAGGATTATGTCAAAGCTACTCGTAGATCTTAGGTCATGGACGATCCCATTAAATTTTGGAGATGATCTGGATCCTGATTCGGATTTGCATTTTCACCATCTTTTAGTCATCTTATGAAAGGGGAACTACACTGTCCGTAAACTTTAATTGAATATTACTGTATATTCCTCTATGATCAGCATATGAAAAAATAAAAGTGTTTCATAGTAGATTTCAGTAAAATGTTGGCAATATTCGTTAGCGGAGGTCTGAAATCTATGATTGCTCTTGTTTTCATTATTCTCATTTAGCTATTGAAATTTAATTAAATTTTCAAATTAATGTCTTTCGAAAGATGAGATCATTGGAACGACTGGAAATGGCCAAGTCTTCGTCAAGCAACTGGACACCTCAGACCTCGCCTCCGTCAGGAAGTTCGCCAAGCAAATTATCGACACTGAAAAGGAACTTCACATTCTGGTATGTTGCATCTGATTCTCTGAGTTAGTTGTCCATATAACTAAATAGCCAAGAGGTGCTGCAGAAAAAAGGCCTCAAACATATCTTTCCAATTGCATATGTTTGTTAGTCTTTCCATGCCATTCCACACCCGCAAACTTTCATGGTTCGGCAATCCATTGTCTTCTCTTCCTTCCCCTGCTTCTTTTGCAATCTCTAGGAACTCATTCTGTTACTCTTAATGTCCTTTCATTACCTATCATTATTATTATATGTCCTGCCCATGTCCATTTCTTTTCATCCATGTTGTTAGTATATAATGTACTTTACCTTGCTCTTGTACCCTTGTTGCTCCCTTTCTGTATTTTTATATTATTCCCAACGTAATTCTTTCCATAGCTCTCGTAGTTGTAACTAGGCTTTAGCAAGGCTGTTAGTTAATGATGCACAAGTTAAAACTAGGGCCATCTGATTAAATACTTTTCTTTTTAGAGAAACTGGAAATTTACTTTTCATATTATAATTTCGTTTACCAAAAGCTTTCCATCCCATGCTTACGCTTCTTTTAATTTTATTCTCATGTCCTGGGGAAACACTGTCTGTTCTACGTACCTAATTTATATTCATTAACAACCTCTAGAGGTTCGTCCATAACTGTTATTCGTTGTATCTCTGTATTTTCATTGAACATTCTCCTAGCTTTACTCATAGTAATTTTTAGTCCTAGCCTACATTTCTGCTATCTCCATTCAAATCCTCTATCATCTTTTCCAATTCCTTCCATGATTCATTAAACACAACTATGTCATCTGCAAATCCTAAGATGTTAAGGTATTCCCATTGATAATAATTCCTGAATTTTCCCAACCTAAATTTCTAAAGAATTCTAGGCATGCAGTGAATAATTTAGAAAAGATGGAGTCTCCCTATCTAACTCCTTTCTCAATCTGAATTTTCTCACTGTCATGTATATGAACATCAGCCAAGTAAAGAAGTAAGTTTTACTCTAAGAATTCCATTTATTTCTATGAACTTCCGGTAAAAATATCTTTTAAGTGTTCTAACATAAGATTCATCCATTCTTCCTCTTTGAGGGGCTTTCAGTACTGCTAAAGATTTGATAGAATCTAAAGCTTTTTCATAGTGTATAAATGCCATAAATAGTGGTTTGTCATAATCTTTAGAGGTTTCCATTAGTTGTTTAGTTACATGGATATAGTCAGTTGTTGAATTTTCACTTTTAAAGCCTGCTTGCTCTCTTAATTGATTCAATTCAAGCTGTCTGTCTATTCGGTTTGATATGATCTTTGTAAATACTTCATGCATTTTATATATATATATATATATATATATATATATATATATATAAATATATATATATAATATATATATATATATATATATATATATATATATAAAAATATATATATAAACAGTGGTACTAAGATTTACAAGTGCTTGTGGACCTGTGTGTAGATATATTGTATAACATATATATGTCTGTTATTATCGCCCACCTTCACCAATTCGCAATGGCCAGCATAGGGATGAAAACTGGCCAAACCCTAGACATAAATAAAACAACCCCATCTCGTGTTCCAATCCCTAGTGGCATTGGAACAAATGCCCTAGGTGGCGAACATTCACGCCCCATTGTATGATGTGCTAAAAATCTCTGGACTAGAACAGGCCACCATTGTTACTAGAAGGACTGAAAGAAATAATTTAAGATATAATAGGATTGAGTGAAATTAGAAGAACTGGGTAATCTTATATAGAGTTAAAAGAGATCCCCATAATTTGCTTCCAAATAGCCTACATGAAAGGTACTAAGAAAATTTAGTGGATTTTCTTATTAATAAAAATCTTGCAGGTAACAGAAGAACTGTATATTACTAGTGATATAATTACAGGATTAATAATAAAATTAAATAAGAAATATAAACTAAAGATCGTTCAAACATATGCACCAACAATACCCCATACAGAGTAATAAAGAAAAATGGAAATACATTTTTATGAAGATCTGGAGATATCCATGAAAAAACATAAGCTTCAATTTACGTTTGTTTTGGGCAATTTCAATGCTAAAATATGTCAAAAGAAGAGAGGAAAATCAGCAGTAGGGAAATTTGGAATAGGCACAAGAAATGACAGAGGAGGCATGCTTGCAGAATTTGTCGAAAGATACAATCTCAAAATCAAGAACACTTTTTGTGATAAATGGACATAGAAAAGCCAAAATGAAAAAATGGATATTATTCTTTGTTAAACATTTTGATTAGTTAAATATGTAACATTGTTAAATAAGTTAAAGTTAAGCGACCACAGAATGGTGACAAGCAAAATTTCTCTAGATGTAAGAAAAGAAAAAAAAAAGGATTTTAAGAAAAAACTAAACGCTCTTCTAATAAGAAAAAAATCTGATGTGTTTTGATTAGCAATACAAAATAGGTACTCCCAGATACATGATGAAATGGACACAAATAAAGACGAAATAAACAGCAGTTTAACATGGTTTGTTTTGGAATCGCCACTAAAGATCGGTAGAATGTTCCTAAATAGTATCAAGGAAAACTATCAGACCAAAAATGTTATGAAGAAAAGATTTGAAATGACGGTAAAATCCAATAGAATTAACAGAATGATCTAAAACAATAAACAAACTAAAAACCCAAGACATTCGTAAACACAATCAGATGAAAATTGAGGAAACACTAAAGAAAGGATGACTTATCAAATTGATGTATACAAGAGTTGGAATATGGCACCAACAGATGTTTGCTTTAAAAGATGAAAATGGAAATATTATCAACAATGGAGGTGGAGTGATAAAGATTAAAGATGATTTCTATATAATGCTATAAAATTGTGATATAAGAAATAACTTTGCTAATAGAAATAATGAAACACCTGAGCCGGTACCAAAAGTAACATTAGAAGTAAAGAAAGCATTAAAAGTTGTAAAAAGAGAAAACTTCAAATAATAAAACTGACTTAACTTTACACAAAATATCTGCAAGAGTGCTCTATACTTACAACTTGGAAAATATTATTATACTAATTCACAAAAAAGGAAACATAAAAAACCTGAAGAATTATCATCCAATACATTTACTCAGTAATATATATGATATTTACAGAAATCATATTGGACTGAATAGAAAGACCGCTAGACTTTAATCAAATAAGAGAGAAGGCAGGATTTCTAATGCATAATTTAACACGGGAGGTAATATTTGATTAAATGCTTTTCTTTTCAAAGAAGGGGGGATTATTCTTTTCATATTCTCATTTTGTTTACGAAAGGCTCACCATCCCATGATTATCCTTCTTTTAATTTCAATCTTTTGTCCTTGGGAAACACTTACGGTCTGTCTTAAGTACAAATATTCATTAACCATCCATGTTGTCTCTGCATTTTTTTTTTCAATATTATCTTAGTTGTACTCATATTAATTTTCAGTCCTACATGTCTGCTTTCTCTTTTTAAACCCTCTGTTATCTTTTGCAATTCCTCCCTCGATTCACTAAATAGAACTATGTCATCTAGATATCTAAATTTGGTAAGGTATTCCCCAATCATTTTAATGTCCAAATTTCCCAAACTAAATTCCTAAAAACTTTTACTAGGCACAATATAGATAATTGAGGACGGATGGGGTCTCCCTATTTAACTCCCTTCTCGATCGTAATTTTCTCACTATCATGTAGTTTTAGGATTTCTGTAATACCCGCATAAATATCTTCAAGTGCTTTAATATAAGATTAATCTACTCTTTGCTTTTGAAGGGCTTTCATGACCGCTGAAGTTTTGGCAGAATCATAAGTTTTCTCATACTCTACAAATGCCAGGTATAGTGGTTTGTCATATTTAGTTTATTTTTCATTTAGCTGGTAAAACCTCCCTGCTCTCTTTGTTGAGGAAAGTCTAGATGTGTTTTTGTTCTGTCAAAAATTATCTTAGTAAATATCTTTATTACGATGAGTAAACTCATTGGGCGGTAATTTTTTTTCAGGTTTTTTGTCTCCCTGTTTGTAAATTAATATAATAAGGGTTTTCCAAGATATAAGTATATTATGGACACACATATATAGTATATATATATATATATATATATATATATATATATATATATGTATATATAATATATACATATATATATATATATATATATATATATATATATATATATATATATCATTGTACCTTCATAAGTTTCTTGTGTGCCCTTTATATGTTATATAATTTCATGTTTTGAATTTTCCCATAAGCATATATAAAATTAAAATTTATGAATAATAACAATGGTTATAATAATGATAATGGTTAGTGAATAGGACTTTATTATTATCCTAATAGTTTACTTTTCATCTACAAACAGGTGAATAATGCAGGAATAGCAGCTCCAACCGTGAAAAAAATAACTGCTGATGGTCTGGAACTGACGATGGCAACCAATCACTTCGGGCACTTCCTTCTGACCAACATGCTTTTAGGTCAGTGGCTATGGCTATTCAAAAAATGATATTTGTCTAAGGAGAAGAATGGATTCTGACCGTGTTGAATTTGAACCAACTATAGTCCATTTCTTTTAGCGATGCATATTTGCACCGACTCACGGTGGTGCCCTTTTAGCTCGGAAAAGTTTCCTGATCGCTGATTGGTTAGAATTATCTTGTCCAACCAATCAGCGATCCGGAAACTTTTCCGAGCTAAAAGGGCACCGCTGCGAGTCGGTGCAAATATGCATCGCTAAAAGAAATGGACTATAGTTGAAGAGATGCTCTCTTAACAGAAGATTTTTGAAATCTTTATTTTCGGTCGTAGATTTTACATGCTGCCATTTTCACATATTTGGATAAACTGGGGGTATGTTTTTTTTTTTTTTATTTGTCCTTTCATTAATTATGAAAAACGAATTACATTTATCAACTCTAAACCTACAGTTTAAGATTCAGAACACATAACTGAATTGATAACCAACGCATATTTTCATGACTAAAGGGCTTTTTTTATTCAGTTTAAAAGCACAAGATAAAATTTCTATTGAGGTTTGTTAAGGTTGGATTTAGGATGTATGCAACTGATATAAATTTCCTTCATGAAGAGAATGGAAGGTCTATAAAAGCAATTGATTTTTAATATTCATCATAAAGAAGACAGAAGAGAAGATGGATGTGGCAGAGATGAGAATGTTGAGATGGATGTGTGGGGGTGACAAGAAGAGATGAGATAGGGAATGAAGTAATTAGGGGTACCACAGGAGTTATAAAACTATCAGATAAGATCCGAGAAAGTAGACGAGGAGAAGATGGATGTGGCAGAGATGAGAATGTTGAGATGGATGTGTGAGGTGACAAGAAGAGATAAGATACGGAATGAGGTAATTAGGGGTACCACAGGAGTTAGAAAACTATCAGATAAGATCCAAGAAAGTAGACTGAGGTGGTATGGTCATGTCATGAGAAGAGATGAACAGTATATTGGGAGGAAAGTGATGGAAATGGAGGTACAGGGAACGAGAAGTAGAGGGAGACCAAAGCGAAGGTGGGTGGACTGTATCAAGGATGACCTTCGATCAAAGGGGTTAACCGGTGATGAGGTGTGGGACAGAGGTAGATGGAGAAAGCTGACCAGAAACATCGACCCCACATAGAAGTGGGAAAAGATGTAGACAAAGAAGAAGAAGAAGAAGAAGATTTTTAATATTCATCATAGACAAACTACCGTGATTAAATCTTATTGCATGTGCAAGTATATTGAAAACAACTCTATTGTTCCAGGGTATACACTTTTTATGTAGTTTAGTTGCAAATATTCTTTTTAATTCAATTTCAATAATGCCTCATAACCATTGCAGATCTTCTGAAGAAAAGTGCCCCAAGCAGGGTCGTCAATGTCTCCTCAGATGGTCATTACTTTTGTAGGAATTTGGTGGTTGATGACCTGAATTACGAAAAGAGACCCTATCCCAACACTTTTGCCAGTTACGGACAAAGCAAATTAGCCAATGTTCTCTTCACTGTAGAACTGGCAGAAAGGATGAAAGGAACAGGTAAGGACGTTGGAACTAAGTGGCAATATCATTTCATTATATATCTGCTGGATGGCTGGTGTTAGTGCACTCAGTGAACCTCCCTTGGTGAACTGTAGGCATGAATAAAGAGTAGTTCAAGTGTCCCTTTGGCCTCTCGATGCACCTCCCTGCTGGCCTTCTATTTCACCCTCTTTCCCGCTTTCTTTATTTCTTCTTTCAGTCGAACCTCTTTCAAATTTTGGTGCACGTAGTTACTTTGGCCTCCCGGACCCCATTGCCAGGTCTTATGGCCCTAAATTGAAAGTCATATATTCTATAATTAGCCCATGTTTGATTTTATATGAAATAAAGAAAGACAACTCAGCTAATTAACTTGATTTTGTATTTATATTTAGGTTCTTTAATGGATAATGCCAATTGATAAGGGAAGCTAATCTAACCTGAACTTGTAAAAAAGATTATTTACTTTTTCTAGTCAGTCTGCAGATTTAGTGACAGGTATTCTTAAAAGAAAACTCTAACCTTGAAGCCATGTAATAACTCGAACATCAGTAATCCTTCTTTTCTTTTTGTGTTCGAATATAATCATATGAAATGTTTCAGGTAATACTGAATTTTCCGAAGTATTTAATCACTGTTTCTAATTCTTGCCGGTAGGGGTGACAACAAACAGTGTTCATCCTGGAGCCGTGAACACTGAAATCGTTCTTAAAACTGATAAGAAGATAATCGGTCATATGATTGGATTTCTCTTCAAACTGATGGCAAAGGTGAAGCTAACGTTTTTCTATTTTCTCAAGTAGATCTTCCCTATGTAAGGAATAATTGAATAGTTTTACAAGCATTAGATTTGATTTAAAAGCTCAAAATAAGTTTATGAATTTGCAACCTAATCAGGAGGATAGTTCGTCTACTGTTACTGATATTTGGGATCATTTTAATGGTAAAAAAATTAAAAGTAGATACCAAATTAAATTTTAAATTTTACCTAATATTTTAAGCCTGCATGAATTAATGTAGACATCATATGTACTGTAAAGTGTTTCAATTCATACTGATAAAGTAGTGATACATGTGTACTACAAGCCGATTGCTAGATTCATTTCATCTACCTAGGTGCCAAGATCACTTAGTTTTATTTGAATTGTGTGAATCGTCTGGCCTATTCTTTTCATATTCTCCTCTGTCCTCATACACCTGACAACACTGAGATTACCAAACAATTCTTCTTACTGCACTGTAATTGTTCAGTGGCCACTTTCCTCTTGGTAAGGGTAGAAGAGACTCTTTAGCTATGGTAAGCAGCTCTTCTAGAAGGACACTCCAAAATCAAACCGTTGTTCTCTAATCTTGGGTAGTGTCATAGCCTCTGTACCATGGTCTTCCACTGTCTTAGGTTAGAGTTCTCTTGCTTGAGGGTACACTCGGGCACACTGTTCTATCTTATATCTCTTCCTCTTTTTTATTAAAGTTTTCATAATTTATAAAGTGTTCTCTAGTCTTGGGTAGTGCCATAGTGCCATGGCCTTCCACTGTCTTGGGGTAGAGTTCTCTTGCTTGAGGGTACACTCGGGCACACTGTTCTATTTTATGTCTCTTCCTGTTGTTTTATTTCAAGTTTTTATAGTTTATATATGAAAAATCGATTTTAATGTTGTTACTGTTCTTAAAGTAATTCATTTTAATTATTACTTCTGAGTGTGGCATGGAGTAGTAGAAAGATAGACACCATGATCGATGGCTAAGCGATTGTTATACTTGTGTTTAGTTACCTTCGTAAACACCATTTGGACTCAGGACATCAGCCATATACATGCATTACGGAGGTGAAGAAGAGATGGCCACCTCAGAACATAAATGTCGTCATGGTTGCAGAAGAAAAAGTTTGCCACGCAACTTTTCCACATTTTTAACAAGAAGAAAACTACCAATTGCTTAGGATTGGTTTAAATAAGTAACTGGTAATTGGGCCATTCACAGTATCGTAACCCCTACCACAGAGAGAGAGAGAGAGAGAGAGAGAGAGAGAGAGAGAGAGAGAGAGAGATGGGCGGATCAATTCATAAATAAACCAGTCTACTGGCCTCTAGCAACCGAGTGGATCATTAAATGTATACAACAATAAGAATTATTAGATAGATAGATAAAAAATGATACAAAATAAGTATTAAACGGAAGCAACTTTCAGACATGGAGGGAAGGGACCCAGAGGGCAGGTGAGGGAAGGGACGCAGAGGGCAGGTGAGGGAAGGGACGCAGAGGGCAGGTGAGGGAAGGAGGGAAAGGGAAGGGGAAAGGAGAGAGATTGAGGTTGAGGGAGACGGTAAGGGGAGGTTCTTTTTATAGTGTTTTGCTCGTATCCATTTATTGGTAATCGAGTTTTTGTCTCTTGCTACAGGGAAAAGTGTCTTCTTTCTTTACCATCAATGATTCATGATAATCTTATAAATTACCACACTGGGTGTAATATACTATAGCAAAATCTCCTACTGATACGAGGGTTCGTTACACTTGTTTTACTGTCTGTGAATCCTACAGCAGTACTCTTGGGTTATAAAAAGTCTCGTAGCTGTTGAAGTCATCTTCTTTTAAAAGGTATTTTGCTTTTTTTCATTTGCAGGACGAGGCGCTTGGTGCTCAAACTACAATCCACTTGGCGGTGTCAGATGATGTGGAAAATATCTCTGGAGAATACTTTGCTGATTGCAAGGTAATATCTTAGCTTTTTTTTTCTCTAGTGACACATTTTTGTTGATTTCATCCAATTGTAAACTTTAGTTCATCATGCTTTTTACATTAAGGATTTGAACATACAAACACTCCAAATAATTGTCATGAAGGTAAACTATATTTTTTTTTTATTACAGAACATTTGAATTCTGTTTATTCAATAATTCGTTTATTTATTCAATTTCAGATTGCAAAAAGATCAGAACAGGCCAAAGATCGTGGATTGGCCAAGAAACTTTGGGAGATGAGTGAAATGGCAGTAAGTCTTACTCAGGAAGACCTCCATTATGCTGGGAAGTAGAAATTGCAGGACAAGAATTAAAATATATTCAACAACTTCATGAATTTTTAGTTATCACAGACACATCTTACTAAAGATATACTAAAATAATCTCAAATTGTGTTTCCTATGTCTTCGACTATTTTTAATGAATCTTTCACAATAAGCTTTTTTAAAACATCATTCATTTTTTCGAATTACACTAACATCCGTTTGAAAGATGGACTGCACTGTACCCTGTCATATCCAGTCGACAGCATTTTGACTTTATATATTTTTATAATCAAAATTTTAAAACTGTTTGTGAGTGATAGGTTCCTTCTTTGTGCCTCTACGGATCAGTCAAACTAATTATTACAAAAAAACATCTTGGTCTTCATCAGCTTCAGGTATATCTCTTTTGACATTACTTTTTTTAGAATGATTTATTGTTAATTTGTTCTCTTCAGTTATTTATTTCCTTGTTTCCTTTCCTCACTGGGCTATTTTTCCCTATTGGAGCCCCTGGGCTTATAGCATCTTGCTTTTCCAATTAGGGTTGTAGCTTGGATAGTAATAATAATAATATTATTATTATTATTTGCTAAGCTACAACCCTAGTAGGAAAAGCAGGATGCTATAAGCCCAGGGACTCCAAGAGGGAAAATAGCTCAATGAGGAAAGGAAACGAAGAAAAATAAAATAGCTGAAGAAGAGCAACATTAAAATAAATATCTCCTATATAA
>NC_090750.1:64944944-64974944 GCF_036898095.1 Palaemon carinicauda | reverse complement strand
ATATATATATATATATATACATATATATATATATATATATATATTTATATATATATACATATACATATAAGACTGAAATAAGAAGCTTCGTTGAGAAGGGGTATGATTGTGAGATCAGTATTGAAATTCTGTAAAGCCTTGTGAAATATCCTTTATGTATTTCAAAATTAATCTTGAATTTTCAGAGTATGCAAATATTTTTGCAACTTAAAATTTTCACTGCCAGAGCCTTTATACTAAAGTGTAATTTCATCTCTCAGCCAATGTAGTCCTCATGGAGAATCGCGTGTCGACACCGAATAACAAATGTAGAAACGTAAATGCAGTTTTCCTGTTATCCTGAAAACTTTCTGAAGATCAGTTTGTCCGGAGACATCCTGCCTCCGCTTTTTTGGACGCCGTAACGACTTCATAAAAAGTGCTGAAGACACATCTACTTGCTGGAAATTCCTGAAGACACATGACTTCCTGGAGATTTCTGAAGGGATATGACTTCCTAGAGATTGCTGAAGACACATGACTTCCGGGGGATTCCAGAGAACATAATAAGGAACGGAATCATTTCCCGCAGCACATAGAAGCCCGTGTCTTCAGCAATCTCCAGGAAGTCATATTATGACTTCCTGGAGATTGCTGAAGACACGGGCTTCTATGTGCTGCGGGAAATGATTCCGTTCCAGATGAAATGGAATTATTGATCAACATCGTCTTCAAATGCAGAAACTGTGAGGGAAGAAAAAGCCTCACAATTATCTTTTCAGGTTGAGGTAAGAAAATATCAATTTATCAAGGATCGAAGACCAACCTCATTTGGGAGACTTTGTCTCTTTGCAGCGCCAATCGACTGAGCCTCGGACTCCAGCCTCGGTCGTCACGATGCTCTCATTCCATTCCACATATATATATATATATATATATATATATCGTATATATGCACGATATTTAAAAGTAAATTACATAAACTAAAAATTTTCGTCACATCAGAGTTGTCTCCAGGATTCAGAGTTTCACTGTGAAGAAACTCCGGAGACTCCAGGAATGATTCTGTCCGGATGGCATTTTTTTTTTTTCAAAATAGAGTTGGTAATGGACTGATAAAAGTTATAGTTTGAACATGGAGAGTTTTAACAATTATTGTTATTGTGGTGTAGCGCTGTATGCTAAAGTCATTTCTAGAATGGCACAGAATCTTAAGGATCTTATTGGAGCTTCAGAAGAGAAGCATTTATGTTGTTATTGCTTGGATTTTTGGACATTTATTTCGCATGTAATAGGAATATCTGAGGATGAGTCACGATCTTATGATGCCCAGAAAGAGGGAATCGGCAAAAATCTGGTGAGAGAGGGACAACTCAATGACAGAAACAAGGCAGTTGTTGAGAGTTCAGTTATTTTGAGAAGAGATGCTAAGGACAAAGACTTACCTAGAATAGAAAAAATACAAAATTATGAAAGTTCAGAGGAAACAGGGGTAGTTTATGGACTCGTTAAAAAGTACGAGGCTAATTTGAAAAGACACAAAGGTTTATGGACAATGAAAGGTAGTCCAGTAAAAGTTCAAAAAGGAAAAGTGAAAGAAATTATAGGACATTTCGAGGAAACCGGTAATATCACTGGACATCCTAATATGAAGCTACTCTGTGAGGAAGAATATGAGGTAATAAGAGAAATTTTAAGGAGAGATGCAAAGGACACAGCCCTGGCTAGAATACAAGAAATACTAAGATATGAAAGGTCACAGGAAACAGGGATAGTTCGTGGACTCGTTAAACAGTACGAGTCTAATTTGAAAAAAGACAAAGAATTATTGACAAAGAAACGAAGTCCAATAGACGTTCAAAAAGGAAAAGTGAAAGAAATTATAGGACATTTCGAGAAAACCGGTAATATCACTGGACATCCTAATATGAAGCTACTCTGTGAGGAAGAATATGAGGTAATAAGAGAAATTTTAAGGAGAGATGCAAAGGACACAGCCCTGGCTAGAATACAAGACATACTAAGATATGAAAGGTCACAGGAAACAGGGATAGTTCGTGGACTCGTTAAAGAGTACGAGTCTAATTTGAAAAAAGACAAAGAATTATTGACAAAGAAACGAAGTCCCATAGACGTTCAAAAAGGAAAAGTGAAAAAACTTATAGGACATTTCGAGAAAACCGGTAATATCGCTGGACATCCTAATATGAAGCTACTCTGTGAGGAAGAATATGAGGTAATAAGAAAAATTATAAGGAGAGATGCAAAAGACACAGCCCTGGCTAGAATACAAGAAATACTAAGATATGAAAGGTCACAGGAAACAGGGATAGTTCGTGGACTCGTTAAAGAGTACGAGTCTAATTTGAAAAAAGACAAAGAATTATTGACAAAGAAACGAAGTCCCATAGACGTTCAAAAAGGAAAAGTGAAAGAAATTATAGGACATTTCGAGAAAACCGGTAATATCATTGGACATCCTAATATGAAGCTACTCTGTGAGGAAGAATATGAGGTAATAAGAGAAATTTTAAGGAGAGATGCAAAGGACACAGCCCTGGCTAGAATACAAGAAATACTAAGATATGAAAGGTCACAGGAAACAGGGATAGTTCGTGGACTCGTTAAAGAGTACGAGTCTAATTTGAAAAAAGACAAAGAATTATTGACAAAGAAACGAAGTCCCATAGACGTTCAAAAAGGAAAAGTGAAAGAAATTATAGGACATTTCGAGAAAACCGGTAATATCACTGGACATCCTAATATGAAGCTACTCTGTGAGGAAGAATATGAGGTAATACGAGAAATTTTAAGGAGAGATGCAAAGGACACAGCCCTGGCTAGAATACAAAAAATACTAAGATATGAAAGGTCACAGGAAACAGGGATAGTTCGTGGACTCGTTAAAGAGTACGAGTCTAATTTGAAAAAAGACAAAGAATTATTGACAAAGAAACGAAGTCCCATAGACGTTCAAAAAGGAAAAGTGAAAGAAATTATAGGACATTTCGAGAAAACCGGTAATATCGCTGGACATCCTAATATGAAGCTACTCTGTGAGGAAGAATATGAGGTAATAAGAAAAATTATAAGGAGAGATGCAAAAGACACAGCCCTGGCTAGAATACAAGAAATACTAAGATATGAAAGGTCACAGGAAACAGGGATAGTTCGTGGACTCGTTAAAGAGTACGAGTCTAATTTGAAAAAAGACAAAGAATTATTGACAAAGAAACGAAGTCCCATAGAAACTCAAAAAGGAAAAGTGAAAGATCTTATCGGACATTTTGAGGAATCTGGTAATATCACTGGACATCTGAATATGAAGCTACTGGGTGAAGAAGAATATGAAGAAGAAGTTTAACTTGCTCTATTATGCTTTGTACCTTGATAAAGATTCACCTGTACTGTTTCTTTATGAGGTGGACAAATGCAGAAAAACAAGTCTTTCTTCTTCCAGTAAGTTGTGTTCTCTGAAGAACATTCCCCAGAGATTGATAGAAAAAAAAAATATATATATAAAACTAGAAAATACAAAAAGAGGAGGAGGATGAGGGAGGGGAGCAGCGATCTATTTTGGATACTTGGGGGGTATTCTACAAATGGACTCAGCACAAGGAGGAAGTTTGACTTGCTCTATTATGCTTTGTACCTTGATAAAGATTCACCTGTACTGTTTCTTTATCAGGTGGGCAAATGCAGAAAGAACAAGTCTTACTTCTTCCAGTAAGTTGTGTTCTCTGAAGAAGATTCCAAGGATGTTGATACAAGAAAAAAAATATATAAAACTAAAAAAATCTAAAAAGAGGAGGAGGATGAGGATGGGGAGCAGCGATCTATTTTGGATACTTGGGGAGTATTCTACAAATGGACTCATCACAAGGAAGAAGTTTGACTTGCTCTATTATGCTTTGTAGCTTGATAAAGATTCACCTGTACTGTTTCTTTATCAGGTGGACAAATGCAGAAAAAACAAGTCTTACTTCTTCCAGTAAGTTGTGTTCTCTGAAAAAAATTCCCCAGATGTTGATACAAGAAAAAAAAATATATATAAAATTGAAAAATCTAAAAAGAGGAGGAGGATGAGGAAGGGGAGCAGCGATCTATTTTGGATACTTAGGGAGTATTCTACAAATGGACTCATCACAAGGAAGAAGTTTGACTTGCTCTATTATGCTTTGTAGCTTGATAAAGATTCACCTGTATTGTTTCTTTATCAGGTGGGCAAATGCAGAAAGAACAAGTCTTACTTCTTCCAGTAAGTTGTGTTCTCTGAAGAAGATTCCAAGGATGTTGATACAAGAAAAAAAATATATAAAACTAAAAAAATCTAAAAAGAGGAGGAGGATGAGGAAGGGGAGCAGCGATCTATTTTGGATACTTGGGGAGTATTCTACAAATGGACTCATCACAAGGAAGAAGTTTGACTTGCTCTATTATGCTTTGTAGCTTGATAAAGATTCACCTGTACTGTTTCTTTATCAGGTGGACAAATGCAGAAAAAACAAGTCTTACTTCTTCCAGTAAGTTGTGTTCTCTGAAAAAAATTCCCCAGATGTTGATACAAGAAAAAAAAATATATATAAAATTGAAAAATCTAAAAAGAGGAGGAGGATGAGGAAGGGGAGCAGCGATCTATTTTGGATACTTGGGGAGTATTCTACAAATGGACTCATCACAAGGAAGAAGTTTGACTTGCTCTATTATGCTTTGTAGCTTGATAAAGATTCACCTGTACTGTTTCTTTATCAGGTGGACAAATGCAGATAAAACAAGTCTTACTTCTTCCAAGAAGTTGTGTTCTCTGAAGAAAATTCCCCAGATGTTGATACAAGAAAAAAAAATCTATTAAACTGAAAAATCTAAAAAGAGGAGGAGGATGAGGGAGGGGAGCAGCGATCTATTTTGGATACTTGGGGGGTATTCTACAAATGAACTCAGCACAAGGAGGAAGTTTGACTTGCTCTATTATGCTTTGTACCTTGATAAAGATTCACCTGTACTGTTTCTTTATCAGGTGGACAAATGCAGAAAAAACAAGTCTTACTTCTTCCAAGAAGTTGTGTTCTCTGAAGAAAATTCCCCAGATGTTGATACAAGAAAAAAAAAATCTATTAAACTGAAAAATCTAAAAAGGCGAGGACGATGAGGGAGGGGAGCAGCAATCTATTTTGGATACTTGGGGGGTATTCTACAAATGGACTCATCACAATGAAGAAGTTTGACTTGCTCTATTATGCTTTGTACCTTGATAAAGATTCACCTGTACTGTTTATTTATCAAGTGGACAAATGCAGAAAAAACAAGTCTTACTTCATCCAGTAAGTTGTGTTTTCTGAAGAAGATTCCAAGGATGTTGATACAAGAAAAAAAAATATATAAAATTGAAAAATCTAAAAAGAGGAGGATGAGGGAGGGGAGCAGCAATCTATTTTGGATACTTGGGGGGTATTCTACAAATGGACTCATCACCAGGAAGAAGTTTTACTTGCTCTATTATGCTTTGGACCTTGATAAAGATTCACCTGTACTGTTTCATTATCAAGTGGACAAATGAAGAAAAAACAAGTCTTACTTCTTCCAGTAAGTTGTGTTCTCTGAAGAAGATTCCCCAGAGATTGATAGAAGAAAAAATATATATATAAAACTAGAAAATCTAAAAAGAGGAGGAGGATGGTGAAGGGAAGCAGCAATCTATCTTGGATACTTGGGGGGTATTCTACAAATGGACTCATCACCAGGGAGAAGTTTGACTTGCTTTATTATGCTTTGTACCTTGATAAAGATTCACTTGTACTGTTTCTTTATCAGGTGGACAAATGCAGAAAAAACTAGTCTTACTTCTTCCAGGAATTTGTGTTCTCTGAAGAAGATTTCAAGGATGTTGATACAAGAAAAAAATCTATTAAACTGAAAAATCTAAAAAGAGGAGGAGGATGAGGGAGGGGAGCAGAAATCTATTTTGGATACTTGGGGGGTATTCTACAAATGGACTCTGCACAAGGAGGAAGTTTGACTTGCTCTATTATGCTTTGTACCTTGATAAAGATTCACCTGTACTGTTTCTTTATCAGGTGGACAAATGCAGAAAAAACAAGTCTTACTTCTTCCGGTATGTTGTGTTCTCTGAAGAAGATTCCCCAGAGATTGATAGAAGAAAAAATATATATATAAAACTAGAAAATCTAAAAACAGGAGGAGGATGGTGAAGGGAAGCAGCAATCTATCTTGGATACTTGGGGGGTATTCTACAAATGAACTCAGCACAAGGAGGAAGTTTGACTTGCTCTATTATGCTTTGTACCTTGATAAAGATTCACTTGTACTGTTTCTTTATCAGGTGGACAAATGCAGAAAAAACAAGTCTTACTTCTTCCAGTAGGTTGTGTTCTCTGAAAAAGATTCCAAGGATGTTGATACAAGAAAAAAAATATATAAAATTGAAAAATCTAAAAAAAGGAGGACAATGAGGGAGGGGAGCAGCAATCTATTTTGGATACTTGGGGGGTATTCTACAAATGGACTCATCACCAGGAGGAAGTTTGACTTGCTCTATTATGCTTTGTACCTTGATAAAGATTCACCTGTACTGTTTCTTTATCAGGTGGACAAATGCAGAAAAAACAAGTCTTACTTCTTCCGGTATGTTGTGTTCTCTGAAGAAGATTCCCCAGAGATTGATAGAAGAAAAAATATATATATAAAACTAGAAAATCTAAAAAGAGGAGGAGGATGGTGAAGGGAAGCAGCAATCTATCTTGGATACTTGGGGGGTATTCTACAAATGGCCTCATCACCAGGGAGAAGTTTGACTTGCTTTATTATGCTTTGTACCTTGATAAAGATTCACTTGTACTGTTTCTTTATCAGGTGGACAAATGCAGAAAAAACAAGTCTTACTTCTTCCAGAAAGTTGTGTTCTCTGAAGAAGATTTCAAGGATGTTGATACAAGAACAAAATCTATTAAACTGAAAAATCTAAAAAGAGGAGGAGGATGAGGGAGGGGAGCAGAAATCTATTTTGGATACTTGGGGGGTATTCTACAAATGGACTCTGCACAAGGAGGAAGTTTGACTTGCTCTATTATGCTTTGTACCTTGATAAAGATTCACCTGTACTGTTTCTTTATCAGGTGGACAAATGCAGAAAAAACAAGTCTTACTTCTTCCAGTAAGTTGTGTTCTCTGAAGAAGATTCCAAAGATGTTGATACAAGAAAAAGAATATGTAATACTAAAAAATCTAAAAAGACGAGGACAATGAGGGAGGGGAGCAGCGATCTATTTTGGATACTTGGGGGGTATTCTACAAATGGACTCATCACCAGGAGGAAGTTTGACTTGCTCTATTATGCTTTGTACCTTGATAAAGATTCACCTGTACTGTTTCTTTATCAGGTGGACAAATGCAGAAAAAACAAGTCTTACTTCTTCCAGTAAGTTGTGTTCTCTGAAGAAGATTCCAAAGATGTTGATACAAGAAAAAAAATATGTAATACTAAAAAATCTAAAAAGACGAGGACAATGAGGGAGGGGAGCAGCGATCTATTTTGGATACTTGGGGGGTATTCTACAAATGGACTCATCACCAGGAGGAAGTTTGACTTGCTCTATTATGCTTTGTACCTTGATAAAGATTCACCTGTACTGTTTCTTTATCAGGTGGACAAATGCAGAAAAAACAAGTCTTACTTCTTCCGGTATGTTGTGTTCTCTGAAGAAGATTCCCCAGAGATTGATAGAAGAAAAAATATATATATAAAACTAGAAAATCTAAAAAGAGGAGGAGGATGGTGAAGGGAAGCAGCAATCTATCTTGGATACTTGGGGGGTATTCTACAAATGGACTCATCACCAGGGAGAAGTTTGACTTGCTTTATTATGCTTTGTACCTTGATAAAGATTCACTTGTACTGTTTCTTTATCAGGTGGACAAATGCAGAAAAAACAAGTCTTACTTCTTCCAGGAATTTGTGTTCTCTGAAGAAGATTTAAAGGATGTTGATACAAGAAAAAAATCTATTAAACTGAAAAATCTAAAAAGAGGAGGAGGATGAGGGAGGGCAGCAGAAATCTATTTTGGATACTTGGGGGTATTCTACAAATGGACTCTGCACAAGGAGGAAGTTTGACTTGCTCTATTATGCTTTGTACCTTGATAAAGATTCACCTGTACTGTTTCTTTATCAGGTGGACAAATGCAGAAAAAACAAGTCTTACTTCTTCCGGTATGTTGTGTTCTCTGAAGAAGATTCCCCAGAGATTGATAGAAGAAAAAATATATATATAAAACTAGAAAATCTAAAAACAGGAGGAGGATGGTGAAGGGAAGCAGCAATCTATCTTGGATACTTGGGGGGTATTCTACAAATGAACTCAGCACAAGGAGGAAGTTTGACTTGCTCTATTATTCTTTGTACCTTGATAAAGATTCACTTGTACTGTTTCTTTATCAGGTGGACAAATGCAGAAAAAACAAGTCTTACTTCTTCCAGTAGGTTGTGTTCTCTGAAAAAGATTCCAAGGATGTTGATACAAGAAAAAAAAATATATAAAATTGAAAAATCTAAAAAAAGGAGGACAATGAGGGAGGGGAGCAGCAATCTATTTTGGATACTTGGGGGGTATTCTACAAATGGACTCTGCACAAGGAGGAAGTTTGACTTGCTCTATTATGCTTTGTACCTTGATAAAGATTCACCTGTACTGTTTCTTTATCAGGTGGACAAATGCAAAAAAAACAAGTCTTACTTCTTCCGGTATGTTGTGTTCTCTGAAGAAGATTCCCCAGAGATTGATAGAAGAAAAAATATATATATAAAACTAGAAAATCTAAAAAGAGGAGGAGGATGGTGAAGGGAAGCAGCAATCTATCTTGGATACTTGGGGGGTATTCTACAAATGGACTCAGCACAAGGAGGAAGTTTGACTTGCTCTATTATGCTTTGTCCCTTGATAAAGATTCACTTGTACTGTTTCTTTATAAGGTGGACAAATGCAGAAAAAAACAAGTCTTACTTCTTCCAGTAAGTTGTGTTCTCTGAAGAAGATTCCAAGGATGTTGATACAAGAAAAAAAAATATATAAAATTGAAAAATCTAAAAAGAGGAGGAGGATGGTGAAGGGAAGCAGCAATCTATTTTGGATACTTGGGGGGTATTCTACAAATGGACTCATCACAAGGAAGAAGTTTGACTTGCTCTATTATGCTTTGTACCTTGATAAAGATTCACCTGTACTGTTTCTTCATCAGGTGGTCAAATGCAGAAAAAAACAAGTCTTACTTCTTCCAGTAAGTTGTGTTCTATGAAGAAAATTCCAAGGATGTTGATACAAGAAAAAAATATATAAAACTAAAAAATCAAAAAAGGCGAGGACGATGAGGGAGGGGAGCAGCCATCTATTTTGGATACTTGGGGGGGGGGGGGGTATTCTACAAATGGACTCATCACAAGGAGGAAGTTTGACTTGTTCTATTATGCTTTGTACCTTGATAAAGATTCACTTGTACTGTTTCTTTATCAGGTGGACAAATGCAGAAAAAACAAGTCATACTTCTTCCAGTAGGTTGTGTTCTCTGCAGAAGATTCCAAGGATGTTGATACAAGAAAAAATATATATATAAAATTGAAAAATCTAAAAAGAGGAGGAGGATGAGGGAGGGGAGCAGCAATCTATTTTGGATACTTGGGGGGTATTCTACAAATGGACTCATCACCAGGAGGAAGTTTGACTTGCTCTTTTATGCTTTGTACCTTGATAAAGATTCACCTGTACTGTTTCTTTATCAGGTGGACAAATGCAGAAAAAACAAGTCTTACTTCTTCCAGTAAGTTGTGTTCTCTGAAGAAGATTCCAAGGATATTGATACAAGAAAAAAATATATAAAACTGAAAAATCTATAAAGAAGAGGAGGATGAGGGAGGGGAGCAGCGATCTATTTTGGATACTTGGGGGTATTCTACAAATGAACTCAGCACAAGGAGGAAGTTTGACTTGCTCTATTATGCTTTGTACCTTGATAAAGATTCACCTGTACTGTTTCTTTATCAGGTGGACAAATGCAGAAAAAAACAAGTCTTACTTCTTCCAGTAAGTTGTGTTCTCTGAAGAAGATTCCCCAGATGTTGATACAAGAAAAAAAAAACATAAAATTGGAGAATCTAAAAAGAGGAGGAGGATGAGGGAGGGGAGCAAAAATCTATTTTGGATACTTGGGGGGTATTCTACAAATGGACTCAGCACAAGGAGGAAGTTTGACTTGCTCTATTATGCTTTGTACCTTGATAAAGATTCACTTGTACTGTTTCTTTATCAGGTGGACAAATGCAGAAAAAACAAGTATTACTTCTTCCAGTATGTTGTGTTCTCTGAAGAAGATTCCCCAGAGATTGATAGAAGAAAATATATATATATATAAAACTAGAAAATCTAAAAAGAGGAGGAGGATGGTGAAGGGAAGCAGCAATCTATCTTGGATACCTGGGGGGGGGGGTATTCTACAAATGGACTTAGCAAAGGGATGAAGTTTGACTTGCTCTATTATGCTTTGTACCTTGATAAAGATTCACTTGTACTGTTTCTTTATCAGGTGGACAAATGCAGAAAAAACAAGTATTACTTCTTCCAGTATGTTGTGTTCTCTGAAGAAGATTCCCCAGAGATTGATAGAAGAAAATATATATATATATATAAAACTAGAAAATCTAAAAAGAGGAGGAGGATGGTGAAGGGAAGCAGCAATCTATTTTGGATACCTGGGGGGGGGGGGTATTCTACAAATGGACTTAGCAAAGGGATGAAGTTTGACTTGCTCTATTATGCTTTGTACCTTGATAAAGATTCACTTGTACTGTTTCTTTATCAGGTGGACAAATGCATAAAAACAAGTCTTACTTCTTTTAGTATGTTGTGTTCACTGAAGAAGATTCCCAACATCTGCGTACTGGACATTTGCGTCCGGACACTTGTGTCCCGAACACTTGTGTCCCCGGACAATTGCGTCCCCGGACATATGCGTCCCGGATATTTGCGTACATGTATGTGTGTTTTACTTTTTCTATAAAGCTTTTTATTCTTACCTTTACTCTATACTTTTACACAGTAATTTCATTTATACCTTTATCCACCCTGAATATGCATATGATTTAATGGCCTCAAATAATTTAGATTCTTACTTCATACTTTGACAATAATTATACCTTTAGCCATACCTGTCACTAATGGACCTATATATAGACATCAATATTTCATTTGCATGTTTTATTATCTTTAAAAACTTTATAAAATAGAAAATTTTTATACATATGTATACAATATAAATTTTCTATAAGTCTAAAAAGATTAGGTCATATTTTTCTATTTTGACTTAGGATAGCTATTCTTAAGCTCATACTTAAAAGTTATGCATGTTAGAAGCAACTCCTCGTAAGTAAGACAATTTGTTTTCGTAATTGTTCTGATCAATCAATGACTGGAGACGAATATTGACCATTTTATTTCTAGGAAAAACGGTAATTCCTCTTTGATAGCGTTGTCTTAAACTAAGGTCGCATATCCTCTCAAATATTTGACAAATGGAGAAGACAGGAGGTGATTGTTCCAAAATACTTCTTCTAGACCCTTGCTCAAAATCCGTTGTAAGGATGTGGGATTGAGTTGAGAACAGAACTGCAATAAATTACGGAATAGTGGGTCATAAGTTTGTTTTTAGTCTTAATGGGAAGAAGAGCAAAAACGCAGCGAATGCAGTAAGGTTGATAATATATTTGTGGACATACTTTTAACGTTCCATCTGCTGCCAAATTTGGAAACCGTGTCAAGTCATTCAAGCGTTCTTCACTTGCAAAGATAAGAGTTCTGCCCAATTTGGAAATCGTGTCAAGCCATTCAAGCCTTCTTCACTTGCAAAGATAAGAGTTCTGCCCAATTTGGAAATCGTGTCAAGCCATTCAAGCCTTCTTCACTAGCAAAGATAAGAGTTCTGCCCAATTTGGAAATCATGTCAAGTCATTCAAGCCTTCTCCACTTGCAAAGATATGAGTTCTCTTCTCGTCATGCATTCCAGTATTGACAGCAAGAAACTTTTGTCCACTCGGGAGAATAAGGTATTCTTCTGGGATTTTGAAATTATATCTTCCCTTTGGTATAGGTGGAGCGTTTTCAGCTTTCTGTTTCCAGCGACGAACATTCCTCCCAATTGTCGAAACAGAAGACCTTTCTACCCTGGAAAATTCGTTGTGGCTTAACAGAGTAGTCCCCAATAACAGTTCTTGTTGGCTCTTGTGTAAATATCACACCTTTCAGATCTAAAATCGAAATATTTGCTTTAATTGCAGCAGATCGTGATTACGATCATTAACTCGCTTCGTCACTTCATGATTCTCAGTATGCACTCTTGCTTGGCAGGATCACGTCACACATCTCCAAGAAGTTTTTGTCCCATCTGCATTTTTCTTATAGTAGTGATAACGATGATTTTTCATCAACAAGTATATCTCCACCTGTATTTGATTTCGTAAATTGTCTGTGCCATGGGATTCAGTTTCTATAAAAAATAAGTAGATCGTTAGAACAAAATCTATCGAACCTATTTCAACTTTTGGTACACTTGGTTATTTCATAACTTTCTCTTAGTTGCACCTTAGCGATGATTGGCCTCCTTGCCCCTATTGCCAGATCTCATATTTATATTTTGACTGCCTGATGGATAGTGCCAATGAAAAGGAAACCTAATCTAACTTGAAATTGTAAATAAGATCATTTAATTTCTAAAGTGGTTCTGATATTCGTAAAATAAAACTTTGGCCTGAGTATATAATCACATGAAAAGTTTCAGGTAATACGAAAAGCTAAATTTATCCAATGTATGCAATCACTATTTCTATTTCACGTTTTAAGAGTAACGGTAAACAGCCTTAATCCTGGATGCGTGAACACTGATATCTTTTACCAAGCGAAAAACAAGATAATCCGTCAAATGTTTGGATATCTCTTCCAACTGATAGGAAAGGTGGGGTATACGTTTTGCTATTCTCTCAAATAGATCTTCCACTGTAAGAAAAATTAGTTATACAAGTATTAGATTTAACTTCAAAGCTCAAAAGAGGTTTGAGGATTTGCAACATACCCAAGATGGTTGTTCTTATATTGTTTTACTGATGTTTGAAACCAATTTAAGGTTAAATAATCAATACTAAACGTAATTTGATATTATCCTAAATGTTATAAATCTGCATGAATTAATGTTGACATCATCTGTACAGTAAAGGTGCTCTAAGTCATACTGTCAAAGAAGAGATAATTTTGTACTACAAGCCAATTGCTAGATTAATCTCATTTATCTACATACCAAGATCATTTAGTTTTATTTACATTGTGTGATGTAGGACTCAGGATACAGTACTATAGTTGCCAAGGATGCCATATTAGTTATTTAAAATATTAGTTTCATCCTTCTCCAATCTATCAGCCACAAATACTTATTGTGTACAGCAATGCTATTGCTCTCGGCATTAAGTTAGTTGAAGAACAATGAAACACGTGTTGAACTCTAAAATCTTATTGTATTCTCTCTAGCCTTCTCAAAATTCCCATTCTTGGCTTCTGTTACGACCCTGGAACATTAGGGGTGGGCTACCCTTAAATCTACACTGTTTGGCGCAGACGTAACAGTCCCTCCTTTACTTAAACCAGATGGCTCTGTCACCCACTATCCAAAGAAAAAGGCCAAACTTTTGGCTGCTTGATGTGTTTGACATACATTTCAAAGACAACAAGGGAAAGACTGATAAGCAATAAATCTTCATTAAATGCTTTATGTATCTACTTTCTTATGTTAATCTGTAGACTAAAAGCGCAATTTCACAAAAAACAAACATTGGACAATAACAGTATCAGAAAACAGTGGTCTTGGTTTGCAAAATGTCTCGTAGCTGTTGAAGTTTTCTTCTTTTAGAAGGTATTTTCCTTTTTCATTTGCAGGACGAGGCACTTGGTGCTCAAACTACAATCCACTTGGCGATGTCAGAAGATGTGGAAAATATCTCTGGAGAATACTTTGCTGATTGCACGGTAATATCAATGCTGTTTTTTCTATTGGCACGTTTTTGTTTATTTTATCCAGTAATAAACTTTAGTACACCATGCTTTTTTACATTAACGTTTTCAACATACAAGTACTCCAAATAATTATGTGTCACTGAAGGTAAACTACAGTATTTTTTCTTATATAAATTTTGGAAGCCTTGTTTATTCATTACTTCGCTTATTTATTAATTTTCAGATTTCAGAAAGATCAGATCAGACCAGAGATCGTGGATTAGCCAAGAAACTTTGGGAGGTAAGTGAAATAACAGTAAATCTTACTCAGGAAGATCTCCATTATGCCGGAAAGTAGAAATTGTAGAACAAGAATTGAAATATTTTCAATAACTTCATGAATTTCCAGTCATCACAGACGTTTCTTAAAGTTGTTCTTTATTATATCATTTCATATCCTGTCGACAGAGTTTTGACTGGAAATATCTTCGTAATTAAAATGTCAAAACTATTTGCAAGGGATAGGTTCCTTCTTTGCGTCTTCAGGGATCAGTCAAACGGATTAAGCGTTTACTCTGCAGGCTTATTAAATCAAAGTCAAAAGAGATCTGTAAGATTTGTAAAACGTTCCGATGAATTACTTTTCTCACTATTGTTCTAATAATCCTTATATTTCAAAATCTGCCACAAGATTGCCTGCTTATTCGTTCTTCTACTTTGATATGGTTAAAGCTAAACATTGTTTTCCAAGAGATTATTCTAATCATAATTTGTAAACAAAATGTGGCCTATTATAGCTTTAGGTGATGATTTGTAAGGCTGCTGTCAGTAGCTGAGAATGAAGTCATTGTATGATTTCCTTGAACAGTAAAGGTAATGTAAGTTGCTTTCAAATGATATTTTTACCCACTATAGCAGTAATTATATCTATTAGAATACAATACTTTATATGTAAACCCTATTACATATTTTTTTAAATAATGGTATTCTTGTTCCTGTTAATATATGCAAATCAATAGAATGATTGATATTGGCTGTATATTTGTGAAAATATATATCTGAAGACAGTTGTCTTATGAAACACGTTGAGGATTGAAGAAAATAAGAAAAGGAATTAGACGTTCAAGGGTGGTCCTAAGTTGCTTCTTTGGGGGATTCTGAAAATTGAATAACGTCCGTTACCTGAAATTGGCTTCATTCGTGTCATAAA
Organism: Palaemon carinicauda; assembly: GCF_036898095.1. NCBI lineage: Eukaryota > Metazoa > Arthropoda > Malacostraca > Decapoda > Palaemonidae > Palaemon > Palaemon carinicauda. Next base: position 64,959,716 of record NC_090750.1, on the reverse strand, counting down.
CCGGGAAATATTTTCATTCAGTACCATATAAAGATTAATCTTAAATCATACAAGTTGGAATTAAGGAAATTTCTAAAATTTCCAAAAATTTTTAAACACACACACACACACATATATATATATATATATATATATATATATATATATATATATATATATATATATATATATAAATATATATATATATAAATATATTAAATATATATATATATATATATATATATATATATATATATATATATATATATATATATATAGTGGTAAAAACCGGCCAAACCCCTGACTTGAAATGACATGTCTGAGGCCTTTGTCCTGCAGTAGAATAGAAACAGCTGCATTTTTTGGTGTTTGTTGACTCAGTGACTCAAGTGTTTTTTTTTTACTCATCTTACCAGCAAAAGACCTGAAATCTATCCCTTGAAGTCTAATGATTCGAATATTGGATTGTGTACCTGGGGGTTAGTCAACTGTGGTAGGCTACAAATAGCCAGCAGAAGCACCGTACATGAATGTAATCTTGATTCTTTAAGGCTTAAGGTGAGCCTTCTAAATAAACTTAGAACTACAGTACACCCATGTTTTCGAAAAATGTCTACGATGACTAATTTCATTTTCAATACACTTAATGTCACAAATGTTATAAACACTTCAAAAAAAAATTTGAAATACCCTAGAAATATAAAAAAAAAATAAAGATCTGTTTCGTAAGGGTGACGTCAATGGCCATTGCTGATAGGAATCCAGTTAATATCTAGGTAATTATCGTGATGCTGATGAATTTCTTCTTGTCACTCTCCAATTTAACTCCGATAAATTCGAATCAATAAATTATGGAAACAGAGAAGAAATGGTATATGCATACACGGGACCTAATAATGAGACAATCACAAACAAGGAAGCAATTAAAGACCTGGGTGTAACGTTAAATAGGAATATGTTATGCACCGACCAAATAGCAACACTGTTGGCTAAATGTAAAGCAGAAATGGGAATCCTATTCAGACACTTTAAAACAAGAAAAGCTGAACACATGATTATGCTATACAAAACTTATGTACGTAGTACACTCGAGTATTGCAATGTGATATGGTACCCACACTACCAAAAGGATATTGCACAAAAAGAGAGTGTACAAAGGTCCTATACTGCTAGAATAGAAGAATTTAAGGACCTTGACTATAGAGTCTAGAAAGGAGAAGAGAACGCTACATGATAATACAAGCATGGAAGCAAATAGAATGAATTACTGAAAACATCATGGAGCTAAAAATATCAGAAAGAGCAAGCCGAGGTAGATTAATAATGCCAAAAACTATACCAGGAAAACTAAGGAAGGTGCACAGGACATTAATTCACTAGGCACCAGCATCGATATAATGCAGCGACTATTTAATGCACTGCCAGCTCATCTAAGAAACATCTCAGGAGTGAGCGTGGATGTGTTTAAGAATAAGCTCGATAAATACTTAAGATGCATCCCAGACCATCCAAGACTGGAAGATGCAAAATACACCGGAAGATGCATTAGCAACTCTCCGGTGGGTATACGAGGTGCCTCACACTGAGGGACCTGGGGGAACCCAAACATAGAATAAGGCAATAAGGCAAAACAAGCAAAGTCTTCATGGTCAACCCGTCTGTGATTCTGGCTAGCGTAGTGATGAAAACTGGCCAAACTCCAGACAGAAATATAGACATGTCTGAGACTTTTGTCCTGCAGAGACCAATATATATATATATATATATATATATATATATATATATATATATATATATATATATATATATATATATATATATATATATATATACATATATATATATATATATATATGTATATATATATATACATATATATATATATATATATATATATATATATAGATATATATATATAGATATATATATATATATATATATATATATATATATATATATATATCTATATATATAGATATATATATATATATATATATATATATATATATATATATATATATATATATATATAGATACAGTATATATATATATATATATATATATATATATATATATATATATATATATATATATATATATACTGTATATATATACATATATATATATATATATATATATAATATATATACTGTATATATATATGACGGTATATTTTCTCCATTCTTTTGAATATTCTATCATTCATGATAATAATCATAACCCCGAAATAGAACTTATATCGGTTCAAGTTTTATGACCTTGAACAGCACCATCACTTATCGTACATCACCAACCCCTGTTACCCAGACCTCCCGGTTGGCAGCACAACTACAAGCTACAGCTTCATTCACATAAACAGTGTTGTAGTAGTAGCGTGCAACAAGGAATGTAGCTGTTCTTCCCAAGGCATTCTTTAGACCTTGGTTCAAAGTAACGGCTTTGTACGTTTTCTGTCTGTGTAAACATAGTCACAACACTCGGAACAAAACTCTATTCGTGTCATCAGGAATCAAGGTTAGTTTATAGATTATTTCGTGATCAATTCGTATTCATTGATACCTGAATGTTATAAAATACTTGGAGTTTGATTATGCTGTTCGTCGAAGGCCATAAATATATCATCGAGAAGAAATTGTAGCCTATTCCTGGTCGTTTTTTTGTTTGATTAACAAACTGCTATATACCAATATATCTTGTATTTGTTTTTTGGATCACAATGTATCTTGTATTTGTTTTTTGGATCAAGGGTTGGCATTGTGTTTGACAAAAAGTGATTAATTTTCAAGACAGGTAGAATGTAACTTTTGATCTTTTAAGGGATTGGAGTTGAGTCGAAGATCTAAGGAGACCTTGGCCCTAATATTTAAACTATAATACATGGATGTTAAAATTTGCTTTGGTTAAGTGTGATTTTTTTCATTAATAATTTCTCTCTTATATCATCTTTCTACCTTCGAGTCGGCTACTCTAGTGATAGTACCAAGATCTACAGAAAGACTATTCTGTAGGTCTTGGATAGTGTGAGGGAGAACTTTATTAAACAATCATCGAGTTTATATACAAGGACTTACGAGCAAGAAGGTGACATTATGAAAATAAAGCTTAATAAAGGATAAAAGGTAATTAATATAATATTATTTGTAAAAACAGTCATAAGACCATATGAACGAGCACGTATTAGAAGGGATAAGCATGACATTATGAAAATAAAGCTTAATAAAGGATAAAAGGTAATTAAGATATTATTTGTAAAAACAGTCATAAGACCATATGAACGAGCACGTATTAGAAGGGATAAGCATGACATTATGAAAATAAAGCTTAATAAAGGATAAAAGGTAATTAAGATAATATTATTTGTAAAAATAGTCATAAGACCATATGAACGAGCACGTATTAAAAGGGATAAGCAGAGAGAATTGGTGTTAAATAGGTGAAGGAGTATTAGAGAGACAGATAGTAAGGGAGACGGGTTGAAGAGCTGGTTAGTGATCTGTGGAGACATGGCACTAGTTGGGGAATCCGTTCAAAACTAGGTCCCCATCTCTATTGGCTGTTTTATGCTTCACTGAGTATAGTGTTTATGCGAAAATGTCATAACCTCAGTTATGCGTAGTTGTCAACACTTCGGAGCCAAAACGAGATTCTAAGAAAACTCGTTCTTGTGGAAACGACAACTTGTGATCTACAATACCATGCTTTCGTTATATGGTGCAATTGGGTCGAGATTGCATCAAAAGATTTGTTCTAGAAGCTTCTATGGTGCTACCAAAATGGGCATTTTTAAAGAAACCAATCAGTTTTCCTAAAATGATTGAACTCCTTATATGGGAATGATGATTGTCGATATTAGCTCCACCAGTACAGGGACATACATGCTTCCAGAAGAGACTGTCCAAGAAAGGTAGAAAACAAGGGCCATAAACCAGAGGTATGACAAAGCCAGGTTATGACGGGAATCTTCCTTTTGGATTACAAACATGTATCTCCAAAAATCTTGTCATGCCCAAGACTAAGAGGTAAGTGTACGCTCATTGATGAAGAGAAGCTGCTAACCCTTCCTGCTGGTGAAGAGAAGTAGTCAGTCCTTCCTGCCCTCCCATTTACAAAATCTCCAAAATTTGAGAGAAATAGCATTTGCTGTTCCATCTTTGACATCTTCAAGTCCAAAACCACAATAAAATTATTATCTTTTAAGCCGAAAGTCCTAGCCATGGAGAAGAACTCATCAACTCGCTGTTCCAAGTATCTTTATTTGTTCTTTCCAGTCTGTTCCCTCTACTCATAACTTTGCATTTATGTCAATTTGTGTCAATGAAAGCAAAGTGGAAACAGCAATCCATTTTCATATTAAATATGGATGGGAATAAACATACTGTATTTTTGTGAGTTTCTGTTTATATTGAATTCCCATATTTTCTTGTGTTGATTCCATATTGTTTAAAATTTGAAAGAACTTGTAACAATCAGTCTATGGTACAAGACCGAGAGGAAGGCCTAAAACTAGATTGAGTGACAATATCAAGGAGATGTGCGGGCTAACGATGGTGGTGTTGGAAAGGAAGGCTCAAGACCGGAATGAATGGAGAAGTTTTGTGCAGAGGGCCACGGCCGTTCGACATCGAACACCCCGTACTTGATGATGATGAACAAACATTCTGATAACGCTCAATCAGTAGAAGATAATGGCCATCAGAATCTGACAATTAACTGCAGATAGTACAGGCGAAAGGCCAAGAGTACATGATAAAGATTAAATATTTTGGGCTTATCGAAGATTATGAAAGTAGTTCGGGTTGCAACTGTCATATATTGTAGAGGTGGAGAAATGGAGAAACGCACATTTAATCTTTTAAAAAGCAATGAAGAGTAACCAGTAATCCTATCATGTTACATATATGGCAAATGACGATTTATACTATAACACTTTATTCAGCATTTATCTTGTATCCTTTGTTATTGGTGTGAATTTTAATAAGCTACTCCAGTTTTACTTTTGCTTATAATTTTCCAATTTATTCTTCAATCATAACCATTTTTGTCAGATGTGGACATGTTACAGATATATAATAGGACAGTTTAAAAATGCCGAAATTGACTTTATATTTGTATTGTAGTTTTCATTATAGTAAATTTCAACAGAAATTTTCCAATAATCAAGTTTACAGAATTTGACCTTTAAAGATAAAAGGTCAAGGATGCGAACTGTTGGCATATGAGATCATTTAAAGCTTTCTAATTATTTGACAGTGAGATGTAATAGAAAATTACTAATAGTGATGCTTACCTTCTACAGCCCATAAGGGTTACTTATGAAGATAACATGATTTTGACAAAACTCTGTATTTGATTTAACATTTTCAAGGTGATGAATATCAGCAATTGTTCTTTGATAATAAACTTTTCTAAATTTGACCTTTAGAGATAAAAGAACAAAGCTGCAAACTGTTGGAATGTGAGATCATTTAAAACTCTTTGATTATTTGTAGCATATGTTTGTTATTGAGATGTAACAGGAAATTACTTATATAGATACTTAACTTATTTGACCCTTAAAGGTCAAATAACTTTGACGAAGTTAAGTATGTGGATTAACATTTACAAAGTGATGAATATCAGCAATTATTCTTTAATAACAAACTTTTCTAAATTTGACCTTTATTAATATTATTATTATTATTATTATTATTATTATTATTACTATCCAAGCTACAACCCTAGTTGGAAAAGCAAGATGCTATAAGCCCAGGGGCTCCAACAGGGAAAACTAGCCCAGTGAGGAAAGGAAATAAGGAAATAAATAAATGAAGAGAACAAATTAACAATAAATCATTCTAAAAAAAAGTAATAACGTCAAAACAGACATGTCACATATAAACTATTAACAACATCAAAAACAAACATGTCATAAATAAACTATAAAAAGACTCAAAATCACCTTACTGGTTACAGTTTGTATGTAATGGTTGAGGAAATTTTCCACTTATTGCTTTTATAAATCACGTGATCATGTCTTCCAGGTAATCATTTGACCATGTGGCTCTGGATAACTGGAATAATTTGCTTTGTTGTGGCCGTTCGGGTCATTTACAAAAGACGGTCAGGGGTCTGCACATCGAAGAAGTTGTTGGATGGCAAAACTGCCATTGTAACTGGCTCCTCTGCAGGTGTGTGACCTTCGACTCTCTTGATTTTACATTGATTTATTCATCATTTCTTCCATGTAAAGGGCTATTGGAATTGTTTGTAAGTTGTTTTGATTTAATATAGGTTTGTATTATATTCCCAAACTGAGAATCTCGGGATAGTTTGCTGCTGTTGGCATTAATTCAGACTGTTTAATTTTCTCCCTTTTTCCTTCGACTTTTTTTTTCGGTTCCAGTCGGTAATCGTGATCTTGATTAACCGTAGATCCAACTATTTACAATTTTTCAATAAAATGATATTAATGGATAAGGCCCTATTTAAAGATCATGTTGTAATCTACCTCAATTTGCTAATAATCATGACATCTGAAGAATCTTTGACGTTATTTTAATGACCAAGATACTTAGAGAATCCATGATTTCCAATCATTATTATGTGTGACGAAGGAGGGAGAAGGGGGGGGGGGGGGAGGCGGGAGGAGCGAGTCACTCCGGTCACTCCGGGGTCACCAATGTGACGGGCCGAGAGAGGGTTGTGAACTCAAAGGCAGGATGCAATCAACTGAGTTGTATATAAAGGAGAGTGTTCCTTAATATACAACTCAGTTGATTGCATCCTGCCTTTGAGTTCACAACCCTCTCTCGGCCCGTCACATATGACTTTGCTTATGATATTAAGGCTTGATTCTTGATTATAATTTCACTCTGTCATAGATATCTACTTATGATGACTTGATATAATGAAAAAGTTATAAAATACTTAATTGTTTTCTAGGTATTGGCAAAGAAACAGCAAGAGATCTTGCTCGCCGAGGGGCACGTGTCATTCTTGCATGCAGAAATGTGCAAAAGGCACAAAAAGTAGCAGGTTTGTTGCAAATTGATTTTTTTCATGACATCAAATTTAAAAAAAAAATAGATTGCACTGGATCCAGGTCGCTAAAACATGCTTAGATGGAAGTTTCACTAAAATGGGGCATACTTTAGCCATATATTCTTTATAAACACTAATTCCTTAATTGATTATTTGAAGGTGCTGTTTTTTCAATACTAGTTCCATTCTTAAAGTTTAAAATTTTATCAATTTTCCATTCTTTTAAATTTGCATTTGAATTTTTGACAAGTTATTAAAGACAATAAAGATAAAACGGTTAGTATTAATCTAGAAATATTTAGATTCAATCAAATAGAGTAATATAATAGCAAAAGAAAAAAAAATATTCTCATGTAGCTATAGAAGTTTATATTAACTTTAAAATTAATGTCTTTCGAAAGATGAAATCATTGGAACGACTGGAAATGGCCAAGTCTACGTCAAGCAACTGGACACCTCAGACCTCGCCTCCGTCAGGAAGTTCGCCAAGGAAATTATCGACACTGAAAAGGAACTTCACATTCTGGTATGTTGCATCTGAACTTCGGAACTTGTTACTTTAATGTAATAGACTGCATTTATTTTACTGTATGTACAATGGTCTCCAAAATTTTACAGAAGGAAAGAATCACGAAATGCTATCTCTATGTAGCTAAGTAGCCTAGGGATGCTAGTTCAAATTGCCCGTATGTTGAAACTGTCATAATTACCAGACACAAATATTTATATCTATTACATATAACAGACATTTACAATCATATATATATATATATATATATATATATATATATATATATATATATATATATATATATATATATATATATATATACTGTATACAGTGTTACCAGCTCTGTTTACAAGTGTGTATAAGTGTAAATGTGGATATATTTCATATAAATCTATTATATAAATATATATGTATACATACATATATATATATATATATATATATATATATATATATATATATATATATATATAATGTATATATATATATATATATATATATATATATATATATATATACATATATATATACATATACATTATATATATATATATATATATATATATATATATATATATATATATATATATATATACGTATATGTAATTATAAACTCAATGACACCTTGCTATACGAGGTTAATACATTTTGGAAGCTTGTTTGCGAACTAAAAACAATTTTCCCATAAGAAATAAATGAAATTCACTCAATGCATTAACCCTTTACATCAGAAATGATACAAATCAATCATTCTTAAGGAAAAGTAAAAATGATATAGTAAAACAATTCAGTTGACATGACTGACAGTTATTTGAAAAATTAAGTACATGGCAACGCTCTGCTGGTCTCATGCGAAGTCATGAAGGGTATCCTCTTCATTTCTGATGTGCGCATTATGTACTACCCATGTGCTGTTATCCCTGTGTTTACGGATGGGCGGTTTAAGGTCACTCTTTTTATGGAGCTCTCCATCTTGGCGTAATGGAGACAGATTTTAGCAACGTGGGTTAATCTCAAATGTGCAGAACTTGTCAAAAAATAATCTCTCACATGGAGGGAAACATTTGCCTACACACCGATGCGATACTTGCTTACTAATTTGAACTTTCATGCTTGCATACCAATTTGCTCGCATTCATAGGCATTCGTATATAAAAGTAATACTGTATATATATATATATATATATATATATATATATATATATATATATATATATATATATATATATATAGGTATATACTACTTACTACTTAGCATTGGTGAGATTGTTTAATATATGTTTTATGTTTTAAATGGTGCCACTGTACTAGTTGTGTGCGTGTATTGTTCCGCTAGACAAAGGTAAGGGAGGTGTGCATGAGTATTGTAATGCTTTGGGTACTAGTTTGATGAGTACAGTTGGAAAAGTGTAAGGTTGAGCATTTATTAATAGTATTAAGGATAAAACAGAGGATGCAATCTTTGAAGTACAGAGTGGCTTTAGGAGAGGTAAGAGTTGATAGGGATACGATGTGGAATTAATGGAAGATTGTTGCAAGTAGCGATGAGTTTATACATAGACATTAAAGCATGTGTTAGCATAGGGAATGAAGTGAGCAATGGATTTTCAGGGAGAGTGTGGTTGAGACAGGGATGTGTTTTGTCGCCATGGTTGTCTAATTTGTTTGTGGATGGAGCTGTAAAAGAGGTGAATGCTCGAGTACTTGGTCGAGGATTGAAACTGAGAGATGAGAGTAATCATGAGTGGGTGGTGAATCAGGTGTTGTTTGTGTATTGTACTGTATTGGTTGTAGGCTAGACTCGGAGGAGAAGCCGTGTCGATTAGTAACAGAGTTTGGAAGGGTGTGTGAGAGATGAAATTTACGAGTTAATGTAGGTAAGAGAAAGGTTATGAGATGCACAAAAAGGGAGGGTGGTGCTACCATGGTGAATGCATAGAGTTACTTGAGGAAGTAGGTCAGTCTACGTACTTAGGTTTTGCCGTTGCTGCAAAAATTCAAATAGGAAGAGATGTATGTCAGAGAATGAATGAAGGATGTAAAGTGTTGGGGGCAGTGAAGGGAATGGTTGAGAATAGAGGGTTAAGGATGAAATTAAAGAGTTCTGTATGAGAAGTGAATGTACCACCAGTGATGTATGGATCGGAGTTGTGGGGAATAGAAATGACGGAGACAGAAATTGCATGTGTTCGTGATGAAGTGACTGAGGAGTATAGCTAGTGTATCTCGATTGGATGTGGTTAGGAACAAAGCAGTGAGGGTGAGAACGGGTGTGAGAATTGACTTAGCAGCTAGAGTGGATATGAATGTGTTGAGGTGGTTTGGCCATGTATAGAGGGTGGAAATGGTTGTCTGCTGAAAAGGGTGATGAATACAAGAGTTGATGAGAGAAGTGCAAGAGGAATGGCAAGATTTGGGTGGATGGATAGAGTTAAGAATGCCCTAGGTGATATGAGGATTGATGTGAAAAAGACCAAAGAGCGTGCTACGAATAGAAATGAATGGTGAGCAACTGTGACACAGTTTGTATAGGCCCTGCTGCTACCTCGGGTCACCTAGGTTGACGCCAAGGTAGCGGCAGTGGGGTAGTCAGCATATGAAGCTTCATTGGAGTGGAAAACGAGGAGGATGGGCTGTGGTACCCCAGCAATACCAATAAAACTCAGCCGAGTCTATCCTCAAGCAAAGAAGAACATTGTAAAACAAAATCCCTTCATGTTTCTTTTTTTTTATGTCGCTTACCTCCCAAAATTTGGGAAAGTGCCATGGTAGATAGAATAATAATAATAATAATTATTATTATTATTATTAGTAGTAGTAGTAGTAGTAGTAGTAATAGTAGTAGTAGTAGTAGTAGTAGTAGTAGTAGTAGTGAACTTGGTTTTAGTCGTGGACTTTACTAATAGTTTACATTTTATTTCATACAAACAGGTAAATAACGCAGGGATAGTAGCTCCCTCAGTGAAAACTCTAACTTCAGATGGTCTGGAACTGACGATGGCAACCAATCACTTCGGGCACTTCCTTCTGACCAACATGCTTTTAGGTCAGTGGCTATGACTATTCAAAAAAAGAAAAATTTGTCTAAAGAGAAGAACAGATTCCCCTTGACCGTATTGCATTTGAACCAACAAGTTGAAGAGACTCTGTTGACGGGAGAATTTTGAAATCTTTATTTATGGTCGTAGATTTTACATGCTGCCATTTTTATATATTTGGATAAACTGGTAGTATTGTGTTTTTTTAAATTTGTCATCACATCAATTATTAAAAACGAGTTACATTTATCAACTCTAAAACTACCAGAGGTTTAAGATTCAGAACACAGTCAACTGACGTTTTAAATTTGAAGAATTGATAACTTTATTGGCACGTTCCATTAAGTTTAAACCGTTCACTTGGCAGAAACAAACAAGTGTATCAATAGCTGATGTTTATTTGTATCTCTACCTATTAAAGATGGTGAAAAACGGAAAAATACAAAACAAAAACAATTTTATAATGTGATAAATGATATGAATAAAGTATGAAAGTTTTCAAAATGCCTTGACAAGACCATGGAAGTAAAGTTTCCAAAGTGCGAATAAGTTGTATTCGAAACAGCAGAAATTTCACGGGAATTTCAAAATAGATTAATAAATATTTATATAATTTCACAGGAAAACACACAAACATTTTGTTATAGTTACATACGCCATGGTTATCTACGAATTCTGTCAGTAAATGCAGAAGCAATAAATCAAATTTATAAGATATGATATACTTTTGACTCTTAGATCCGCCTAAAAGTCACTCATATTGTACTGAAGAACAAACTTTCTTTGTGAAAATAATGGAAGGTCTGTAAATGCCATTAATTTTAAATATTCACTTTAGACACACTTATGTACTCGTTACTATATTTTGGGAAACTTATTTATCTACCGTGTTCAAATCTTAGTGAATGTGCAAATACAGTATATTCGACAACTATTCTTTTTTAGGGTATACACTTCTCACGTAATCTAGTTGCAACTTTTATTTCAATAATGCCTCATAACCATTGCAGATCTTCTGAAGAAAAGTGCCCCAAGCAGAGTCGTTAATGTCTCCTCAGATGGTCATTTCTTTTGTAAGAATTTGGTGGTTGATGACCTGAATTTCGAAAAGAGACCCTATCCCAGCACTTTTGCTTGTTACGGACAAACTAAATTAGCCAATGTTCTCTTCACTGTAGAACTGGCAGAGAGGATGAAAGGAACAGGTAAGGATGTTGGAACTATATGGTAATCTCATTCAATTATATTTCTGGTGGGGGGATATTGTTAGTGCAATCAGTGCACCTCCCACGGTGCACAGTAGGCATGAATAAAAAGTAGTTCAAGTGTCCCTTTGGCCTCTCGATGCACCTCCCTGCTGGCTTTCTATTTCACCCTCTTTCAAGCTATCTTTATTTCTTCTTTCAATTGAACCTCTTTCAAATTTTGGTGCACGTAGTTACTTCGGGACTTTCCCTCAGTTACTCCTCGGCGTTGATTGGCCTCCCTGCCCCTATTGCCAGGTTTTTTGGCCCTGAATTCATAGTTATGTATTCTATCATTAGCCTATGTTTAATTTCATATGAAATAAAAAAAGACAACTTAACCAATTAACTTGATTTTGTATCTATATTTAGGTTCCTTAATGGATAGTGCCAATTTATAAAGGAACCTAATCTAACCTGATATTGTAAACAAGTTTATTTACTTTTTATAGTCAGTCTACAAATTTAGTAACAAGTATTTTTAAAAGAAAACTCTAACCTTGAAGCCATGTAATAACTCGAACATCAGTAATCTTTCTTTTCTTTTTGTGTTGGAATATAATCCTATGAAATATTTCAGGTAATACTGGATTTTCCGAAGTATTTAATCACTATTTCTATTTCTTGTCGGTAGGGGTGACAACAAACAGCCTTCATCCTGGAGCCGTGAACACTGAAATCTTTTTCAAAACTAACAAGATAACCGATTATATGTTTGGATATCTCTTCAAACTGATGGCAAAGGTGAAACAAACGTTTTACTATTTTCTTAAGTATATCTTCCAATGTATTAGATTTAATTTCAAAGCTTAAAAGATTTACAACATAGCTAAGTTGCTTGTTCGTATACTGCACATCGTAACTCTTGATGACCCGGCCTGTGTATTTAAGTTCTGATTGATGATGGGGATGATGATGATGATGATGGGGATGATGATGATGATGATGATGATGATGATGATGATGATGATGATGATGATGAGGATGATGATGATGATGATATCCACGGCCACGATCAATTGAGACAGTTGTCGCAGATTGCCAGAGAGTGTACTGTTGGCCACAAAGCTGTGGTGGTGAGCCGTGAAACTGAAAGACAGTTTGGGCTTTGTGTGGACGACGGTGTTCGTGTCCATGCACGCACACATGCACATATATACACACATACATACATACATACATACATACATACATATATATATATATATATATATATATAAGATATATATATATAAGATATATATATATATATAAGATATATATATATATATATATATATATAAGGTACTTGGATAGGTTTCTCTACCTTTATAATGAATAGACAATGTCTTAGTGGCGTCCAAAAATTGAAGATAGTTTGTCTCTCCACAGACTGCCCTGCAGATAGTTTTCAGGATAACAGCAGAAATACATATACATGACAGTCTGTCCAAAGAAAATTTTCTTCGATTTGTGTGTGTGTGTGTGTGTGTGTGTGTGTGTGTGTGTGTGTGTGTGTGTGTGTGTGTGTGTGTGTGTGTGTGCATGGGCACGAACACCGTCGTCCACGCAAAACCAAACTGTCTTTCAGTTTCACGGCACACTATCACAGCTTTGTGGCCAACAGTACACTCTCTGGCAATCTGCAACAAGTGTCTCAATGGATAGTGGCCGTGGATATCATCATCATCATCATCAATCGGATCATTAACAGTTAAGATGTACAGTCCTATAGTCCTCAAGGGCATTCTACTAAAAATCTATTACAGTCCTGGTCAGCAACAATAAGTTGAGGTGATACGTAACCTCACTGACTAGTGACATCTTGTAACTTTGTGCTGGTGTTTTGGTATTATTGGTGTTGATGTTCATTAGGTTTAAAAAGAGCTGTGATTCGTTCTTTTATAGGTTTTCTTCCGTCTCTATACTAACATTTTGCATATAAGCTTTCTCCTCGGAACAAGCTTGGTTTGCAAAGTAAATGTCTTTAAGGGCACTTTACATTTGAATGTTTATCAGATGTAAGATTGATAAGCTATATGTTTACTTTCTTACATTAATCTGTAGACTAAAAGGACAATTACACAAAACACAAAGCACTGCACAATAACAGTATCAGGAACCTAGTGGTCTTTATTTGTAAATTGTCTCGCAGCAGTTAAAGTCTACTTCTTTTAAAAAGTATTTTCCCTTTTTAATTTGCAGGATGAGACGCTTGGTGCTCAGACTACCATCCACTTGGCGGTGTCAGAAGATGTGGAAAATATCTCTGGAGAATACTTTGCTGATTGCAAGGTAATATCTATCCTTTTTTCTCTATTGACACATCCCTGTTCATTTCATCCCAGTGCTTTTTTTTACATTAACGTTTTCAACATACAAACATATTAAATAATTGTGTCACTAAAGGTAAACTTCATCATCTTATTATATAAATTTCAAAATCCTTGTTTATTGAATAATTCGCATATCTATCAATTTTCAGATTGCAAAAAGATCAGAACAGGCCAAAGATCGTGGATTGGCCAAGAAACTTTGGGAGATGAGTGAAATGGCAGTAAATCTTACTCAGGAAGACCTCCATTATGCCGGGAAGTAGAAATTGCAGGACAAGAATTGGAATATTTTAAACAACAGACATGTCCTGATAAGTCTTCGACCATTTTTGTGAAACCTTCGCAATAAGCTTTTTCCAACATTATTTGTTTCCTTTCGAATTACCCTACCAGCCGTTTGAAAGATGTGCTGTACTATACCCTGTCATATCTTGTCGACAGCGTTTTGACTGAAAATATCTTCATAATTAAAATGTCAAAACTATTTGTAAGTGATAGGTTCATTCTTTTATGTCTTCCCGGATCAATAAAACTTACTATTACTAAAAGATTTTTCTCTTCAGTCTTATTAAATCAATTGTAAAATAGACCTGTGAGATTTGTAAAACGGTTCGATGAATTACTTTTCATACGACTGTTCTTACAATTATAATTTTAAATTATAC
>NC_090750.1:64929944-64934944 GCF_036898095.1 Palaemon carinicauda | reverse complement strand
TAGAATATATTTGCATGAAAATATATGGGGTGTAATTTATGAATTTGTAACCAGTAGAAACGCGAAGAGGAAAAAAAAACCGTCATCTCGTGACATTTTTAGATCAGTTGTTGACAACTAGTGGCATTCGTCTTTTGAAGTTAACTTGTGTCCTGTGTCTACGCTCAGTGCATTTATGTCATTTTCGCATATTGTTGTTGGTGTTAAAGCTATATATTTTCTTTGTAGTTTCTGCAATGTCTAGAGATGACAGGAGCAATAGTAAATGAAGGGAGGATGTAAATAGACCTCTTTAAAAGCCTTTATTTATTTATGCGGCGAAAAATCTACCGCCTGATGGCTGATATCGTTTGTGTAAACATTGCTGAGGGCTATTATTACACATATTGATGCAGTGCTGGTGCATTGATCAGGATTATGGTAGGATGGACAGCCATCGCCTCTCCTGGCTGTTGGTGAGTGTTCCAATAAATGGTAATTTTGTATTGTATTACAGGGTGAGATTTCGAAGAGAAGATATATGTTTTCCTATAGTAAATAACGTGATTTAACCGAATTTGATGTTCATTTCAATCGGAAACAAACAGATCAACCAAAAGACTTGGTAAAAATTTAGTTTATGTGCGTTGAAATAATGGATTGATATTCAGAATTATGAATAATAGGTTGACAGATATTTTTTCAGAATTCGGAGAACAATTCTTTGTTTAGATTTCTTCTGTAGGACAAATTTGTGTAGAGTTATGTGGCCAGGTGTCGTTTCGCTTTCTACCTGTTGAGATGTGACGGACATTGTATTGAAAATGGGAAATTTGAAACAACTTGACAGATATGGGGATTTATCCCTAGATTTGGGGATTTTTGGGTGTCCAATGGGGATATTCTACAAATTTTTATGAAGAAGAAACAGAAATTAGTAAATCTTTATATTGTTGCATTTAGTTTACTTGCACTCTATATGAAGTATATATGCTGAGTTTTCTATATTAGTAAAGCCTACATGATTAGAATAAAATATATTTGTGGAAATGGGGATTTTTGGGTTGTTTTGGGGATTTTTACGCTATCCCATCTGGCAACACTGGTGCTTTGAAACGCTAAGCAAGACATTTCCCTTTATGAGTTCCTTGGAAACGCTCATGTTTTACTGTTTCAATTTTTAAAGAATTTTGTCGTCAATATTTTATCTCTGCATCGGTTACTTTAACAAAATACCATATATTTCTAAAACTTATTAACGGGTATTACTACTATGTTTCATTAGAATTAATCCATTCTCATTCCCATGGGTATTGTAGGATCCACCTAAAATAGGTTTTGTGTTCACGTATGGTAACCTTAGAATATCATACGATGGTCACAGTTTTACGTGCTGAACATTTAATATTAGTATGTAGGATAGCATCAATTGAAGACTGCATGGTGGATTTAGCAAAGATTGTCGATTTACAATGATATTCCTGAGATTTATGAATTCATTAATATATATATATATATATATATATATATATACACATGTATATGTATGTATATATATATATATATATATATATATGTGTGTGTGTGTGTGTGTGTATATATATATATATATATATATATATATATATATATATATATGTGTGTGTGTGTTTGTGTATATATGTGTATGTATATATGTATATATATGGTATATATATATATATATATATATATATATATATATATATATATGGTAAATATATATATATATATATATATATATATATGTGTGTGTGTGTATATATATATATATATATATATATATATATATATATATATATATATATATATATATATTCAGTGGATAGTGCTTATGCGTTGTTGCTTACCTTGTGTCATGATATTTTCAAAATGAAATACCTTTTCACCACTGGATCCCAGGGTGTGCGGGGGTTACAACCTCCCTTTAAAAAAAAATGAAAGTTTGACTGTTGAACTTGGAATTTTCAAGAAAAAAAAGTTAATCTTGCTGATTTTAAGAAAAAGTTTGACTTTTAAATTTGGTGCTTTCAAGAAAAAAAAAATGACTTAACTTTCGACATACGGGTGACAAAATATTTTCAAAGTTCATTCTTTATTATGTTACTTTGCTTTTTACATTTTTTCCTACAAAGCCCTTTTGCTGATTCAGCATTTCAAGGTAAATCTCTAATAGTCACGAGCTTTAGTTACAAAATCATTTTAATTACAAATATGTAGAGTAGAGTCAATATGATCTCTAATGCCCTTCAATGGACAAGTGGCTTAAGTTTTTCCTTTTGTATTGACTCTGCATTGCTGTTTTTAAAAGACATCTTTCCATTATGTCTATATTTTTGGGTCAGAGTTAATTTGAAGTCATGAACTATTTGTAACTGAATGCTTGAAATTCACTTGTGATAGTGTTGGTATTATAAATAACCTTTTGTTGAAAAATTCTTAATTGTTTTGCATGTGCAATAGACTAACTAGTTGAACGTAACAGCGTGGGTATCAGCTCAATTATCTTGATTGATTTCAGTATATATACAGTATATATATATATATATATATATATATATATATATATATATATATATATATATATATATATATATATATATGTTTATTTTTGTGTGTCAATTGCCAAAATTAATTTACAGAAATCCCTTGATTATGGTCAGGAAGTTTGTATGATTGATTGGCCTTGATTTTAGTACTGCCTTTGACCGAGTTAATCATGAGGCCCCTGTTTTCAAACTCAAACAGTTGGGAGAGGGTGGGTCGTTTCTGAGCATTGTTATTGAATTTTTAAGTCATAGATCTCAAAGAGTTGTTGTTGATGGTTACCATAGTGAGTATAGGAATGTGATATCTGGTGCTCTACAGGGTAGTGTTCTTAACTCATTACTTTTCATCTTATATACACATGAAATGTTGTTTGGTCTAGAAAATAAGCTTGTTGCATATGCAGATGATGCTACTGGCTTTGCATCAATTCCATCGCCTGAATGTAGATCTGAGGTTACTGAATCCCTAAATAGAGATCTAGCTAAAATTAGTGTTTGGTGCAAATTATGGGGTATGAAGTTGAATCCTAACAAAACTTATAGTATAATTGTAAGTAGGTCAAGGACAGGGGCTCCTCAACATCCGGATCTTAGCCTTGGTAATGTTTCTTTAACATTGTATGACTTAAAATTTTAGGTGTGATTCTTGACAGCAAATTTACTTTTGAGAAACACATTAGGTCTGTGTCTTCTTCAATTTCACAAAAGATTGGCTAGCTGAGAGTGAGAGTTGCCTGAAACCCTAGTTCATCTCTGACATTTTTATCTAGTTGATAACTCTGGCGTCGCTGTTAGGCCAACCCTCCACGCTTCTAGATCTCTTGGAATCTTTTGCTCAGCATCAATGACTTTCGATGTCAGGATGCCAGAGAACTTCAAAACATTCATTCTTTAGAATCTTCCAGAAGTAGGTAAGTTTCATATAAAGGCGACCCCAGGGTTGCATAGATGCGATAGAGAATCCCAGCCTTAAATCATAGTCATCTCCCCCTCTCTCGCTCTCACACACCTCTCAGTGTATTGTTTTAAAAGTGTTCAGTAAAATATCAAAGTTTTGGTGTGACAAGATTTTGTAAGCATAGTGAGTAGTTATGAAAATTCTCTTAGACTTTTTTGTAAATGGCCCTGTAGTAAGGTGAAACGTATATGTATCCTGATCTGGTTATGTATTTCTATTAATTATCAAACTTAGATATTGTATTCAGATTTAATTTCAAGTGATTGTATAATTTTCTTAAGTATTTTTTTTTGTCTTAGTGTAAGGTTTATTCCTATTAAATAAATCAAGTCAAGTGATTATAACATTTTCAGATCGTAATATTTTTTTCTTAATCTAAGTTTTGTTTAGACTTAATATTTCGTGTGATTTATTTGTTTCATGTAAATTCTTTCTTT
Source organism: Palaemon carinicauda (assembly GCF_036898095.1). Lineage (NCBI taxonomy): Eukaryota > Metazoa > Arthropoda > Malacostraca > Decapoda > Palaemonidae > Palaemon > Palaemon carinicauda. The sequence goes on along the minus strand of NC_090750.1, from coordinate 64,931,003 downwards.
TATACACACACACACACACACACACACATATATATATATATATATATATATATATATATGAGAGAGAGAGAGAGAGAGAGAGAGAGAGAGAGAGAGAGAGAGAGAGAGAGAGAGAGAGAGAGAGAGAGAGAGAGAGAATTATTATTGCATTACTGTAGATATTTTTTTATGAATGCATACACTGTACATGTATGTATAATATGTACAGTGCATATTTTTTGTGACCGTGTATTAATAAAATAATTTTTTCAATTGCATATATTACATGTATTACCTGAACTGTTCGCACTCTCTTTATCTAAGTTTGCCTTTACATTTTCTCCATTTTCTGTTAATTCTTATAGATATGTTCACATAGAAAACGACTCTTCCGTACAGTAAAAAGTATGGGTAACTATTCTGTGCGGTGTCAGTTTCCTGTACTTACGTTTCTTTTTTTATTAAAATGTTATTGTAGTACAAAATTAGAATGTGTTTATATTATCATCACTACATTGGTTAGATATATAACTGCATGCAATAGTACTACATTATCACTGCACTATTACTAAATTATCACTCTATTAATGAGTAAGAATGTGTTTAGGAAGTGTTGGGGAAGCTTTTAGTAGCGTATATGATCTCATTCATAGGCATTATAAAACTGCATCCAAAATTCGTGTTTTTTTTCGACTTGTGCGGGGGGGGGGGGTTGTAAAGGACGTAACCCCCGGGAATGCTGGAACCATACTATACCTGCTTCTAAAACCTTCCTGCTCTCTGGGTTAATTATAGTCTACCAACTCTCTGTTCCACCTAATATGATATTTGAAAATATTTTATATATCACTGAGAGTAAACTTAATGGGCCGTAGTTCTTCAAGTTTTGTCTCCACCTTGTGTTTAATTAATTTAATGATAAAGTTTTTCCAAGCTGCAGTTATTGAGCATTTTTTCTAAAATTTTGTGTAAAGTTCAGCAAGTCTTATTATTATGAAATCTCTTCCATTTATTGAGACTAATATACATACATACATATATATATATATATATATATATATATATATATATATATATATA
>NC_090750.1:64852444-64924944 GCF_036898095.1 Palaemon carinicauda | reverse complement strand
ACATGGTATGTTTTTTTAAAAATGGCTTCCATGATCACAAAAAGGTTTTATCCCTTTTGCCTGATTTCAGAGTTAAAATTGAGTTATGATTAAAGTTTTACCTCAATTTTTTCACATTCCTTCTTTACAAATGGAAGAGGTTATTAGTTCACAGGATAGTTTATCTTGACTAGTACGAGCCATTCAATGTTATTGGGTAAAATTTATGGACTTTGGAAGTAATGAGCCTAATATGCTTTGTGGTTTTTGAATTAGGGTTGTGGTGGCCCATGTGGTAACGCTCAAACTCATCAGTTCCTTTGGTCACCGCAACCTCACAATCCTTGTGAGCTAAGGATGAGGGATTGGGGGGAGCCTATAGGCCTATCCGCTGAATCATCAGAACCCATTGTCTGGCCCTCCTTGCTCCTAGCTTGGTCAGAGAGGGGGCTTGGACATTGATCATATCTGTGTATGGTCAGTCTCTAGGGCATTGTCCTGCTTGATAGGGTAATGTCACTATCCTTTGCCTCCATAATTCATAAGTGGCCTTTAATCCTCTATCCAAGAATGCAATATCCTTCAATACCACAGTTTTGTCGTAAATTTCAAAAAGACCTGGATCAAAATATAATCTAAGATTTTTCATTTAGGGTTCAAAATATACAAACTAAAACTACATCTTAAATATTGGTAAAATTTTCCTTTGAAAATGGTTTTAGAGGCAGCTGAATGGCATACCAAATATGCACAGTATTCACTAAACATCATCTTAAGGGGCCCTGGTACACTGTCTTGATCATTGGGCTTTACGGTCTTTACTGGCTGCTAGGATGTGATCTGATAACATTGTGAATTTAACCTGTTGTTTGGTATATTCATGTTCTGGGGTTGCAGTCTAGTAACCTTTCCAATTTAATTTATTGGTTTTGTAAATTAGACACGTATTTCTACAGTAAGCGAGTAATTAAGTGATAAGTAATTTTTAGAAATGTCGTAATGGAATTTAAAGTACCCAAAAACCTAGACATCAGTTAAGACCAGGACATTATTTAACTGATTATGGGAAACTAAATCTCCTTTGTTCCGACGCAATATACAAACTTCGTAATCATTTAATATAGGAATTTGCTTCAGAACATCTGAAACAGCCGAAGAGAAAGAAAATCAGGCAGTTGTGCTGATTGGTTGGCTGGCGATATGGGGCAGAGCTTAGGCCCCCCCCCCCACCTCCAGCCCGCTTTCCTCATTCACTCACTTCAACTCAACGTGGATGGTTGTGCTACACTCCACTCTCTACGCTGCAGCCCTTCGCCTTCTCTTGTGCTTGTGTACTAGTGATCATGTGATTGTTATGGAGGAGAAAGTTACTCGTAACATGCGATGTTGTGCAGGCTGCTGCAGTAGGTGGCTTTCGTCACCTTCTGTAGGCCTGCACACGCTCTGCCCGACATGTAGGGGAAAACCTTCCTCTCAAGGTTCTCCCTGCCGTGAGTGTGAATCCTGGCCGCCCTTGCATCGGCAAGCTTTTGAGTATCGACGCAAATATTGCTGGACCCCCAAAGCTTCTTCTGCTTCGGAGAGCTCGCCTCTCTCTCGAAGAAGAAGAAGGGCTGCCGGTGGTAAGTGTGTCGTCTCAAGAGACTGCCACAACGAAGTCTACTCACGCCCTCTCCGAGTCTAAGGAGGGTGTGAGCTTGATTTTGGGAAGCTCGGATTCACAGCCTGTCAGGGATTTCTCTGGTTTCACCAGGGTAGCGGATGACCTTAGCGCTCCCGCTACTTCGGCAATCTCGAGGGGCACCCGACAGATTGTTGGACCATCTGATACCGATGACGACACGTTATCTGGTAAGATGGGGGAACTTTGGGTGTCTCTCAGATTATCAGGTAAGCCCGACTTGAATTTGTTAAAACGCCGTTTAACTCTGGCGGACGAGCTTGAATAATGTCATTTGAATGATCCGACTGTTGGTGAACACATGAATGTAACTGATTTTGTAACTTTATTGACTCCCATGTTCCCTGATGCCCATGTTGTTGTTGACCATGTACCTGATAAAGTATTTGTTCCGGGCAAAATACAAACTGTTTCCAAGGGTAAAATAACTGCAGAATTCCCTGTGAAAACAAGGGAGAGTAATGTTTTAAACACTGAGATTTCGTTAACGACTGCTGGCAAACCCTTTACAGCTTTGCCCGCAAGTCATTTAAAATTAAATTCTGCTAAAATTCCTGCTAATACAAGATGTTTTTCAGGTTCACCACGTTCCCCGACCATGGCTCTTCCTACGGACATGGCTCAGGTTTCTCCTAGGGCTTCGAAGCAGAGATTCAGTGCACCCTCTACTTTGATTTTAGCTAAAGATACATTTGTTTATCCTCGTCCAGCGTCGTCTGATGTTGCCTCAACCACCGTTCCAGTACCTCGGAGGGGGCACAAGAAGAGGAAGTGTGGGCGGTATTCCTCTCCTAGTTCCTCCTCTTTGTCTTCATCTTCTGACTCTGACTCTTCTCTCCCAAGGAGAAAGAGGAAGGGGAAGAAGAGGAAAGCGAAGAGGGCCAGGAAGACCAGTTGCAGTCGAAGGGACATGACGCCCCGAGACACCTCTTCTCCTCCCGAGGATGAGGACGACGCGAGAGATTCCCGTGTTCCTCGCGCTCGTGGGATTGTTCACAGCGAATCTCGGGCAAGGCCTCCATGCATGACAACCACGCTAGAGGGCGTTGGTATCGTCTCCCAGAGCACGGTGACGGGGTCCCGAGCTGCTGTTCAAACTCGAGTTGAACCACTTTTGAGCGGGGAAATGAGAGTCCCGGCTTCCACGGTACTCATGACTACCTCCACGCGGGTAGCCACGCGTACCGACTCTGCGACTCGTGTGTCATGTGAGCAGGGAGCAGACCCGGACAGCTGCGCACTCGAGACGCGCGACTCGGGCCCGGCATGGAGCCACCTCACGGTTCAGCCCGCAACATAGGGACCAGTTGTGCACGACCAGGCTAGCTCTTGCGCATACCAGCTGCGCGAGGTGCAGCCAACCTCCATGCTTTCTGGCCATGTAACAGGTGAGGCCGCACACACCACTCGCGCGACTAACCTGTCTACCGTGGAAACCTCGATGCATTCCGTCGGGGATGAACCCTGCCAGGGTCTTTCCTTGACTCCTGAATACACGCCTGGTCGGTCTTAGGACCAGAACGAGCGTATTCAGGGGGATGTCATCAGCCGTGCAGCATGTTGCTTCCCCTACACCTCCGGATGTAGCGGGACCGATGGATCAGCCACCTCCATAACCTTCACCTGCCATGGAGACGGAAGATCCCGAGGTGGAGTCGCCGTTCCTAGAGGTCATTAACCTCGTGCGTGAGATTAATGGCCTCAGGGCTTCTCCTGTGGTAGCGTTGGAGATCCTATAGGGAGCTCCCGAAGGTAGTTTACGGCCCATCACGCTACCCTTGTCGAGACAGGCTACTCAAGCATTAGACTGAGTATGTGACCAGATCGCAGGACCTGGTGACTCGCTTAAGAGCCAAGGTTCGAACAAGCTTCTCCTTCAACCACTCCAGCGATAGAAGAGGTATTACATCAGTGTCTTCTGAGCCTTGTCCTCTCCCTCGCGGTCGGAGCGCTTGCTGGGGGTTCCTCGGTCGAGAGTTTGAAATCTCAGAATGTCTCCTTCTTGGCCTCTGAGATTTCAACTATGGAGTCCATCTCTGTAGCTGTTCTCCAGGCTGCTTTGTGGCTCGACCACTGGTGTGGTACGGCCACAGTGTTCGCGCGGAACACCAAGCTCGCTACCCCCAAACACATGGAGCAGTACAGGAACCGAGCTTTGTCTGGTGGGAAAGCTGTTGCCTTTCTCTTGGACCAGCTTGCTACCCAGTATACCAATCTGATCCTCAAAAAGCGTGAAGCAGTAGCCGCTCGTTTGGCGAGACAGATTGGTTCAGGAAAGGCCCTGGCACTCAGGAATGCTCCTATTAGAGCTGCAACTTCTCTCTTTCCACCAGAGGAAGTTCGGGTCACGCAGGATAAATGGAGCCTCGACTCGAAGGACTCCATTATCCACCAGTTGCAGGCTGCGAGTTTCAAGGAACCTGATCCCGCGAAACCGTCCACGGCCAGGCCGAGTTAGGCCAAGCCCACGGGAAGTAGCAAGGGTACCGCTGGTCGTGCTCCTCTGTTCCTGTGCAGCCGAGACCTGCTCCTGTTCAGAAGGGTTCTGCTCCCAAACAGATCTCTCAGCCTCCCTTGGGAGCTCCTCCACGTCATGGAAAGAACAGGGGCAAGCAAGGGAAAGGGAAATGCTGAGCTTGGCTTTCCCCTTCCCATGCTGCCGAAGGTAGGGGGATGCCTATCATGCCATTGGGTGATTTGGCAGCACCTCAGAGCCGAGGAATGGGTAGTGTTGACCCTTCGCAAAGAGTACAAGCTTCCATTCGTGCTTCATCACCCCCCCCCCTATCCTCCACTCCAATAGCGTTCCACACGTACGCTCCAATATCTGCGAAGGCACTGGCCTTAGAGGCAGAAGTCCATGAAATGTTGGAGAAGGCCTCGCTAGAAGTCGTGTACGATCAGTCACCAGGGTTCTGCTGTCATCTCTTCCTTGTCGAGAAGGCAACAGAAGGTTGGAGACCAATCATCGACATTTCGCCATAGAACAGGTTTGTTCAGCAAACTCCGTTAAGATGCTGACAGTTCGCGCTGTGCTGTTAGCCATCAGGCAGTACGACTTCATGGTTTCAATAGACTTGAAGGACGCATACTTTCAAGTCGTCTCGAAAGTACCTCCGATTCATCTTCCAGGGCACGGTGTACCAGTTCAAAGTCCTGTGCTTCGGACTGTGCACAGCTCCTTAAGTGTTCACGCGAGTGTTCACGACAGTAGCAGCTTGGGCCCGCTGGAGGGGCATCCGCCTACTGATGTACCTCGATGACTGGCTGATTCTCGCTCCCTCGCAGGAGCAGTTGATTCAGGACCGAGACTCGCTTCTGGCAGTTTGTTGCGATCTGGGAATTGTGGTGAACTACGAGAAGTCGAACCTCATTCCCAATTGGAAGGTGAAGTATCTGGGAATGCTGATCGACTCGGCAGCAGTTCGCGTTCTTCCCTTAGAAGAACGAATCCGCAGACTCAGAGAGGTTGCGCAGCCGTTCCTGTCGCAGGAACAACTTCCAGCCCTCCAGTGGCAAGCTCTTATAGGTCACCTCTACTCGCTGGAGAAGCTCCGTTCCTTTCGGGCGGATCCATCTCCATTCCCTTCAGTGGTGTCTGAAGGAGCAGTGGTCGGCAGCCACCGATTCTCTCTCTCTTCCAGTTCTCACGGAACACGAGGTAAGGGAGGATCTACTTTGGTGGCTAAACGAGGAGAACCTTATGAGAGGGATTTCTCATAAACCCTCCTCCACTTCAGCTTGTTCTGTTCACAGACACGTCCACGGAAGGTTGGAGTGCACACCTGGACGACCTAGTCTTGTCAGGTGTGTGGTCGGAAGAGGAGAAACACCTGCAAATCAATGTGCTGGAAATGATGGCAGTCTCGAGAGCACTCATTCATTTCCAGGCCCGTTTGAGAGAGCACTCGGTAGTGCTGATGAGCGATAACACGTCCTTGGTCGCGTACGTCAACAAACAAGGGGGCACGTTCTCATGTCTCTTGCAGCAGTTGACGAGGCGGGTGTTTCTGTGGGCAGAGAGTCAACACGTAACCTTGTCAGTCAGGTACATTCCAGGCAAGAGAAATGTTATGGCAGACGCCCTAAGTCGCAGAGACCAGGTAATAGGGGCAGAATGGTCTCTTCACCCTTGGGTAGCGAGCCGAGTACTCGACCTCTGAGGAGAACCATGCATTGACCTATTCGCAACACGGCACAATGCCAAGCATCCCGTGTTTTGCTCTACAGTATCAGATCCTGCGGCTGCGTTCGAGGGCGCACTGCAACATCGTTGGGATTGATTGGATTGCTACGCGTTTCTTCCACTTTTACTTGCTTCGCGCAGTCCTGTCCTGGGTCCTAGTAACCCCAGGACTCAGGATGACTCTCATTGCTCCACTATGGCAACACATGGAATGGTTTCCCGATCTGTTGTCGCTCCTGGTCGAGGCACGGAGAGCTACCACACTGGCCCAATCTCTTTCGGCAACCCTTATCGAGCAGGTACCACCAGGTGGTGCAGTCGCTCAGACTTCACGCGTGGAGACTATCCAGCATCTCCTCAGAACACGAGGCTTTTCACAACTCGCTGCGAGAGATGTCAGGGTACCTTAGAAGATCCTCCTCCTCAGTCTACCAGGGGAAGTGGTCGGTCTTCTGTGATTGGTGTAGTGGAAGGGGTATCTCTCCGGTCGGAGCCTCTCTGACTCAGATCGCAGACTTCCTAGTCTTTCTTCGCAGAGATAAGCTCCATTTGTTTTCTGCCTTTAAAGGGTACAGGTCTGCCCTTGCAATGGTGTTCCGTCTGAAGGGCATAGATATCTCTAACGCCCTCGAGATTTCTATGCTCATTAGGAGCTTCGAACAGTCGTGTCCCCCGAGGGAACTTCGAGTTCCCCAGTGGGATGACACTCTAGTTCTCGGGTCTCTTACTCGTGCTCTGTACAAACCCTTGAGCTGTGCCTCAGTCAGACAGGCACTTGACCCTAAGACTGTTTTTCTGCTAGCCTTAGCATGGGCGAAGAGAGTCGAGGAGTTACACGGCCTCTCTTGTAATGACACTCATGCAGAGGGTTGGAAAGAGATCTTGAGTTTTGTGCCAGAGTTGGTGGCCAAGACTCAGAACCCAGCGATCCACGATCCAAGGCCTTCACTATTCCTTCCTTACCGGATGCGGTGAGTGGCGGTTCAGGTGAGAGGCTTTTCTGTCCTGCCAGGTGACTCCGGCGCTATCTTAAGCTAACTCGGCATCTCAGACCTGAATGTCGACGACTCTTCATTAGCACCGGCAGAGCCAAGAGGGAGGTGTCAAGGAACATGATATCCATCTGGATCCGTGAAACCATCTGCAAGGCGTATGAGACTTCCTCAAGAGTCCAAGCGCTAGCGAGGGTTAAAGCTCAAGAGTCCAAGCGCTAGCGAGGGTTAAAGCTCAAGAGATCAGCGCCATTGCCCCCACACTCGCTTTCAAGAGAAATCTTCCAGTGGGCCAAGTGCTGAAGGCTGGCATTTGGAAACGCCAGACCACCTTTACGGCCTTTTACTTGAGGGAGTTTACGCACAAGTCCTTGGACACCTTTGTTCTTGGCCCTGTGGTAGCAGCTCAATCTATAGTTTGATCTCTCCGGTTCCTCCGGGACAGGGAAAACTCGTCTTGATTTTTATGGTATGTTTGGCAGTGTGAAAGCAGTGTGCATGTACTCCACCTTTCTCTCTATCTCCTCCCTTAGAGTCCCATACATCAAGACAAGTATTCCCAGGTAAGATTGCTAGAGTTTGTTCACAGGTATTGTCCCCCTGTCTTCTGCTAGGCAGGGAAGACGGTGGATGTATAAACCATTTGCCTTTTGGTTATGGAGGTTCATCCAGTCACTGCGACCCTAGGGTCAAGTTTCTCTTACATTCACGCTCTCGGGTACCATCGCACGACCCAGCTCCCAGTCTCTCAGACCCCACCATCATCATGTCGGGTCGAGAGACAGGGGTAGGTGGATTTAGTCCTCTGCTCTCATTCGAGACAAGGTCTATATCCGTTCAGTTAGCTGTTCACAAGCAGCAAAGGCAGACCTCCCACCAACCAGTGAGTCTTCCTATATTAAATGACTACGAGACTTGTATATCGCGTTGGAACAAATGACAATTTGTCCTAAATTGTATTTTTCCACATTGAGCCTAAAGCGTTTGAATGAGGAAAGTGGGCTGGTGGGGGGAGCTAAGCTCCACCCCATACCGCCAGCCAACCAATCAGCACAACTGCCTGGTTTTCTTTCTCTTCGGCTGTGTCAGCTGCGCTGAAGCGAATTCCTATATTAAAAGATTACGGGTTTGTATAGCTAGGAAAAATAAAATTTAGGACAAATTGTCATATCTCTTTTCTACCCTGGCTACCCTTCACCACCAGTGTGGGATTTAGTAATATGAATATCAGGGAAGGTTAATATAAATAAACAGAATTGTAATGATAAAATTTCTTATTTCTATACTTGCCAGATATTCATGCACAAGGCCACCCTCCCTTGTCAATGATTATTAGCCTCAAGAGGATTGGGAGTTTTTTTTACTCTGACAACACGATGGTATCCCAAGCGCTGCATGTTATTTACAGTAAACACCATTAGTCTCAGTGCTTAATAGAGACATTTGAATAATGAAAGAACAAAATGGTTAATTTTTCTATTTTAATGGGCAAGATCAACTTAATGTAATTAAGTTTCCAGAGACGAAAGCAATATGAGCATCAAGCAAGTATAGAGATACATTAACAAATTTTATCATTAGAATTCCTTTTGGTAATGATAGACATCATGTGTGAACCTCAAGTGAGTAGAAATAAAAAATATCACAAATTTTAAGTAATTTGTATTTTTCCTAACAGTACTTTCCTCGAACTACTTTCTTAGGAGTATCTGGGATCTCCTCCCATCCGACCAGAGTTTTGTGTAGTTTACCCTAAACCCATTTTCTATGAGGGGCGACCTCAGGTGGAGTGATACGCGCCCTGAGGCTAACCCCGGGTCAGAGAGCATGCTTGCTCAGGTCTCGACCTCCAGTAAGTTCTTGGTTGCTAAGGTCTCTAAGAAAACCAGGGGTCACTCGGGGAAGGCAGGGTGGGCCATTACCCGAAAGTAGTTTGAGGTAAGTACTGTTAGGAAAAATACAAATTACTTAAAATTTGTGATTTGTTCCAACACGAAGTACTTACCTCGAACTACTTTCTTAGGAGACTTATACTTTAGGAGGTGGGCGTGGCCCTAAAAAGTTCTTAAGACCGTGCTGAGGAATCTCCAGAGACCTAGAAAGTGGCTAGGTTGTGTTGACCCCATAGAAAACGATTGAGAGGAAACTACACAAAAACCCATCTTAGTGTCTAAGAAACTCACCTGTGCAAGAAATCCTAGGGGACATGTCTTCCTCTTGATGAGGTTCTCGTCTCTGGCTCAGGGCACTCACAGAGCCCACTTGAAGCAGAAAAGGAGGGAAGGAAGTACAAGGGGGTTTAAGGAACGAACCTGTGTGTCTTGTGCTTGTTACCCGCGGTTATCGCTGAGGCTATGCTTTTAAACCGTTTGGAGTGCTGAAACGACGGTACCTATCGAGAACCCGTCCAGGGATCTTCTTGAATAGTCCTTCAAATAGTGAGCCGTGAAGGTAGACTGGTTGGCCCAGGTTCCTGCCCTTAGGATCTGGCCCACTGCCATATTTTTCTCGAAAGCTAACGTAGTACTCAGGCCCCTAATGTCATGGGGCTTGGGTTTCCCCGGCAAGGGGATTCCCGCCTTACTGTAGGCCCTGATGATGACTTGCCGCAACCAGAAGGAGATGGTATTCTTCAAGACTGGCTTCTTCACGAGGCCAGTGGAAACAAAAAGACTCTTGATCCCGGGCCAGAGTTTTGCTGTTCTTTCCAAGTATTTTCTCACTGCCCTGACGGGGCATAGATGCAAATCCTTCACGTCGTCTGACCAGGGGATTGCCGGAATAGAGAAACCCTCAAACCTGGGTTCCCATACGGAAGGGTTCTGGGTCTTAGCTACGAAGGAAGGAACGAACTTGAATGTGATTTCTCGCCAACCTTTCGAGTGAGCAACTTCGTAGGACAGACCATGAATCTCGCTTACCCGTTTAGCTGAAGCTAACGCCAGCAAGAAAACTGTCTTGAGAGTGAGATCCTTGTCCACGATGTCTTTCAAGGGCTCGAACGGAGGCTCGGATAACATCTTCAGGACCCTTGCCACGTCCCATTGTGGCACCTTCACAGCTTGCGAGGGGCATGATTGCTCAAAGCTCTTAATGAGCATTGAGATATGTCTGGAGTTACCCAGGTCTATGCCCTTCAGGAGAAAAACTTGGCCCAAGGCCGCGCGGACTCCCTTGATGGCTGGAATGGACATGTTGACCACGTCCCTGAGGTAAACTAGGAAGTCCGCTACCTGCGGAATGGAGACCTTCAGGGCTTGATGTCCCTAGTGGTGCACCATTTGGTAAAGGTGGCCCACTTAGCCTGATATATAGCTGTCGATGACCGTCTTAGGTAGCCCGACATCATCGTTGCTGTACTCGACGAATAGCCTTCCCTCCTCAGGAGACGCTCGATAACCTCCACGTGTGAAGGCGGAGGGACCGTGGATTTTCGTGGAACCTTTGGAAGTGTGGTTGTCAGAGAAGATCTGGCCTGTCCGGAAGGGGCCAGGGCGGCTGTTGTGTTAGCTCCCTTAGGTCCACGAACCACTCTCTCTCCGGCCACCAGGGCCCTACCAAAGTCATCTGTAGGTTGCTTGTCTTTCTCACCCTGTTGAGGACCTTCCTGAGCATCCCGAAGGGGGGAAAAGCGTACATGTCGAGATTGTCCCACGGATGTTGGAAGGCGGCTTCGAACGCCGCTTTTGGGTCTGGAACAGGAGAACAGAACACGGGGAGCTGCGTGTTCAGTGTTCAGGGTCTGGAACAGGAGAACAGAACACTGGGAGCTGCGTGTTCAGCCTTGTTGCGAAGAGGTCCATCACCGGCGAACCCCATTTCTGGATGACGGACCTGGCTACTTCTGGGTGTAGAGACCATTCGGATCCTACCACTTGCCCCATCCTGCTGAGGCCGTCGGCGAGGACGTTCCTTTTCCCTGGGATGAACCTCGCTGATATTCTTATCGGTTCCACTTAGGCCCATTCCAGAAGTTGTAAAGTGAGGACGCACAGCTCCTTCGACCTTAGGCCTCCCTGCTTCTTTATGTAAGCTACTACCGTGGCGTTGTCGCACATCAACGCTACGGTGTTTCCCCGGAATAGGTGTACAAACTCCAGGCACGCTCTTTGTACTGCCCTCAACTCTAGAACGTTTATGTGCTGGAACTTCTCTAGGGCTGTCCAGTTTCCTCTTGCTGATTTCTCTAAGAGATGAGCACCCCACCCCTCCTTCGACGCGTCCGTGAACAGGAGCATCTCCGGAGGGACGGCTGCAAAGGGCATCCCTTTGAGGGTGTTTGTCCTGCAGCTCCACCATTCCAGGACACGTTTCGTGTTCGGAAACACCGGGACCACTCTGTGGGGGGAATCCGTTTGGATTCAGTTCTCCTTCAGTTCTCCTTCAGGTTCCATTGGACCTCCCTGAGATTTAGCCTGCCCTGGGGGACCAGTTTCTCCAGAGACACAAGGTGACCTATTAGTCTCTGCCAGTCCTTTGCCCTCCTGGGTTGGTCTGTCAGGAAGGGGCGGAGGACCTGGTCTAAGTTGTCCAGCCTGTCCGCGGAAGGGAAGGCTTTCACTAACCGGGAGTCCAGAACCATCCCGAGGTAGGTTGTCTTGGTGGAGGGAATCAGTTGAGACTTCTTTAGGTTGATGGTGATCCCCAGAACGTTGCAGAACTGCAGTAACCTCGCGCCTTGCTCCTTCAGTACTTCCTCTGAGGCTGAATGTAGCAACCAATCGTCCAGGTAACGAATCAGGCGGATGCCTTGTTCGTGTGCCCAGACTGAGACCGTTGTGAAGACCCTTGTGAAGACTTGGGGGGCAGTGGACAGCCCGAAGCAGAGGGTTTTGAACTGCAACGTCTGGTTCTCCCATTTCACCCGTAGGTACTTCCTGCTGGAGGGATGAACCGGGATCTGGAAGTAGGCATCCTTGAGATCTACTGACATCATGAAGTCCCCTTCTCTCAAGGACGCCAAGACTGATTTTGGAGTGTCCATTTTGAAGTCCGTCTTGCAGACGAACTTGTTGAGGGCTGAGAGGTCTATGACCAGTCTCCATCCTCCTATTGCTTTCTCCACCAGGAACAGCCTGCTGTAGAACCCCGGACCTGGGTCCCGAACAGGTTCCATTGCCCCTTTCGCCAACATCGCTGAGACCTCTCCCTGCAGAGCTGTCCGTTTCAAGGGATCCTTGGGGGCTAGCCACTCCGCCTGCTGATCTGGTATCAGAGGAGGAGAGTCCACTAGGAAGGGCAATCTGTACCCTTCTTTCAGAACTGTCACTGTCCACGAGTCTGCTCCGTGTTTTTCCCATGCTTGCCAAAAAAGTTTGAGGCATCCCCCCACCTGAGGCTCCGGCAGGAGTAGGGGCCTCCCTCCCTATCTCTTCCTCGATGAGCGGCCTGAACGACCTCTTCTGGATGCGGAGAAGGACGGTCTATAGGCGGCTTGGTTCGGGGCTGAGACGATTGGTACCATGTTGTCACCGAGTTCTCTCTCCTAGGGTGGTTAGGAGCGGGCCGAGGAGGGCGAGGCGTGTCGACGGAGGATCTTCTAAACGTCGGCCTCCTGACCGGGTGGGGCCTGGTCTCGAACGGCTTCTTCATTCTCCGAATTCTCTCCATCACTTCCGCCGCTGCCCTCGGGGGAAAGATTGAGTCGTCCCACAGGGTCAGGTTCCTCAGAGATCTGGCCTCTCTGTCCGGCAGCCTCCTGGATATCTTGCTCAGAACAGTGTCCCTCCTTCGTAGGACCCAGTTGGCGGACATGGCTAACGACTGGTAAGACAAGAATTTTAGGGCCTTGCCTCCTGAGCTGATGAGTTCCTTGAGCAAGGCCTGGGTCTCCGGAACTGACAGGTCATATGACGACTGATCGCCCACCAGGGTGGCGGCCCACCAGTCTAACCATGAGGAGACGTTGACAAGGTCCTTCGACATCTCCTCCATCATGACCGCCTCCGAAGGAGAGAAGCAGATCGGAGCCGTGGACGCCCTTTCTTCTGAGGCTCCTTGCCCAGTTGCCCTAGTACGGTGAGTGCTGGCTCCAGTGCACAGGCACCCGCTCGCTGTCCCTCTGAGAGGTAGAACCTGCTCTGGGCTTCAGGCCCTGGAGCAGCTTGGAGGAGCTCTGGCTCTTGGGCGCCTCGGCGTGGTTGGCCACTATCCTGTCCATGTGAGCCTTTCCCAAATAAACGTCCCTCGCCAAAGGGAGGGCCAAGGAGGGGCGCTGCTTCACTGGGGCGTCCACTATTCTATTTAGGCTGGAACGCCAAGCATCTTCGGAGAAGGGTTCCGGTATGTCCAGCCTGTGGTGACTTCTGATGAGGCCTATCACCCTCCGATAGGCCGATACCTCCGCTGCTCACCCCTCTCCATGGTCGTCGAGCTCCTCCGACGGGGGTGCTGGTGTAAGTGACGAGGGTACCCCGACGGAGGACCTCGCATGTGAGGGAGTCCTGGACCGACACTCCCGCGGGGGCTCCCGACGAAGGACGGGCATCTCCATCGGAACGGGGGCCTCCATCCTGGGCCTAACGTCTCTCCTGGAGGTCCTCGAATCTACGGGCCTGCTCGTTGAGGAAGGCCGAGGGCTGCGCTCGTGCCGACCTAGGTGGCCCTTGGAGGTCAGGACTCGGCTGCCAGACCAAAGGGGCGACTCTCTCCGCTGGGCGGATGGAGTCGGAACCTTCGCGGTCTTATGCCTGTCAACTGGAACCTGCCATGAGGAATCTCTCCGTCAGGTGCCGCTGTTGCCTGAGGAGTATCTATCCGGGGAGGTCGCCCTTGGACGCCAACCTGAGGGGCCCGGCGCCGCAGCTAGTTCCAGAAGTCTGTCTCGGTGAACCATCACCCATTCGTTGCTCTTGGGGGATCTTGGGCGCCGACTCTCGTGGCGCGACCTCGAGGGGGAGCGAGAAAGCAACAACTTCCTGCGGGACTTCCCTTTTCGCCTCCTGAGGTTCCTCAGCGCCTCATCCTCCGAAGAGCAGGAAGGATCCTCCACCGATGAGACCGACGACTTATAGGCCCTCTTCGAAGGCCTCGCCTCCCGCGGTGATGTAGAAGGATTCCTGCGATGCTCCGTGGATGACGACGCCTGCAAAAAACCTCTGGGAAGACGGCCGACGGCGCTGGGGGGGAGCGAGGAGGCTGTCCCGTGGGAGCCCAGGTCCCGAAGTCATCCTCCATCCTCATCGGGGACCTGAAGGGTGTCTTAGGGGGAACCCAAGCAGTGGGCTCCGACAGCGGGGAATGCTCCTTCTCGACGTCGCCCTCGGCTGCTGAACCACCTGAAATGCACGCCCAAGAGGCTGGGGAAAAATTAGTAGCATTATTATCCCACATGGGGTCATCAGAGGAGACGTGACCAGCAGGTACCAGGTCACCATCTCCCGAAAACACTCCCGCCCCTCCCTCAGGCCCCTCACTCACCTGAAAAGACGCCACAACCCCACTGTCATGAAGATCAGACTCCTGGGGAAGGGCCGCGGGCCTCTTCCCCGCAACGGACTTACCTCGGCTCCTACTCTGGGTAGGGGAGGTTGGGAGAGAAGCTTGGACCGCCGAGGCGCTCGTCGAAGCAAGGGAGGAAGGGACGTTGGTCTTCTTAGGCGACTTCTTCACCGCCGCCTTCTTTTTGGTGCTACTGTATACTGCACCCACTGCACCTCATTCCACGACTCGCACTCCGGTCACGTGTCGGAAGGGGAACACACACTGGCCCGGAACGATGAACACAAGGAGTGCGGGTCAACTTCTGGTTTCGAAAGGAACGCTCCACACGATTTGCCGGCCATAGGCCCAGGACAACGGCGAGGATGCTCCATGATGAAGGAGAAGCACTACGAGCCACAAGCACACACAGAGAAAGCACAAAGAGAAAGCACAAAGGGACCACGTGGGAAGCGCGTGGGGGACAAAGGGTCGGGGACACACAAGTCACACTGGGATAAGGAGAGCGGCGAGATGATATCGCGACGCGATCAGAGAACTTACTGGAGATCGAGACCTGAGCAAGCATGCTCTCTGACCCGGGGTTAGCCTCAGGGCGCGTATCACTCCACCTGAGGTCGCCCCTCATAGAAAATGGGTTTAGGGTAAACTACACAAAACTCTGGTCGGATGGGAGGAGATCCCAGATACTCCTAAGAAAGTAGTTCGCGGTAAGTACTTCGTGTTGGAACAATCAATTATTAATTTTCATTTCTATACTGTAATTATGCTGTTGTCTAGGTAGTAGGTTGGCTAGGCCACGAGCCACCCGTTGAGATACTACCGCTAGGGAGTTGCGAGGTCCTTTGACTGGCCAGACAGTACTACATTGGATCCTTCTCTGTGGTTATGGTTCACTTTCCTATTGCTTAAACATACACCTAATAGTGTGGCCTATTCTTTACAGATTTTCCCCCATGTCATACACCTGACAACACTGAGAATAGCAAACAATTCTTCTTCATCTAAGGGTTTAACTACTGCATTGTAATTGTTCAGTGGCAACTTTCCTCTTGGTAAGGGTAGAAGAGACTCTCTAGCTATGGTAAGCAGCTCTTCTAGAAGAAGGACACTCTAAAATCAAACCATTGTTCTCTAGTCTTGGATAGTGCCATAACCTCTGTACCATGGTCTTCCACTGTCTGGGGTTAGTTCTCTTGCTTCAGGGTACACTCAGGCACATTATTCTATCTAATTTTTCTTCCTCTTGTTTTGTTGAAGTTTTTCTAGTTTATATAGGAAATATTTGTGTTGCTGTTCTTGAAATATTTTATTTTTCCTTGTTTCCTTTCCTCACTAGGCTGTCATCTCCATTGGAGCCCTTGGGCTTATAGCATCCTGCTTTTCCAACTATGGTTGTAGCTTGTTAAGTAATAATACATACATACATACATATACCAAGGCACTTCCCCCAATTTTGGGGGGTAGCCAACATCAAACAAATGAAACAAAAAAGGGGACGTCTCCTCTCTACGTTCCTCCCAGCCTGACAAGGGACTCAACAGAGTTCGGCTGGTACTGCTAATAATAATAATAAAGATTATTCATGACCACCAAAGGCAACGGATAGGTCATTCTGTTTAGTACAGAGATTGACCATATAGTACTGTAAATACTGCACAGTTATGATCAGTTCTAAGTCGGGTGATCAGTTCTAAGTCCTGTTTCCACCCAACCTAACACCAAGGATAACGCAATGCTTGTTGTCTACTGCAGGTAGACCTGTAGCCCCCCCCCCCAAAAAAAAAAAAAAAAAATTTGTCATTGAATAGGCCCCAAAGTTTTATTAATCAAACCCAATAGCTTGGGGATGGTATAGGTTATGAACACTAATGTCTTCTATTGGGGCAGAGACCCTGAGTTTGGTCGCACCTTCTGACCCACATAATGCAAGTCAGGATTATTTAAAGAATACTTACTGTAATAAATTTTAGACATAATACTCCTGCTTTCTTGCGGGGTAATACAATAGTGGGAACAGTATTGTTTTACCTATGTACAGAATTAGCTAGCCAAAGAGAATCATTTAGATATGCTATACACATGACTGCCAGGGTCATTTGGTTCATCAGTTCAGTGCAATAAGGTGTAGCACCAAGTGCCAAGTTAAACAGTCATTCAACTTGCTTGACCTCCTCCAGTAATCAAAATCCATGCTTTTGCAAACACACTGACCAAATTCACCTTAAAATATCACAAATTTTTAAGTAATTTGTATTTTTCCTAACATACTTACCTAGAACTACCTTCTTAAGAGTTATTGGTTAACTCTACCTAACCGACCAGCTTTTTGTATAGTTTACCCTCTTCCCGTTTTCTACAGGGTCAACCTCTGGCAGTGTGGTACGTGCCCTGAGGCGACCCGGGGTCGGGCAGCGTGCTAGTTCAGGTCGAATCGCCAGTAAGTTTCGTTGGAATAGGTATTACTCGATCCTGCAGGTTCTCGGGGAAGGATGGGTGGGCCATAACCCGAAGGTAGTTCTAGGTAAGTATGTTAGGAAAAATACAAATTACTTAAAAATTTGTGATTTGTTCCAACACGGTTACTTACCTAGAACTACCTTCTTAGGAGACTTACACTTTAGGAGGTGGGAGTGTCCTGCAGGGATCAGGATTCGACGGGGAGGCACGCGAGAGAGGGAACCTCTAAGGAGGTCTTGGTTCCACGACCACTAGAAAACTGCATGAAAAGTAGGGGAAATTATCCAAAAAACTCACTTAGTGTCTTACCTTTTTCAAAACCAACTCCGATACATGTCCTCTTGAAGGGTGTTCCTTCAAGTGACTAAGGTCTTTTCAACATCATCTTGGCCCGGACAGTCCGGGGAAGGAAGGAAAGGGGGGGTTAGGTTAAGGAAGGAACTAGTGTCTCTTGGCATTAACGCCCCCGGTTACCTTGGGGCTATGACCTTAGATCTCTTGAAGGGCCAAAATAATTGGGCCAATGGAAAACCTGTCCAAGGATTTCCTCGTACAATCTTTGAGATAGTGTTCCGTGAAGGTGGACTGTCTGGACCAGGTCCCAGCCTTCAGGATCTTACCCACAGCCATGTTTTTCTCGAAAGCCAGGGAGGTGCTCAGACCCCTAATATCATGAGGCCTTGGCTTTCCTGGGAGAGGGGTTCCAGAAGCCTCGTAGGCCCTCTTTATCACCTGTCGCAGCCAGAAAGAGATAGAGTTCTTCGAGACCGGTTTCTTCACCCGGCCTGTTGAGATGAATAAATTTTTGATCTGAGGGCGGAATTTTGCAGTCCACTCCAGGTATTTTCTTACTGTTCTCACGGGACATAAGAGTAGATCCTTCGGGTTGTCGGAGCGAGGGATGGCTGGCACCGAAAAACCATCAAACCGAGGATCCCAACACGCCGGGTTCTGCGTCTTCGCCACAAAGCTAGGGACGAACCTAAAGGCAACTTCTCTCCACCTTTTGGAGTGTGAGACCTCGTAAGAGAGGCCGTGTAACTCGCTAACTCTCTTTGCCGAGGCCAGGGCTTAAAGAAAAGCTGTTTTAAGGGTGAGTTCTCTGTCTAGTACGTCCCTGAGAGGTTCGAAGGGCGGTTCTGACAGAACTTTGAGAACTCTGGCTAGGTCCCACTGCAGAACCCGTACTTCCTGGGGGGGACATGATTGTTCAAAACTGCGGATGAGCATAGAGATGTGCCTTGAGGCTCCCAAGTCAATGCCCCTAATGAGGAAGACTTGACCTAGGGCCGCTCGAACTCCTTTGATGGCCGGAATGGACGAACCCACGTCGTCTCTCAGGTACACCAAAAAGTCTGCAATGTCCTGGATCGACGCCCCTAAGGGCCTGATGTTCTTGGACGTACACTACTTCAGGAAGACTGCCCACTTTGCCTGGTAGACTACCGCCGAGGAACGCCGTAGATAACCCGACATCCTTGCCGCGGTTCTCGATGAGTATCCTTCTTCTCGATAACCTCCACGCGTGAAGGCGGAGGGATCGAGGGTTTTCGTGCCACCTGTGAAAGTGAGGTTGACGCAGGAGGTCTGGCCTGTCCGGAAGCGGCCAAGGAGGACGAAGAGCTAATTCCTTTAGGTCTGCGAACCAGTCTCTCTCCGGCCACCAGGGTGCTACCAAAGTCATCGACAGGTTGGACGACACTCTCACTCTGTTCAACAGTTGCCTGATCAAACTGAAGGGAGGGAAGGCGTACACATCGAGACCGTCCCAGGGATGTTGGAAGGCGTCCTCGAACGCTGCTGACGGATCTGGGATTGGAGAACAGAACACGGGGAGTTGGGCATTCAGACGTGTGGCGAATAAGTCTATCACTGGGGAGCCCCACATTAGGATGACTGCTCGAACTACCTCCGGGTGTATGGTCCACTTGACCTGCCCTGCTGAGGCCGTCGGCCATCACGTTCCTCTTTCCTGGGATGAACCTTGCCGTCAGTTCTATCCCTTCTTCTGTAGCCCACTCTAACAGTTCCGTGGCTAGGGCGCATAGGACCCTCAACTTCATACCTCCCTGTTTCTTTACATACGCCACTACTGTGGCGTCGCACATTAACGCCACAGAGTTTCCTCGCAGGAAGTGTACGAACTGTCGACACGCCCTCAGAACCGCTATCATTTCCAGGATGTTTATATGGAGAGATGCCTCCTCGCTGGACCACTGCCCTTTTGTCGATTTTCCTAGCAGGTGTGCTCCCCAACCCTCCTTCGATGCGTCCGTGAACAACAGCATCTCCGGGGGATCGGGGGCGAAGGGCATTCCCTTCTCTGTGTTCGACCTGATGTTCCACCAAAGAAGGGTCTCTCTCGTCTTCGGGAGGACTGGGACTATTTTGTGGGGCTCCTTGCCTTGGGTCCACGACTCCCTCAGATTCCACTGTACCGGGTGGAGCCTGAGTCTCCCTTGCGGTACTAATTTTTCCAGCGAAACCAGATGACCCAGTAACTTCTGCCAGTCCTTGGCCCTCCTGGGTTGTCCCGTCAGGAAGGGTTGAAGGATACGTTCTAGGTTGGCTAACCTCTCCCCTGAGGGGAAGGCCCTTAGTAACTGGGTGTCCAGGACCATCCCCAAGTAAGTCATTCTGGTGCTGGGGACTAGTTGGGACTTCTCTAGGTTGACCGTGATCCCTAACACCCTGCAGAGGTCGAGCAACATATCGCCTTGCTCCTTCAGTTGTTCCCTTGAGGCAGAAAGAAGCAACCAGTCATCCAGGTACCTGAGTAGACGTATGCCTTTCTCGTGTGCCCATGCCGAGATCGTGGCGAACACACTCATGAACACTTGCGGGGCCGTCGAGAGGCCGAAGCACAGGGTTTTGAACTGCAGGACACTGGACTCCCACTTGATTCTGAGGAACTTCCTGCTGGAGGGGTGCACAGGGATTTGAAAATAGGCATCCTTGAGGTCGAGAGACATGAGGAAATCCCCCCTCCCTCAAGGCTGCTAGCACTGTCTTAGGGGTATCCATCTTGAAGTCCGTCTTTGAGACAAACTTGTTGAGGGCTGAGAGATCTATGACCGGCCTCCACCCTCCTGTCGATTTCTCCACAAGGAAGAGCCTGCTGAAGAAACCCGGGCCGGGGTTCTCCACTGTCTCCAAAGCTCCCTTGTCGATCATGGAAGCTACTTCCTCTTGTAGTGCCGACCTCTTCAAGGGGTCATTTGGAACCAGCCACTCGGCCCGATGGGCTGGGATGAGAGGGGGAGGCTCTTCTAGGAAAGGGAGTCTGTAGCCCTCTTTCAGGACCGTCACCGTCCAGGGATCCGCACCGAGATCCCGCCATGCTTGCCAAAAATGTCTGAGGCATCCCCCTACTAGGGGCTCCTGAAGGAGTAGGGGGCCTCTCTTCCTACCTTTTTCTGGAGGAGCGGCCAGATCTACCTCTCCTAGCGTTACCGTAGGAGGGTCTGTAGGCTGACTAAGGGCCTGCGGTGGCCCTACGGGTGGGCTGCTGCGAGGCTTGAAGCCAAGGAGCTGAAGGTGGTTCCCTTCGAGGCAGCAAGGGTGTGGCCTGTGAGGAGTGAGGGACGTCCGTTGAGGCTCTTCTAAACGTAGACTTACTCATGGGGGGGGGGCCCCTAGGATCCGTTTCTCTCACTTTCCTCACCTTCTCCATTGTATTTTCCACCAAATTGATGGGGAAAATGTCATTCCCCCACTCGGAGGAATTCCTCAGCCTCCTCGCTTCTCTGTCCAGCAACTTCCGCACCAGTTTGCTCAGTACCGTATCCCTTTTCCTCAGGATCCAGTTTGTAGCCACCGACAGAGACTGGGATGATAAAAACTTAAAGGCCTTGCCTCCAGAACTAACAAGATCCCTCAGCATGGCCTGATTGTCTGGGAGGGAGAGGTCGTGGGATGCCTGAAACCCCACCAAAGCGCAAGACCACCAATCCAGCCAGGAGGACACGTAGACCAGGTCCTGTGCCATGTCCTCCATCATAGAGGCTTCTGACGGGGAAAAGCACACGGGCAGTGGAGGCCCTGTCTTCCGAGGCTCCCTGGTTCAGCGCGGTCACCGCTGCTTCTACCGCACAGGGACCACCGTGATGCCCTTCGGGAACGTAAAACCGTTTCTGGGATTTCAGGCCCGGAAGAAGCTTGGAGGAACTCTGGCTTCTGGGGGCCTCTGCCAGTCCTGCAAGGTACTCATCTACCTGCTCCATCCCCAACTTCACGTCTTGAGCGAGAGGGAGAGACAAAGAGGGCTTTTGTTGTACCGGGCTGTCGATCATCCTGGACAGTCCGGATAGTACGGCCTTTGCAGCTGAGGGCTTGGGTTCATCCAAACGGTGATCCCTCCGAATTAGGGCCAGAACCTTACGGTAGGAGGAGATGTCAGACGAGCACTCCCCTCCTTCAACCAGGTCTTCCGTCACCAGTTCCTCCGTACGGGGGTACGCCGTGACGGTGGGAAAGGCAACGCCCGACGAGCCTGCCAGTGATATGGGCTGCCCCGTGGGGACGAAGGCATCCGTCATGGGAGTACCAATGCCCGACGAGCCTGCCAGTGGTATGGGCTGCCCCGTGGGAACGAAGGCATCCGTCATGGGAGTACAGTACCTAGTTCCACGGGGGGCTCCGTGGATGGGGGATCCATGCGGACCGACGGGCGCCCTTGGTGCTTAAGGAAGGCCTCCAAGGTGCCCGTGGTCGACGCTAAGCCTACCTTCATAATCCTTATATCCTTCCTAAGGGAAGAAGGGGCGGAGGCTACCGTTGAGGTAGTTACTAAACGGGGGTCCCGGTTCGAACCCTCTTGCCGGGCGGCTGGTCCGAAGGAAGAGCTAGGAGGATGAGACACAGAAGGCGAGGCTCTAGGGAGCCACCCGGAAGCGGCCGTGGCTGTGGTAAACCTAAACAGCTCGCTCCGGGGCACTGTGAAATTCACCCAGCCCTTGGACTTACTCCTCTTCGCTTTCTTTTTAGAGGACTTCGACCTTTTCTTACCATGCCTCGAGCGGGAACGAGACTTCTTCTTGCGGGATTTCTCCCTCTTCCTCTTGCTAAGGTTCCTGTCCTCGTCCTCTGATAACGAAGCAGAAGAAGAGTCCGATGACGACGACGATGACGAGGATGAGGACGGAGCTCTCCGACCGGCCGACACGTCGAAGACTGCGGGGCGAAATTCTCGTCGTTTCTCAGGTGTGGGAGGTTGCAGAAACACGGGGGGTAGCGTAGCCGAGGGAGCCGGAGGGGACCGCGCGAGCCCTTTACAGAGCCATTGCTCCACATCCTCTTCTCCTCTAACGGGAGACCTTAAGGGAGTCCTAGGGGCCACCCACGTGGTGGGGTCCGAAGACGACGAACTACCTTTTTCGGTGTCTCCCCTGGCGGTTGACGCACCTGAAACACGCCACGAGGCAGGGGAAGTATCGGCACTCGGCCTACCCGTATAGGATCTTCTGAGGAGACGGGACCTGCGGGCACCAGGCCCTCGCCTCCTACCCACACTTCCGCACTACACTCAGGCCCCACACATGCCTGCCCCACACTGGACACTTCCCCCACAGGAATATCAGACTCTTGGGGAAGGGCAATGGGCCTCTTCCCCGCAACGGACTTACCTCGTCCCCTACGCTGGGTAGGGGAAGAAGGACAGGCGCTACGGTCTGCCGAGGCGTCTGGTGAACCCACAGGCGAAGATATGCTGGAGTCCTTAGGCGACTTCTTAGCTGCCTTCTTCTTCTTCGTCCCGAAGAGCACCCACTGGATCTCAGTCCAATTAGCACACTCCGGGCACGTAGAGGTAGGGGAACACGCTTTCCCCCTACACGTGGAGCACAAGGAGTGGGGATCAACCTCAGGCTTGGAAAGGAAAGCCCCGCAAGACTTCCCAGCCACAGGCCCAGGGCAACAACGAGGATGCTCCATAACGTAAAGCTAACACACCAAGAGACACAAGGATGTAAAGGGAAAGTGAAATGGAAACACGTGGGTGACACGCGGTAAGCACAAAGGATCGGGGGACACAAAGGGTCGCACAAGGTAAGAGAGAGCGCGGCGAGATGTTGATCACGTCGCGACCAGAAACTTACTGGCGATTCGACCTGAGCTAGCACGCTGCCCGACCCCGGGTCGCCTCAGGGCACGTACCACACTGCCAGAGGTTGACCCCGTAGAAAACGGGAAGAGGGTAAACTATACAAAAAGCTGGTCGGTTAGGTAGAGTTACCAGTAACTCCTAAGAAGGTAGTTCTAGGTAAGTAACCGTGTTGGAACAATCATTGTTTAAGAGCAATCAAAACCATGATCTGGCAATGTGGATATAAGAGTCCTAACAACACAAATGAAAAAATAAGTGGTAGATACAGAGATAAAGCCCAAGATGATTTAATTAAAAGAGCTACTAAAACATTACAAATATTTAGGCAGCATCTCTTTCATACCCTTCCCTCCAAAATTTAGGATTATAGACTAAAAAACAAGCACCAAATTTGATAATTATTACAAGGAGGGAATAAATATTAAAATAGAAAGAAGATTTTATTAAGATATTTGACTAGTATATGTACAAAAGTTTTATAAAAAAGTTACATCTTTGGTGATGTGCCTAATCAGACACTCATACAATCAATGAGTTGTGCGATGAGTTCCTTGGTCTACTGTACTTTCGTACTCACAAGTAGCTGCAATAATTGGTTGTGATCTGGAAAAACATTTACTAATAATACTCAAGATAAATTTATTATGAAATAATTAAGGTCTTCTTGTACCTCTTGCATTTCAATGTGCTTTAGTAGCTCAGTACATGAGATAGCATTGCTACTGTATACAAGACAAACATAACACAGACTTCTTGTAAAAGAAATATATTCATTCATATAAATTCAAATACTAATATAGAATGATTTGTCACTGAAATTAAAATTGAGAGGTTTATGAAGACAGACCCATCATCCAATGATAAAGAGTGAACTCCTTTACTTAGGTGTATTTAGAAAAAAGTGACAACTCCCAAAAATTACAAATGACCCAAAACTGAATTCTTCAATGAATAAAAGTTTTACATGGTATCTTTATTATATACAACTATAAACATGAGCAGCAAACACACAACTGTTTGCTGCTTGTAGCTGTATCACTTTACACAATTTACATTTATGCCTTCATCTCTCTCACACCTTCATGTACTGTACTGTACCTGTCCTTTTGCATTAATTCTAAGTTATCAAGTCATCGCCATCAACATTAACTATTGCAGCATAAAAGCCAAAACAAATACCTTCTAAAACAGCAAATACCATCTGTTTACATTATTGAAAATTCTATGTGACCAACATATATGCAATTCTAATAAATAACAACCAAAAAAGTATGGGAAAAATATACCTTTAGACACATGATAAAAACCATACCTTCTAGTAAACTTTCAAAGTTAGCATGTAAATTCTGGCTAAACAAAGACACCAACTCCCTTCAAGTGTGATGGGGGGGGGGGGGGGGGGGGTTTTTACATCAAAAACCAAAGTAATCCAACAAAATCACTTGAGCCAAATGCATTCAAATGGTTGGGTTAGTCAGGGTGTGTGGTAAAGATAATTACTGGAAATTAAATTTATTAAATAATATTACTTTTGCAGTAGGCCACTAAGACCACAATAAATAAAATAACGCTAATAGGTCCCACGATGGAAAGTTGAGGTTCGAAACTTGGCACATTGAATGGACATAAGACTTGGAAGGCGTTTCTGGTGATATTTAAAAAACAAAGATATAATTATATTGTCAACTGGTTTAATTTATTACTTCACTCCTGTTGCACATTCATACACGAGTGAATGATTGTGCATGTAATAATTGAGAACTGAAGTCAGTGCTGCTCAGTGGTAAATAAACCTCCATTAAAAGGCACTAAATTAGACAATATGGAAGATTAAAACTTTCATGCTATTTTTCATCAAGATTCACCCTGTTTCAAGATTCGGTACAGTAGTATTGAAGGAAAGGGGCACATACAAAGCCAAATGTTTTAAAATTACACAAGAGGAGCCTCTTAATACACACAAATCCAGAAAAGAATACAATACCTATGAATATTTAAAAGTCGGAAAAGGCTAAGAAATTTTCTGAATAAATACAGGTATGGCATGTCTTCAAAGAATCTATAACTTACAAAAAATAATTCTCACCACACAACAAACCTTCATCTTACAAGTGCAAATTAAATACAAAGGACTGCATGTATAGAAATAAAAAAAAAATGATGGTATTCTATTTAAATAATTCTAAACATACAGATTTTCACTTTTAAATGCACAAATAAAACAACAGGGTTTGTTCTTGCATAAGAACATATCAATTCACAAGCCTCTTCAATATAGCAATCAATTACTGCATAGGTTACCAAAAATATTCACACTGTCATGGCAATGAATAAGTACAGCAGTACATCACTGATATCTTTGGAAAAACTTATCTTAAAATTTCTTTCAACTCAAAAATTGCTTTAAAAAAGGCAGTTAATTTAACAAAAACTTTTAGCTAGAAGAGGATATAAACTTTAGTAAGCAATGAACTCAGACTTCATACAATGAGAAACAATATCCAATAAATGCAAAATTGTTCTTACAAACAACCTGTCTACTAACCGCCAATATCATTCCTCTTGCAAATGTAATAAACAGTTAAAGACGTGTGTTTGAGTGTGTTCATGAAGTAAGAGGAAAACAATGCCAAAGCTACTGGGTTGATAAGGGGAAATAAAGTTGAATTGGGGGAATAAACCCTGAGCTTGAAGGAGATAAGCTGAAATGGATCATTATCAAACCCTTGAATAGTCTTAAGTGTGCAAGTCGTGAGACTGGCACTTGCAACTTCATGGTACTTTGTACTGGTCACAAAAGAACTTAATAACCACTTGATTATTATGATCTACATCATGTAATAGAGTCAGCATAATTAATAAAAATTTTAATTTTCTGTATTACAAAATATATACTGTATACTATGCGCTTGCTAATACTGCTTATAATATATTACATTCAGCAATATGACCTGTTCCTTAGGTTTTGGTTACTTTAACATATTACCTGAGCAAATAATGTAGTATAACATACTACGATTTCATCCACAGTTTACAGCAACCAAAAAGCACTATATGTATTTTTCTGACTTGCATTTATGTACTAATTAGAATGCTATAAGTAAAAAATAAATAATTGGCCAGACTACTGGAAATTGAGATTTCGTATAAAAAAAAAAAAAATTACAACCCACATGGATTAAAAAAATTATTTTTGTCATTACTCGAAAGTCTGTTAATTTATATATAAAAAAAAGTTTCTAATGCTTTTAATCTACCATGATAATTTAATGAATGAGACAATGATTAATCAGGTAATATGATGTCACATACACAAATGTAAGTCACTAAAAACATTGCATCAAAATGCAACTTGGATGCTCCTGTAAATGTGGTTCAATGTGAATAAACTGTATTGCAATTCATACACTTATGGAAAAGAACTATCAGCCTTAAAATGACAAAAAGGTAATGCAATTACAGTGTTCAACTGTAATTAAGTTTGCAATCAGAATGCCCCTTTTTAATTCACTAGAGTAAAATTTAACAAAGCAAATTTATACTTTCAAACCAAGTTAGGTGAAATGCTGAGGGGGAAAAACAAATTAATTTGATGTAACACCTTAGTTCTACAACTAAATAGTGTATACAGTATCATATAAATACAACAATGAAACAACTCCAGCACTGTGTAACATTCTCCGAACTGTCAAAGCCTGCTCTTGAGACCTTAATTTTATGGATGGTTAAATTACTTGTAGTTCCCTTAGTGAAAAAATAACTGAAATGCTGACTTTATTGCACGATTCAAATTAACTGTTATCGGTGACTGTATCTTTTAAGATATCAGATTTTTTTTTATGAAGTGCCAAAATAAAACATTGAAAAGCAAGACTACATCAATTGGCACATCAAAAATCTTTTGTACCCTCATTCATGCACTGAATGCACCAACATAAATCCTAAAGTGTGACCTCTACTGGAATGGTCAGCATTATTGTATACCTTAAACACTTAATTATATATTACTTCACATTTCTAGATAATAAATGCAAAACAAAATTAAAAATAAATAAGAAACACAACAAATACCACTGATAAATTGATGTTCAAGTTGAGAAATTTCATGTCAACCTAATTGATTCAATTTGTTGTTAAAATTATATATGGCAAAACTAACAATATGGTAGTTGAAACTAATACACCACTGGTATCTTTTTCATTACTTTTGATTTATGGTTCCGGTACAAAACTACTATACAACTGTTACACTTTAATTTTTGATAGGTTTTTTGAGGGTCTGCAATATTTTTTGTGAGAGCCCTGTCTGGCGAAAAATGCCAGGCAATCTAACGAACGAGCAAGAAGTTATTGTAAGTACCAAAAATGTGCAGTAATACAAAAATTTCTTATTGAAAAATATGGCAATACAGTAACTAAAATGTGTTTCTAATTCATTTTGTTTTTTCTTTCTTTAACCTTTCAACCATCCATTTATATAACTATTTCTAGACAGTAAAATAATAATCAGTTAATATATACTGTATATGAGAGGAAAGAGCAACACTGAGTCATGCATGTAGGGCAACATTACATTTTTCCCTTCTGATATGTGCACCATCCCAATGGAAAACAGAGAAGGCATATGAAAAGAAATGAAAAAAAAGTTTGTATTCTCCACATCAAACTCAAAAAGGCTACATCACTTCACAGCAAGTAGTGGTAGTAGTAGTAGTAGTAGTAATATTCAGACAAAAGCACTCAACAGCACCTTGTGGCCATAGGAGGTATCCAAGCCCATGTATCCTGCGATCAACAATATGCTCTTAAATCTCTGCATCCTCATTTCAATGGTGAAAGAATTTCAAGTCTCTCTTTCACTAAACGTTGCAGTCATCCTACAGGTAACATCCCCTTCACAAAATACTCGGCTTGTAACTGGTGGGTTACCAAATTCTGAACAATGAAAGTCCATGTTCACTTAAGCTATACAGTATCTTATATATACACTTAAGGGTGACAATGCCTCCTTTATGCATATTGCAATCTGATCACTTTTAATCATTAAAGTAATCCTTTCACTAAAAAAAATTCTCTCTTTGATCTTTTCCAACTTTCCATTTCTCAACAAGGTCAAGTTATGGAATGTCTGACCAATTTCCCACTATTTACATTTTTTTTTTTTAAACAAGTCCAATCAGACAATTCTGACCATGTGGTCCCACCACAAATAAACACAATTTTCTTAAGACAATATTTTCAAATTAATTGTCAAAATTATCATCTGCTGTTAATTACATAAATTTTCAGTCAGATTCTGATCCATCTTCTTCAAATCCTGTAAGATCTACTTCAACTAATTTCCCATTATGAATAGCATACTCGAGCAGAGCGAGGTGACAAAACACATACTGGTCTGGCATCTGAATAGAGTAAGCCCGTTGTGACCTTATTTTTTCAACAGTACCTTTTACTTCAATAGTTCCTACTTCCTCTAGGCGACGGATGCAAATGTCAAGTGTGCAGAATGTCCCTGAAAAAGAAATCTCCGAGTTATAATCATACTTTACTAATACGATGGCAATGAATCATTATAAATCCCAAAATTGTTACAAAGAAAAAACGTGAATAATCCAAATCTTCACAACAATAATTTAAGAATAAAATTACACATGTAATCATACTAATAAAAACACTCCTATTAATGAGAGAAGTTCAGACACTAGTAACCTAACCTTAAGAGTTACTTACAAACCATAACTTAATATTCTACAAAAATCAGGCGATCAATAGCTTACCTGTTCTACCAATGCCAGCAGAACAATGAACAATAATTGGAGGCCCTAAAGAATGACCAGTCCAAGTATCTCCTAACTCTGAAGTTAAACGAGCCTGGGAGTCTCTAACATGGGTTAAAAACTCTAGCATGGCCATTGCAGAATCTGGCACACCATAATCAGGCCAAGATGTAAACTGCATGTGTTCAACTTTCCGTTCCTCACCAGACTGCAAGAGTATAAAATGTTTTAAAATTTATGCATGCCAAATCAGTGATACAGCCATAAAACTCTTATACTAACAACATTGCTGAACTAACCTAGGTATCTTTTTTACCATTATGTAGCTTAAAGGGACCAAAGAGTCATATTAAAACCCTATACAGTAGGGGTCACCCAAAGACTTCACTCTTAAATGAGAATTAAAACTTGAACATGGTAAAGCTCATTAGATAAAAAAGATGAGGGATAAAAAAACAATAGATGATGGATATAAAGTACAATGTAGATATTGAAGAAACTTTAGTACTCTCTACAGTGTATCCGTAATGATTTCTTTAAAATTTCCCATAATTAGGGAATAAACAATAAGAACCATAGCTATTCAAATATTTTCTTTAACCATAACGGACAATTTGTATACAGTATTCAACAATGCAAAATTCATAAGACTATTACACCACAAAAAAGGAGGCTGCCTTTTTACAACTGAGTTAATATAGTTAATAGCAAGTTGGCCAAGGCCCCAACCACATGTTGAAATACTACCGCTACAGAGTTATGGGGTCCTTTGACCCCATAATTCTCTCTGGCTAAGGATCATTTTTCCTGTCTTTATATACACCGAATAGTTTGACCTGTTTTTTCCACATTCTCTTCTATCCTCATACACTTAACAACACTGAGAATACCAAACAATTCTTCACTTAAGGGATTAACTACAGCACTGTTTCTGTGATTATTAAAATGCTTCAATTGTGGTCTGTATACAGAAATACTTCATGGAAAAAAAAACCCTCAGGATATGATTCGCCCGGTCGCCAGAAAATAATTTTAAAATTCACGCCCCACAAACTGTAAACTCACCATCATCGTCCTGCTCTCCCATTGGTTATCTCCCTACCCTGATGCTAGTTACCGCTATAAGATCCTGCTCTCTTATTGGTCAGCATCCTTCCCATCAGGCATCTATGTATTGGCATTCCTCAACCATTTCGTTTCGGCATCGCTATCATTCACATTGAACTTGTGTTGGTGATTTCGATTTCATAATTAAAAATTTCGTGTTGCTTTATTCAACCCATAATTCTATAGCCATGGGTCCCAAGAATATTGCTGATGTTCAAAGAAAGAATAAGAGAATGCTTTCTATGGAGACAAAGCTGGAGATACTCAAGCGATATGAGGCTGGCAGCGGTTGAGTATGATTCGTCAAGGAGTATGGCCGAAATCTGTTGACGATAGGCACCATTATTAAGCAGAAGGAAGCCATCAAAGCAACAACACCTTCTAAGGGTGTGACTGTCTTTTCAAGTAAGAGCAGCCAAATCCATGATGAGATGGAGAGACTTCTCCTCTGGATTAAGGACAAGGAAATCGCTGGACATACAATCACAAGACGATAATCTGCCACAAAAACAAGTCTCATTTTCAGTGATCTCATATGTGCTCAGACCGAACACAATGGAGAAGGGACCGCAGCAACAGCACCCACAGAGTTCAAGGCTTCACGCAAGTGGTTTGAGATATTCAAGACACGGACTGGCATTTATTCAGTGGTGCAGCATAGGGAGGCTGCCAGTCAGTCACAAAAGCAGCTGAAGCCTTTGGTGAGTTGACTCTCTAAGAAGGCTACAGTCCCCAGCCAGTTTTCAACTGTGACAAAACTGGGCTTTTCTGGAAAAAAATGTCTCGTCGGACCTACCTCATGGCGGAAGAGAAAAAACTGACCGGCATAAGCCTGTGAAGGACAGGCTTACCCTTGCACTCTGTACCAATGTCAGTGGGGATTGAGGTAAAGCCCCTACTGGTGTATCATTCAGACTTCTCGAGCCTTCAAGTCCTACAAAGTGCTTAAGGAGAAGCTTCCGGTGTTGTGGAGGGCCAATATGAAAGCCTGGGTAGCGAGACTGTTTATCGTCGAGTGGGTAAATTTTTGTTTTGGTCCGACTGTGATATGAAAGGTCTGCTAGTGTTGGACAACATCCCTGCTCACCCTCCTGGCCTCCATGTGTGGTGTTCTAACTCAGGTGTGGGCACACTTTCAGTTCAGTACACAAAGTTGACTGGAATATATGAACCTCTTCACATCACTAATAAGTGGGGGGGAAACTAAATGAATTGCAGGAGAGCACTGAAATGATTAATTTCATGAATAAAATTCCATTTATTTCCAAGAAGCTCACTTGGGTGAATCCCACACAAAACAAGTTGGGTAAGTGAAGGCAAGAGATTAAACAAAAACGAACCAATGAGCTGGTGCCAATACGCTTTCCCAAAAAAATTTACAAAAATAAGGATAGTAACAGCATTCTTATTATCATGATCCCTAACTTTCAAGTCCCCTTTTCTACCTAAATCCAATTCAATGTGAGCTTTACTCATTATCACTTTAATAAGGGAAAAAACAGCATTTTATGAGAAAGGACACCACAACAAAAAAAATTACTTTTCTAATGCTACCAGCTTATTTTCTTCATCAAATCTTATTTTTTCCACTGTACAGCCGGGTCAGCTGTTCAATTCAACTTTCTCGATCCATTTCTATTCCTCGAATCTTTTTTCTCCACCCCACCCAAATCCCTCCTCATCACATCTATCAATCTGATCTGATGACATCAAAACATCTCCCCATCACTAGCATGTTCTTGCCTCTCTCTTGATTGACTTTATCTGCTTCCTTCTTATTACATGGCCATGGTATCTTAGATGAGCTTCCTCAATCTTATCTTTTATTTTACATATACCACACTCACACTTCTCTTATCTCTACTTTCCCTCCTTTCCAGTAGTGATATTCCTGTAATCAATCTCATCATCTTCATCTCTGTTCTTTCTAACAGTTCCCCCTTTTATCTCTAGGTCCCCAAGTTTCTGATCATCTTCATCTCTGTTCTTTCTAACAGTTCCCCCTTTTATCTCTAGATCCCCAAGTTTCTGCTCTATACAATAAGGGCCCGGTTTCTGCTCTATACAATAAGGGCCCGAG
Source organism: Palaemon carinicauda (assembly GCF_036898095.1). Lineage (NCBI taxonomy): Eukaryota > Metazoa > Arthropoda > Malacostraca > Decapoda > Palaemonidae > Palaemon > Palaemon carinicauda. The sequence goes on along the minus strand of NC_090750.1, from coordinate 64,893,139 downwards.
AGCCATCCTTTAAACCTCCATTTTCATCATGTGTCTTTCAATGTGTCACTGCTTTCTCAGACCTCATCCTCTATAATTAATAATCCCAAGTACTCATTGTTCTTTTTTTTTTTTACCACTGTACCAACTTCCACTTGAATGTTTACTACTTCATATCCTTTTACTACTACTAATAATTACCTCTTTTCAGTGTTCAACTTTAATCCTTTGATTTCTAAAGCCCCTCACCATGCAAAATACCTAACATGAAGTTTGCTTTTGTCTGCTAAGACGACTGTGCAGAAAATTTGTTTTATTCTTATATATTTATTTCCCTCTCAAGTCTTAAACCCTGTATAGTTTGAAAATAAAAATCAATAAGAAATACTTTGCCTTTCTAGTGTTGATGAGTGCCAGACTCTCAACTATCATATCACTAAATATAATAATACACAAAGATAAAAAAACAATAGGCTATAATTAGGAGCCACATAACATAATGCCAGAACATACAGTAGATTACAGTACTTGATAATTGAAACTACTAGTAATGAGTGTGAAGTAATTAAAACTGTCAGTTTTGACTTTACAGCAGTCTCCATACACATTACTTCTGAGTTTCATAATACAATTTATATTGTACATTCTTGAAGCTTTCACATTTGCTACAATGCATTCTAACTGCATAAAGTGATTAGTCAATTCATAGATCATCTTAAAAGTGTTTAACCTAGCAAGGCGAGGATTATCTCACCATGGCCCCGATATTTACTTATGAGTATTGATATCAACACTCTACTAATAAGTCAACGAACACCAGGTATCTGTACCTAGTTCGTAGCTTAGGTCGTCTTCTTTGCCTTCAGCTTTTCCCATTTCTATATGGGGTCGCTGTTTCTAGTCAGCCTTCTCCATCTTCTTCTGTCCTGTACATTCTGTTCCGTTAGAACCTTTTCTCTTCATGTCACTCCATAGTTTATCTTTCTACCTGAACTTTGGCCTTCCCATCCTTCTTCCCTCCACCTCCATGTTAATCACCTTTTTACATACTAGTTCATCTTCTCTCCTCATGACATGACTAAACCATTTCAGTCTTCTTTCCTGAGCTTTCTTTGAAAGCTCTAATACTTTGACTGCCCCCTGATTAATTCATTCCGGATCTTATCTTTTTTTGTGACACCACACATCCCATAGAGCATGGCTGGTTTAACAACACTTTCATAAGTTTCCTTTAACCTTTGCACTGACCCTCCTACCACAAAGTTCATAGCTTAGGTAAAAGAGAAATACTGAGAGTTGAAGAAATGTATTTCCATGCTAAGGAATCAATTCTATTTTAGTTATTCGAGAGATTTTTTTTCCTGCATTTCCTAAGAATTAAGTATGATTATAGACTGTGCTTCCAGTTTTCTCAGCAATAACATAGAATTTCAATTCTAAACTTAAAATTAGTTAAGTTCTACCCAAGTTACTCACCTTATTATCTCGAATACTGAGGACTGAGACTGTATAATCTCTGTAGTTGCAAATAACTGTATTCGTAATAGTGTAATGGGAGTGAGAAACAACACCACTCTGCTCAACAGGCCAGTACTGTCCACATTTAGTTCTACCTCTTTCTACTGCTCTTGTTGTCATAACAATAACACACACCCTTTGCTCCCAAATCATCCTCCAGAAATCACCAAATGTTCCAGGAAGGGGACCTACAATGAAAATGAATAAAAATTTAAGTTCCTGAAGATAAATTCTGATAAAGAAAATAAGTGACAAATTCTAATGGAAAGGGAACAGTATAAACCAGCTTGATCTAACAATTCATTGTACAAAGGTAATGCATTAAATAAGCATAATATCAATTACAGTAACACCTCAGTTTAAGAACTTTGGCAATCTGATAAAGAGACACATCTTAGACAAAGACATTATTTTATACACCTTATGCTCAAACATTCAAGATATACCCGTCAACATGCATAAAGTAATAAACACTTCCAGAAAAATTGATTCTACCCAAGATTGAATTTCTAACTTTGGCAATTTAAGAAGCATTATCTGCAAAATGCAGCACTTCAAAAATAACAACCTAGCAAAATCCTATTATAACAAGAGTAACTTACAAGTTCTCCCTATACACACTTCCAATATTCCCAACATATACCGTATATACTCATGTAACATGCAAGTTTTGAAGACTAATTTTTAAGCTAAATTCCAGGGGGTTGTATCATACACGATATAAAATTAGCACATGCATTCTTGGACTAGGTTATGTCATTGTTCATACTGTATATCCATTTACTGTGGTAAAAAATACACCTATATTTGAAATGTTTTACATTGTTTACGTGTTGTAAGTCAATTGACACTTCTCGATGCTTTCCATATCAGCTGATTAAGACAAACTACCAAAGGATATTTCATATTTCCCAAAAGAAACTATTATTACTTGACTTGTTATTTTTCAATCAGCATACTAATTTTATTTGTTTTATTTGAAATACTTCTTTCATATTTTATATTTTATTTACTGTACTATTGAGTTGAATCGCATATAGAAATTAACCTTGTTGCCTTGTTTTTTCTAGCTCTGTGGTGCTTGTTTATAAAATTTAGGAAATTATCTAGTGTTATAACAAAACTATATTCTCTGTTTTCAGACACTTTGTAGCTTTATCTTCGAAATTCAGCATTTACATTTAATTACACGATTTGCAAATTCATGAATTCCCACTAAATTTCCCTTGTTTCCTCCAGTTTCAGACACAGCTTTCTCCAATTCCAAACAGAATAGCAGGTATGAATATTGTTTGTTTTCTTTTCCTTCATTTACAGCTTGTTAGTTTATATTTGGCAGTATATTTTCTTGATATTTTCTCCGTAGTGAATGAGGGTATAATATAAAAATGTCACTTTTTCTACTTTGTTTACTATAGTACGATGATCCAAATGCAAGCAAAACAGCTGCTATCTGATTTGATTGTCCATAAAATAACTTTTTATTTGGTTGTTATTATGGCAGTATGAGTTTACGCAATGATTATAAAGTTCCTAATGACACTTCTATCCTTCTCTTTTAATTTTCAAACCCATCGAAATAGAAGATGGGATAAAGAAATGGAGTAAATAGGTTAGTTTATTGTAATTATTTCTCAAAAAGTAACTTGCATGATTCTAAAGATATATGATAAAATCATATTCTATGGGTGAAATAGAGGGGTCGCACATTATGCGATATCAGCTGTTACACGAGTTTATACCACAATCTCATACTGCAAGTGACAGTGTAGGGGAGTAAGCAAGCCCCTGTAGTTACGGAAATTCATGGCATTTTAATCCAAGTCATATTTGCCAAATTTCAGATAAAATTTTTGCAAGATGAGCAAACATCCCCCTAAAAAAATCAAATTTTACCACTTCATTATAGTTTGGGATGGCTACACATGAAAGGATGGAGAAAAAATTCACAATAATAAAATTTTTTTACATTAATTAGAGACTTCTCGCTATTAGATTTACTAGCTGCTTCGACAATAGCACAACTTTTCCCTAGTTCCTAAATTACACATCACTAGGACCTTCCAGAATACTGTATTGTTCATCAGTACATACAGTAACACAAGTATTGAGTATAATGTTTCATTCTGGATAAGAAGAATATCAAGAGAATGTGCAAAATTATAGTGTAAGGTAAATTTAGTTTTATCTTTGTAGCCTGGGAAAACTAGAATTTTCTTGTGATTTTAATAACCATTATTATACTAGTACTATTACATATATTCTAACTGCAGTTATTAAACGGCTGTACTGGTTTTCTTATTAAGCTATACTACTGAATCTGATTATGAACAACAACAACAACAACAACACCACACACACACACACACACACACACACACACACACACACACACACACACACACACTTATATATAAAGATCACTATAGTAAATATTACTGAACTCTTTTTCATATTTTTAAAGTTATTTGTTTGTATCTTAATACTGGTACCATACACATCTTAAATTATAAAAGCATATTCAAGGAACATAAACAGATGAGTCCACATTACACACACAAGTGAGATTTAAAAGAAAAACTTATTAGGTTCTTATCCTTTTTCCTTTTTTACAAATCTCGGTGATAAATGAATTGTAGGTTTGTGTATAGTAATTTTCCCTAGCAACAAAGAGCCCATGGTTACAGGTATACTGAAGACGTCAATGTTTTACATGTTCATTTCGCCATCTACATCTTGCCTACCTGATAGTATTTTCCTATTCTTACAAACTTTTATTTCTTTTGAGCCTCTGACTTGAATTCTCCTAATCTGAGGTGTTACTTTAGTAAATTATAGTCTCCAGGCCTTAGAATTATCACAGTTAGCAATGTACTATATACATAGTACTCAGCAACACATAAAAGCAGGTTTTATCCCACTTTCAAGTAATGTACATGTCTTTTTCTTGCTAAGATTTTCTTTATCTGTTGATGTCAAACTTCTTCTGAAGATGCTATGCTTATTTTCTAAAGTAGAAATGAGAAAAATTTCATATACTATAATACAGGCAAAATAGTCTTAGGAAAGGATAAGTTCTCACTTCACTTATAAAGGGATTTTGACGAAGGAAATATCTATTTCCGGGCTCGACCTGTGTCGCTCCGTGAAATGCTCCTTATAGCACCATTTCTACAGTATAAATACTGCTAAAAATACCAGAGAAAAAAGTTGCATGGAATGCCAGGAATAAACCCAGCTCGCTCACTCTAATAGTGTGTCGGTACAGTAACTGGGGCAATCAATGCTAAAAGCCATATAATGTTTTTTCTCACCCATCCTATAACAACCACTTCACCCTGAGATTCCTATTATTTTTCTTTTCTTTTTACATCATATTATATACTTATTGAAAAAGCTTGTAAAAACATTTCAAATCTTTATTCTTAATATTGCTTAAAATATCCAGTACAACCATAAAATCTTACTTTACTAATAGGAAAATTTTATTTCAAATATAACAGATGGGCTAGACAAGTCAACTAATATTGGAATGGGTGTTGCTAGCCTGAAACCAAGTCAACTCCATTTTCTTATAAGTTGAAATTATAATATCTACAGAAAACAGAACCAGGTAATTAATTTACCTTGAGTAGAAATAAAGGCGTTCTTCTGTTTGTAACCATCTACATAATTAGCATTAATGTAATCTGAGTGACCTTCTTCATCTTCTGACGATAGTACCACTCTTGAATGGTCAAAGCATAAAACATCTGTGTACCGATTTTTTATTTGATTCCACCGTTTTCTGAAAGAACAGAATTAAAGATTCAACTATTTCCCTATCAGAGAAGCAATACTGTACAAAAAATTATATCATTAACACTTAAGTTCTAATAAAACAAAATAAAATGTTACTCTTAAGCAAGAATCCTTTTTTATCATAATTACCACAAGAGCATATTATACAGTATTTGCTAAACATACTAATAACTGGCTGACTAAAAGCTATAACCATACTTACTTTGAATTTTCAAAAGTGCCATCAGGAGGTCTGTTTTTGATCTGTGTGTAATCGTGATACAACCCTTGCCGACCCTTGTCTCGTAAGTGGCGTACAAATTCCTCAAGTGTGAAACCTTGACCATCATCAAAGTGTAAACTATCATCATCACTGAATCCGCTGCTTCCGCTGCTAGGAGGTGCCAATGGAGATTCTCTGCCTGCAATATTCAATGATATACAAGGGTCAACAACTACTTATCAAGGCTACATAAGAACCAAGCATCTAAAAACAATGTACAGTAATATATTACATACATACTAGATATATGCCCCAATCTAACCAAGTAAAATACTGCAGTGCAAAAGGTCAAATCTACAGTATATTGATATAAAATCTCAACCATTTCAGAATGGATTAAAAGAAGAAAAAATGTAATATAACCATTCTTTTTCTTTCAAGAAAAGACCAACAAACTGAAGGAAAATCAAGATCATCACAATTTTTCCAGTACAATACTTTAAAGTTACAATCTTAATTTTCTATATAGAACCTCCTCTTTTACCAGGAGTTTAAATTACATTGCATTTTAACCCTAAACTAAGATTTAGGGAATGATTTCAACAAAAGTTTCATTAGAACATAATCATTAAATAGTAATAAAAATGAGCTAGCAAAGCCTAACCCAAAACACATTTAATTAGTACATATTTCTTAAAGCTCATGCTAAGCAAAATGTATAAATCAGTCCAAATATAAGAGACATGGAGCAGGACTTTAACACTAAGTTTACTACCACTTTTATCATGGTTACTATAGTTTAATAACAAGAGAATGACCTAACATAAAGTAGAAGAATCACATTTCGTTAATATTTCTTTTACCTTGACATCTAATATCAAATTTTCATTTTGACAAATCTGTCTCTATCACTACAAGAATGCAACACTTAGCACATATGACTTCTAAGGCATGACACACCCACTTTCACTTTGAAAAGTTCCATGGTGAATTATTTGCAAAACATGTACTGAGGAAGTGGAAAAATAAACATTAGGCTGCAAGTTAAGGCAAAACACAATTGACTGGCTCACAAGTAATAAAAACTAGAAAAAGTTTACAGATGAAAACTAGTACTTGATTTTCCTTCCAACATTTCAAATTATAGCTCTTAGCCCCATTTATTTGCAGCATGTACGCTATTTAGTAGAATTACATTAAGTAGAGTACCAGCCAAACTCAGTTGGTAGAATTTCATCAAATCTGATAATTAGATGAACCACTGTGGATGATTAACTTGACTTACAACAAACAACATTGACCCAAAATTTTAAATTCTAGAAACTTAATTCCCACTCTAAATAGATGATCATCTGCTGGCTGGATCTGTACAACATAAAAGTAAACAATATATCCTTGTCTAGTAAACCTTAACTTTTCATACTCTTAACTCCCTTATAATAAGCTCTACATTATTTATAAATCATACTAAGTCACTGTACTATATCTAATTTCATCACACTATTTCTATGAAACTCCCCTAATGTTCATGTTGATTTTCTCTCAAAGCTTGGCTTATTTTGAAGTTTACTCGAAAAGCCTAATCACTTCTTATTATCTTTCCTCACAAGATGTTTAGGCCTCTATCCCATATTGAGACAACCTAGCAGCTAATAGCAATAACCATGGCATGGGTACACCATACCTGCTTTTGTCTTCAGTCTTTCGTCCTCTTGCACGAAAGTTATTATTTCTGGGTGATCATTATCCTCATTCTATTTGTGAATAGGTCTGGGGACAGTGCTATGATCAATTGTGAGGACTGTGAAAGCCTTATTGTTCCTTTTATAGGAAAGTATGATCTAAATAGACCACATTAAAAGTTCCAAACGTTGAATAAACTAACTTAAAGTCGAGGGAAAAATCCAGAAGATTTGACAAGTGATTACAGTGTGGCTGATAATGGTAATGTCACATTAGCTTTGACAGTAATGAGCTAAGATCTCGTCATATTTGGATTTTGTTTATTCTCAGAAGACCAGCAGTCTTCAGGCAGAAGCAAACATTCTAGCCTACCTACCTCGTTTCGAACCCTTGCCTAATTCTTTTCAAGTTTTATCTAAGAGGCTCTGGTGCACCAGTCAGTAAGGGTTCTGATAGTGCACAACAAAAAAAGGAAAAGCTTTCTTTTCTGTCGTATTGGATTCCCAGTAATAGCCCTAAACAGGAAACTTCATGAAGACCACACCGCATTTTCGCTTCTCTTAGAGGCTCACACACTATAAAATTACTTTAGGTCCCTTTACTGCAAAACCCTCACTTTCTACAATCCAATCCAAAGCTTTTAGATAATTGGATTCTGAGGTAGAAGACCGGGCTGGTAACATGGATCCTAATATCCCTCAAGCTGGAATATGCACTCATATTTATTATAAATGTTAGTTTTGGTTGGTAGCTGTACATCTGTTATCAAACAGTCAACTCCATTGCAGCCATAGTAGGGGTAAACAGAAAATATTTTAATGAAATTTTTGAGCTAACTGAATAGAGAATGTTACTTTTTTAATGAAGTGGAAAATTTACTAGAATCTCTCTAATGAGTGATTCTTATAAAAGAGAAGTTCATCTTATTTTGAATCGTCTAACTTGTTCAGAGATAAATGAATAATCAACAAAGTCATTACAAATTAATCAGGGAAGTCAATAAAATATGCATTAATAGCTTTCCATAGGAATTCTGTGAAGATTTTCTAACCTGTTTTGCATAAAAAGATTTATCTTACTATATCAAAAGAATTTTGCTACTCAAATAATAATAATGGAGTCTATTTTCTGTTTCAATAATGTTTGCCAGTAACTAGCTTTTTAGTTACTTATTCTCCTTTGATAATAATCGAAGAATTTAAAATGTTATTTCCTGTTGGCATAATATCCATTTCAGATTCAACTGTAGGTGTATGGTAAATTTCATGCAGTAAAACATTCCTTTGAATTTTTGTAAGTCACTCAATACTTTCACTGTAATAAGAGTAAAAACTGCTGCTATTTAAAAATTTAAAGGTTACTCATGAATGGCAGAAGTTACGGGCAGGACAAAGCCGGTTAAAAAGCATTTCTGGTTATTTGGCTCTATCCTAACCACAAAATATAAATTTCTTTTTAAATATTGGAGTGTTGGAGAATCCTGACGAAGGCAAAGTTTGAAAAAATGTTATGTAGTCTGTCTGAAAAAGTTGATTAAAAAAATAAACTCACCTCCACTAGTATCATCAATAGTGTGACCATTTTGGCGTATAGTGTCCTTAATCTCAGGCGCTGGAGAGCTCTCTTTGGCAGTTGTACTAGATTCTTTTTCTTCTTCCTTTTTCTTTTCTTCATGTACCTCTTTTTCTTCCACTAAATCATTTAAGGTAAGCAACTGATCTTCACTTACAAGCTCTTCCCCTTCATCCAATTCATCTTCATCGTGACTGTCATGGCAGGAACTTTTTCCACAAGAGCTTCCATCATCACTACATTCTTGATATAGCTAAAAAAAAAAAAAAAAAAAAAAACATAATAGAAGATAGACTTTGCAATATTTGGCTTCCACAAGATAACGTACACAAAAAAAAATTCCTACTTGCAGAGCTGCACAAAAAGGTAAACTGAATGACTACATATATGTAGAATGTCATAAAAATAACAATGAAAAATTAATTTAAAAAATTTAATAAACTTATAAAATCAGAGCAGAACAATATTAGTGCTATTTTATTAATAATAACAGTATGAGACACACTACTTGCCCTTCATGTATAATAAATAAAAAACTCCTATTGAAGTTTGAGCATTTAGTTTCTCTTAATACACACATTTACAACATGCATACAGACATTTCAACTTTATTTACAGTGCTTTTTAAAGTTTTAAAGTTGAAATTCTATCACTTAATTGTAAATATCTTTAAGTATTCTTAACTCATTTTTATTTATGATTACAGCTAGGAAGATTTGTTTGAAGTCTTAAAGAGGAAGACAGGGGCACATAAACATAGAAATGCTTATTTTTTCATTGAAATCGGTGTGTCATGTGGGAAAGTTTTAAGAATATAAAAGAATGGAAAGGTGGTGCAATAAATTGCAGGAGACATCATAAAAGGGACTATAACACTTACATCCTCCTGGGAACCTTTGGGATCATGGTCTGCACAGGGTACCATATTGTCAGAATGGTCCAAATCTGTTACACCTGACAGATTGTCTCCAGCTGGGTAGGTGAGGGGTGGAGCAGGCTCACAAACTTGGGAAGGATGCCTGTTTGTCATGGAAGTTAAGCAACGTAACAACCACGCGCTGTGGTCAAGGTTGAGACTCCCGCCCAGCTGTACTGGTAAACACTCACCAGGTATGTGGTTTACCAGCTGTAGATAAGAGGGTTGGTAAAATATTTAGTGCAACTGCCTAACATCATGCTTTCAAAGGTGTAAAAAAAAAGAAAAAACCCTAAAGGCTTATTGCATACTTAATATTGAAAACTTAGTAAAGTACATCTTACTATTACTTAATATTTAAAACTTAGTAAAGTACATCTTACTACAAGTAGCAGAGTTGGCACTAAAACATATACCCTCTAATTTCATAATGTTGGAAATAAATCATACTATAGTAGGTTTTGTTAATAATGCACGGTTGAATTATTTGTCTTTGTGAAAATTCTTAATATTACATCAGTGGTTTACTACGATACTTTTAACTTTACATGGATTTACACAACATTGTATTTAGTTTATGGTAATAAAAAACCTAAATATGTTAATTATTATATTTACCCTTCATCATTAAAGATGTCAATATTTCAAAACTGCTACTTTTGAATATGGGTCAAGGTTTCATTTTGCTAGACATTTTTCATATCTTGAATCTAATATCATAAATAGAAGCTTTGCTTTTTAAGGATAATATTCAAATTAGTCTCTCAAGATCATCCAGACAATTTCCAGAATATACACTTCTTAACTTTCCCATAAATTTAGGACAAAATTTTTAAAATGAGCATTTACAAAACATGTTACTCAGTTATGTTGCAAGAAAATGCTCCTAAATAAAAAAAATAGTCAAAAAGGTATCTGAACATGTCTCACTTCAGGAGAAAAAGTAAAATTTTAATAACAAAATTTATTGTCTTTCTAAGTTCATAACACTTTTCTCTCGAAGCATGGTTTTCTATCGAGATTTACTCTTAAACTAAAAATTCCTGTTCCTTTCCTTTTATTGGGCTTAGACCTTCAAAACTAGACAATCTGGCAGTTAATATCAATACTCTTGCCATGAGTATGCCATAACCAATTCTTCTTTTGACTCAAAGTCGAAATTAAAATTCTCTTCCTTTGACATCACTAGTCAAATGTGTATAGAAAAGCAAATTTCATTATCAATATTCCATTTAATTTTTATGAACCTCCCCAAATGTCCATAATGCTGACTCTCACACGCTGCTGGAGGTGTGTCACTGAGGGAAAGAGATAAGAAATCCAAAGTCCTAAACTAATAAACTTATTTAGTAACTGAAAATCATCTCTTAGCCTAGTACCATGGCAACCCATCATCACTAAATAAGGTATGTTAAACTGTAACTCAAACCTCCACATTGTGTTTGTAAGTACAAATCCACTATCAAGCTATAAGTTAAGAAATTACCCAACACCATGTATTTTCAAAAGAAAAACTAATACTATAACTTCATCAAATTTACATGAAATCAAATTCTAAATCAAACTCCATCCCACACCTACTACAGCACCATAAGTCCAAAAAACTTTATAAGAATACCGTGTTTCCCTAAGATAATGTTTAGCAAAAACAGACTTACTATGGCATTGAGATGCCACTAAGAATCTCTCTAAAGAAAGTTTTCTATAAAAATTAAGAAATGTAGCTGCACTTCTAATTTCCTTTGACTGAGATCCAATACTCCGCAAGCTTTCGTGACTAAACTTTCAACAAGATATAAAATGGAATTTTTTGGAAAAAGATTTGACACCCTACTCTCCACAACACAAATTAGGAACCTTTACTCTAATGTTTAGTCGTTCCCAAATAACACTTAAAAGTTCTCATAGGCCAAAGAAATCTAGTCTCTGACATCACCAACTTTTTTTTCCTTAGAGGGGATATGAAAAAAACCGAGGCAAACCCTTCATCTTACCATCATTCTTATCTCGGAATTTAGAGAAGAGATAAAATCATCTCATTCTCTCCAAACCTACATGTTATGAAAGAGCTTGTAGTTCACTGATGCAGTTAGCCATTGCTAAAGCCAACATAAAAAAAAAAAATTAGCAGTAAAATCTGTAACCGAAAAATCTTCCAAAAGTTCAATTCGAGAACCATTTAAATACAGTATTGCAAAACCTAAATACATCCACAATAATACCCAAAGTAGATAAACCCAAGCCTAGATGTTTGAGTACGGTATTTAGTATGAATTTAATATAGCCCTTAATAGCTGAGAGGGACATTTTCCTTTCTTTACCCATAGCCCTTAATACCTGAAAGGGACAGTTTCCTTTCTTTACTCAAGTAGCTCGTCAATGAAACAATCCTTGAATTACACCAATCAAAATAAAGACACCATTAACTTTGATGAACTATTAGTACACTGTCTCTTGGAACCTAAAATAGACAGTCTAGAAGATTTTGAAGACCTATGTCTTGAGAAATATAGTGGACAGTCTCCATGCAGTCAGATGTACAGTATGTAGCGAGTACAGGATTGGGTGTACCAACCATGAAGCCAGTTTACTGATAGGATTGGTCTTACATGACAACCTCCTTTAATATTCTAACAACAAAGGCCATAGATCTGCAAATCATTAAGTTTGCAGCAAAAAATTCTGCTGTTCACAGATGCTCTGAACTAGTTTACCACAACAGCTCTAATCAAAGGAGAATGAGGAAATCCGTACAGATTCAGTTTTGACCAGTCCTGTAACAGGGCATCCACCTTCCATACTAAAGGATCTGGAATAAGTGCACTGAACATTTCTGTTATTGTTGAGCAACATAGCAAAATTATCTGTCTGGTCTTTACCAATTCCAAATCTCTACACACACTAACGAATGCATAGACCATTCATTCTGAAGAATCTTTATCCTGCTCAACTGATCTGCTAAGACGTTTATTTTTCATGGAATAAACTACAAGCTTTCTCTTCATTTACATCCAATGGTGAGCTCTGCATCTACATTAGGCAATGGACCTCTTTATGGAGTTGTGATACTAGCACATATGATGTTAGGGAAAACTCGATATGTGCTAGTGGCTAATCCTACATTAGATTAATGCTCCCTATCATGATGCAACCAGTCAACTTGAAGCTTTAAAAGATTTATCTAGCCCTGGTCTTTAATGTTCTACAAGAACCAAACGAAATTTCGCACCATTGAAATACTGTATGAATAACGTCATTGATCATGGAGCTCCAACTTCCGCGAGAGGAGGGATAGTAGAGTTCGTTACCAGCTCGGTCTTCTATGTCGGAATCCGTTGGTTATGTAGAGTAGAGAAGATCGCAAAAATACAAGGGTTTCACAACAGAAAGACCCAAATTAACTTGAGTTTGCAAGGCACATATAGAGGTGATCGACTACGCCAGCGCTCTACATCCTCAGAACCCATACTGACTTAGCAAAACTTGAGGAGTAAGCCTTGGGTTTGATAAACAGCAAGTTAGAGTAGAAGCATTGCCTTTGTCCGAAGACTTGCTGGTCTTCTCAAATTAACAAAAAGTAAATCAAAGTAAGGAACTTATGAACAGCGTTACAGTACTATCAACCCGGAAATCTCATTAATAGGTAAAGAATCATTACCATCATCCAACTATACTGTACAGTAATCAACAAACCTTGTCTTTCCTGCATTTTCCCCATAACTAATTTCATTACTGTATATACTTGGAATTCTTAACATTGTTCTTACCATTTTAACATACCTCTCCTAAAGAAAAGTGGGATTACTGTCTACACAATGATTACCAAAATCACAATATTACCCCCAGCATGAGACAAGATAAATGAGGATCATGATCACCCAGAAGTAACTATCTTGCACAACTTTCACAGGATTTACTTATGCAGATGAAGACATCCCTTATAATAAAGGATTCTAAGTTTTACGCCAAATGTCGATATAAAGCCAGACTTTAAGAAAAAAGCATTATGAACAACAGGGGAGTTTCAAAAAAAAATAATAAGACATTGACAATAATAAACAACTGAATACATTGTGTTGCATTATATTCAATAGAGCACACTTACCTCTGGCAGTGATACTGTATATACACGATCCCTCAGCTTCTCCCGAACAAAAAGTCTCAATACTTTAAAAGGTGCCTTGAACCACAATGGGGCAGTTACTATTAAGACTTTTTTAAGTCTGGCAGGATAGCCACCCTGGAAAAATATTCATCATTAAGATTTAATCAAATACCTACTCCTATGGCTACAAATTTAAATAACACAAAATCAATATTCAAAAAAATCATCCCACATTATATATACTGTATTCTAAATATAAAATAAAATAGAGTACATGCAATATCTAAAGATCACATGTATTGTACACTATATGTATTAGATGGTTCACAATACCTATTTGATTTTATTTAATTATTTTTCTTCAATATATTAATATATTGAGTATGTTTAACAGTTTCAGGTTCATTACATCTTTCATACAACCCACATCACTTCATTTATTCCCTACACCGGTATATGTATATTCTAAGTTTTTTTACCTCTACTATACCACTTTTTGTTTCTTTGTTTCTTAGGTTTTGTTTGGTTCTGACTACTGTATTTGTATTTTCTTTGTTTTGTGGATTCATTTTTTGAAGGAAAATAAAGTAGGTCCTTGGGATATTGTACAGTAAAGTACAGTATACATGAACTTAAATAAGAAATAAATAAAGAAGGCCTTTCTAATGTAGTATGACTTTAATCCATTCACACTATAAGAGTGAGGTTACCACTTACAACCTACCAAAAATAATCAGAATTTTTCAAAGAACAAAGTATGTAAGCCTTGCTATTTACTGTACTTACCTTTAACAATGAAAGTATCTTCTGAGATAACTGATAATCAAAATTCTGATATGAGGATTCACTCATATCATAAATGAAAATTAAACCACATCTCTGAGTCTGCGTCGATTCTAACTCAACATCCAACTGGTAAACAACACCTTGCAATGTTGCTTGTTGAGTAGTAATACGAGGATCATGAAGACGAGCTGTGAACACTGCAATGGCCGCTCCCGACGTATCACGACAAGGCTGTTGGAAGATGTTTAATGGATGAATACTTATAAATAGTTTACTTGTTTCAACTCATAGTATTTTACAGATATGCTTGGCACAACTCCAACTGGGAGTACAGTAATTTAAAGTAAAACACTGGTAATATTAGAGTAAAGATGAAACTAAAATAAGAAAGAACACACTTAGCAATTAAGCCATGAAGGTTTTAGTAGTTCAATTTCAAACTTACTTTGTTGAAGACAATAAAACTGCCAATTCATTACATCTAGATATTTCAGTGTGGATACCCAACACCATTTCAGCCAAACAATGAAAAGGTATACCTAACCCCTGAGTCTATTTAAACTACTTTAACTATTTGGTTGGAAATAAAACAAGGGAAGGGACCGATATTATCGCTACTGTAATGCCTTTATATTTCTTTTTTATTAAAAAGTTCCTTAAAATATGGAACATAATAGGCCCTTTTATGTCTGAGTGGGGAATATTCTCTTATTACCAAGATAGCAGCAGTAGGGGATTCAGCATTATGAAGCTTCATCTGTGGTGGATAATGTGGGAGGGTGGGCTGTGACACCCTAGCAGTACCAGCTGAACTCGGTTGAGTCCCTTGTTAGGCTGGGAGGAACGTAGAGAGTAGAGGTCCCCTTTTTGTTTTTGTTTCTTTGTTGATGTCGGCTACCCCCCAAAATTGGGGGAAGTACCTTGGTATATGTATGTATGTACCAAGATTTCCCATGGGAGAGACAGCAAAAACTAAGTTTTGTGATGACTAAAAATATTATAAGACCCACTTCCGAGTTTCCCAAGCTATTGTGCAGAAAACTTACAACTTTCAAGAGACAAATGCACTTTTCTCGTCACAATATATTACAAATATTTTTCCCTCAAAATGTCAGTGAGTTGGCAAGGGTAGTTATGGCAAAGTACAGTACAATACATCTTTCAGCTAGCAACTCGGTTAGGGCGGTGAATGGAGCGCACAAAAGCAGCATGTCGTTAGGGAAGTGTGTAGTTTACCAGGTGGACACATCCATTTTTCATGGATGTATGACATTCGCATGTGTCCGTTACCTAACCCCTGCGAATATACCAAGGTGTGATTTGTGCAGTCAAATTCAATAGTTTGTTGTCAGTCACTGACCCTTAGTTTCCAAGTGTAATGTGCACATTAGGCTCACCGACACCTGACATCCCAGGGATTTGATTTTGTAAGAGTCAATAAAGAAGTTTATAACCAATCTCAGAAATTTGAAAAATATGCAAAGTCATCACCAGTAGTTAGAAGAAGTAAGGAAATCAATGGGAGGGATCACATTGGACTGATTCATAAAATCCAACTGAACAAAACAAATTGATAATTATTGGTAACACATGCTAGATATTATTAAGAAGGTAACATAGGTTATTCAGGAAATTTACATTAAGCATCAATGACCATTGCAGCTAAGATGACAGAAAACTTAAAAGTCATTTAATTCATGATAGAGGGACAAAGGAGTAAGCTGAAGCTACCTGTTATGACTGAGCTTATAGTAACATTGAATCTTCCTCTCTTTACCAGTAATGATGAACTTCCAACCTAAAGCCGAGACACACCATCAAAATTTGGCTTCCCCTCCCTATACAGTATCATGATGAGCCAATCCTTAAGGATACCTCTATAAGAGGTCTTAAAGTCCAAACCAACTCCGAGGTGGCCAATGCCATCTACAACTCTAATAAGAGATAAATGCAAATTCATTTACAATTATGGTCCATTCCCTACTTATCCAAACAGTGAATCTTGATGAATGTGGAAATGACCCCTCCATTTCTAAAAATGCTCAAAAATCACTTATAGGGCGTAGTCATAGAGGTTGGACAACAATTTTATGGATAGGTGATAAAACATGGAGATTGAAGTAAAAGCTAAAAAAAAATGAGAGTATAAAGATATTTTGAGTTGAACTGAGGGGAGAAGTTTTTCTCCTTGTTTGAGAACTTCTTCCCATCCCAGGGCTTTTACCATGAAATAAAAATCATAACATACAGAATTCAGGAGTGTGTGTCACAGTATTCTCCTATCAAGAGGTGTTTTTAAGAATGAAACAAAAGCCATGCCAAAAATTGGCTTGAAACAACAAATCACTTACTAATATTGTAAATTTTCCAGATGTAAGCTCAGCACGGAGAGGATCAGATGATGGATTCAAGTGGATTAAACCTTCCCTATGTCTAGTTGCTTCGTGTTGCTCATACAGGTTAACAGCTCTGGTAAGAAAAAGAATTAACATAACTTTTAATATTTACTTAACAAACTGCAGATTTTACAATCAAATTTTCTTGAAAGTAATTAGTACTACAGTACTGTAAGAGAAATGCAAGTAACAGCAAATTTTTTTGTAAAATATTTAATAATATTGGAGATAGACATACAAATGAAACAAATAAGTTTTAATAAATTAGAAAGACACAATTTAGATGGCAATTATAATCAACTAGCTTAGCTTGCAATGATCTTCAGTACACTATCCATAATGCGACACACTTAGGAGTCAAATTTAAGAAGTCCCTGTATCTGTATTGGAGACTAAAAGTCTTGAAACGGTTTGAAGATAATGAAGGAAAAGACCCCCCTTTTTTTTAAAAGCCAGTTGTGTTTTAGATGTACCTAGTAAAATCTATTCTTAAAATTTCCTCAACATATTACAAGTATTTTGCCACCCTAAGAAACATAACCTACCATAATGGAAAACAGTATCACTTTAATATACAATTTATAATTCTATACAACATCTTGTAAACATAAAGAAACCTGATTTTTCAATGAACATTAAACTTGGGGGTGCACAACAGCCAAGGGTTCTTAAACACCAGATCTAATAATAATGCACAAGCAAAAATAGCCAATAGGGCAAGATGGGAGATACCTATGGTGCTGAGAAGAGGATTCAGGAAGTAAGAAGGCCCTTATCTGACATAAATCAAGTTTTACTTCTTAACTTGAGCATGTCAACCATATGATGGGTCAAGATTTTGCATTTTGCTTCATGGCTTCTCTAGACCCTCTTTGCCAGTTGACTAAATCTAGTTTGTGCAATTAAGCAAGCTCCTTTAAAACCTTGTTCCATAACTTCTTTCTTATTTTCAATTAAACTTGATGGTATTTCAACTCAAGAAAATGGAAATTTTTTTATTAGTCACAAGAAGAGATAAGATATGGAATGATGTAACTAGAGGTACCACAAGAGTTACAGAACTATCAGTTAAGATCCAAGAAAGTAAACTGAGGTGGTATGGTCATGTCATGAGAAAGAGATGAACAGCATATTGGGAGGAGAGTGATGGAAATGTAGGTAATGTACAGGGAACGAGAAGGAGAGG
This sequence comes from Palaemon carinicauda, assembly GCF_036898095.1. Classification (NCBI taxonomy): domain Eukaryota; kingdom Metazoa; phylum Arthropoda; class Malacostraca; order Decapoda; family Palaemonidae; genus Palaemon; species Palaemon carinicauda. Next base: position 64,874,995 of record NC_090750.1, on the reverse strand, counting down.
GAGACCAAAGCGAAGGCGGATGGACTGTATCAAGGATGACCTTCGATCAAAGGGATTACCCGGTGATGAAGTGTGGGACAGAGGTAGATGGAGAGCGCTGGCCAGAAACATCAATCCCACATGAAAGTGGGAAAAGATGCAGACAAAGAAGAACATCAACCCCACATGAAAGTGGGAAAAGATGCAGACAAAGAAGAAGTAGTCACAAAAGCTGGTTACAGTAATATTCCTTCTATTCACTCACCAGGGGGTATGAAACTAACTGAATAACTTAATGATTATTAAATTGGCCAAGTGGTACAAGACTACAAATGTTTAAAAAGATACTAAAAAATTTTTTAACAAGATAAGGTATTCGGAATTTTAACATTATCTGAAATAGTCATGAGATAGAAATTACTTATAATTCATCAAAAAAGGTCTAAAACTGATGTCAAATGGTGTTTGACAGTGTAAGTACATGCACCATGAAATTAAGGGAAGCTTCTATCATAAATGCAAAACCTGTGAAACTTTGAACTAGATCCTAAAACGTGACAGTTTATAGGTAAATTGTATTTTTCCTAACATACATACCAAGGACCCAATGTTATAGGAGGAAATACAAGCTTGCTCTCCTCGACCAGAATTTTTCCTCCAATAGGCCCATACCCCCAGCCTCCTTCCAGCCTCCTTTCCACGTCCGCGACCCTGACCCTGAGAGGACGTAACAGGCGACCTTCACCGGTCGCAGAAGCCCACTCTACTCCTCACCCCGGAAAACAAAGAGGTCTACCATGGGGAAGGATGGGGGGGGGGGGGAGTAAAATGATTGGTCCGTGGTAATTGTGTTAGGAAAAATACAATTAACCTAGAAATTGTCATTTGTTCCAATGCGATCTTACCATGGACCAATGTTATAGGAGCCTCAGAATTAGGAGGCGGGGAAGAAATCTCTGTAAGAGATGACGAGGGTCACAAGGAGCTAAAACCAGTCGTAAAAAGTGCTACAATTAAGGTAAATCAAATAATAGGGTTAGATAGCGGAACACTCACCAAGACAACATCTTCCTTCCCGGAGCAGTCCATGGTAGGTGGAAGAGATGGGAGTTCAAGACCCTCTACCCCTAACCTGTTCCATACGGATTGTGTCGTGTGCAGGTCGTCCTTAGAGCCTCTGCTGTGCGACCATGACGGGTCCGAGTTTGAACCCCTCCTGAGACCTGAGGGAGCAGTCCTTGAGGTAGTGGGCTGTGAAGGTCGATAGCCTTGTCCACACGCCTGCTCTCAACACCTGGCCGACTGCCATATTCCTTTTAAAGGCCCACAAGGTGCCGATGCCCCTGATGTCATGAGGTTTGGCGGACCTGGGGGAGGGTTTGCCCTTCGCTACATACGCGATAAGGATAGTTTCTCGCAGCCAGAAGGAGACAGTGTTCTTTGAGACCGCCATTTTTGCTTTCCCCGTAGTTGCAAATACGATCCTGATAGTAAGGCAAAGGTTGGCGGTTCTGGAGAGGTATTTCCGCACCGCTCTCACCGGGCACAATAGCAGGTCCTACAAGTCATTTCTACTGTACTGGGAGTGGCAGGGATGGAAAACTCATCTAACCGCGGGTCTGCTACTACCAGATTCTGCGTTTTCGCCACGAAGTAGGGAATGAAGTTGAAAACCAGCTCCTTCCATCTGCAAGAGTGGGAGACATCTGCTGAGAGGCTATGGAGCTTGCCTACCCTCTTGGACAAAGTCAGGGCGAGGAGGAACACCATTTTCAGTGCGAGTTCCTCGCCCGTAGCAGAGGCTCAAAGGGTAATCTCTTCAGAGGGTCGAGGACCTTGATGATGTCCCACAAGGATGCCATGAGAGCTCTGGGTGGACATGCCTGCTTGAAACTTCTTATCAACATAGAGAGCCGTTTGAAAGAACCTAGGTTTAATCCCTCGAGGAAGAAGACCTGTCTCAGGGCTACCCAGAAAATCTTCACTGTTGGAACTGACGTAGGTGCACTAGGAAGTCAGCGATGATTGGGATTGAAGAGTTGAGGGACTTTATGCCCTCCCCGACGCACCATTTATCAAAGGTCGCCCACTTCACCTGGTATACGGCGATCAAAGATCTGAGCGGCTGTCCTTCTGGAGTATCCCTTCCTTCTTAGCAAACACTGAACAGTCTCCACGATGCGTGAAGGGAGAGGTTAGGGAGACCTTCGTGAAACCTCTGGAAGTATGGCTGCCTTAGCAGGTCTTGTCTCCAAGGCAGGGGCTTTTACGACCTGGGAAGGTCACCTGTGACGTCCACTCACAGTATGATAGGAAAACAAGCGAGGTCAGGTTCGTGCACGTGGAGAGGGGGTGGGGGAGTATGGGCCTGCTGGGGGGGAAATTCTGGTCGGGGAGAGCAAGTTCAGAAGTTCCTCCTATAACATTGGTCAAAGGTAAGATCATGTTGGAACAAATTAATGAATTAGAATGGGTCCACTATAAAAATAAACTTCAACAAGATATCACCAAAATTTTCATCATGAATATGACCCACACAAAACCCCCAATCACAATTCAAAACCTGAACATGAAGCTCTTAAATCCCTGTATTTTCCAAAATATTCCCTAGAAACAAGTCTCACTTTTGTTACATGCAATAGTAAGTAAGAATCCAATTCTTTCAAAATAGTTATGAAATAAAGATGAAAAAAAAAAATATGTAGCACATATTTAGAAAAAAGCCCGTGAATCAAATGTCACAAGGTAAACTGAAATTCCACCAATGATAAAATGTCAGTGAAGGATTATAGTCGTCTGCATTTCCCTCTGCTGATTACTGTATATGCAAAGGTTACAACTACAAACACTTCATGTAATATCCAACCATATCTTTCTTTCTTTAGAATTATTTTGAAAAAATTTCAATGGCTATTATTCCAGAAGTAATCTTCTCTGACTTTAAACAGCTAATAACGATTCAATTTCCTATGATATACGAGAATTTGCTATAAATAATATTCCTTGGTTCCTGTAAAATACTATGAGAGAAAATAATTGCATTATTCCCTGACTGAGTTAGAATGTGGTTGAGCTAATCTACAACTAGCAATGCAATTGTATTATTAATATTATTATTATTACTTGCTAAGCTACAACCCTAGTTGGAAAAACAGGATGCTATAAGCCCAGGGGCTCCAACAGGGAAAATAGCCCAGTGAGGAAAGGAAAAAAGGAAACAATATTTTAAGTAGAGTATCAAAATAAATATCGCCCATATAAACTATATAAACTTTAACAAAACAAGAGGAGGAGAAATTAAATAGAATAGTGCGCCCGAGCATACCCTCAAGCAAGAGAACTCTAACCCAAGGCAGTGAAAGACCATGGTACAGAGGCTATGACACTACCCAAGACTAGAGAACAATGGTTTGATTTTGGAGTGTCCTTCTCCTAGAAGAGCTGCTTACCATACCTCAGTGTTGTGAGGTGAATGAGGACCGAGGAGAATATGTAAAGAATAGGCCAGACAATTCGGTGTATGTGTAGACAAAGGGAAAATGAACCGTAACCAGAGAGAAGGATCCAATGTAGTACTGTCTGGCCAGTCAAAAGATGCCATAACTCTCTAGTGGTAGTATCATCAGGATAGACTGACTACAAAAATCTTGAGACTTTCTTGATAAGCAAATTCTTTGTGGAATTGAAAAATAGTCTGGATGACTTTTTCAAAAGTAAATTTGCAATCGTAAATGAATTGTATGTAGTTAGAGACAATGTCAATGCAAAGATCTAGATGTTGAGGAGCCACTGTCCTTGACCTACTTGCAATCATACTTGAGTTCCTTTAAGGTTCACCATGTACTAATTCTAGAAAAATTCTAAGAAAAATAATTTAATTTAGGCAATTTACTTCTGTTGACAGCAGTTCCATTATTATCAGTTATCATTATTGTTACTATAAGCTATAGCTGTTGTGGATTGTAAAATCTGGGCCAAAGGCCAGGCACTTTATCTAGTGATGTATGTAATTTAGTGCTGTTATAAATTAAGTAAAATAATTAAAACTACAACACTAACTGAAAAAATTCCTTACATGAGCATTCACACACTCAGAATACCATCTTACCAATACTTAAAAGAATGAAGAAAAAGAATCTTAATACCTAAAGGGCATCACAACTTATACTTGCACCTAGAACATGAACATGAGATCAACAACTTCAGAAAAAATCCATCAACTGTACAAAATAGGACATATTCCTCAATACATTATCAATCAAATGATAAACAATATTTTCCCAAAAATTATGGGATTCTCTCACAGATTCACTACATTGGAGTGTGAAAAAGATAATGACAAATGACCCTGGGAGATAACATGAAGCAAAGAGGAGTATATAGCTAAAATCAGACCAATACGACTGGTGGTTTAAATGTGAAATCAAATAAAATGTTCCTAAAGACAGACTAAAAAAATGACCAATATAGCCCAGTTTATTTTCCAAACCTTAACAATTGAATAAACTCAACTGTCTGATGAAAGAAAAAAAAAAAAATTGAATATTTGATATTAACTTTTTATTGAACATTTAATGGCATTATCAAACTAGAACTTCGGTAAACAACCATTAATAAAAAAAATACCAGCATAATCTCAGATATTTTGTACAGTATATACTGTATAAGAAATGATGTACAAATCCTTGCTAAATCTCTATAGTTTCATCTTTAGACTGAAAACACAAAAAAGAAAGAATACACTACTGGATCTTACTTCATATAATGTGGGGCATTTCTCAAAGAATCTCACAAGCTTAGGCATTATTACTAAAACTAATCACTCATGACCCCACAACTGTATTTCTAAATGATCTTCACTTGATTTAAATAAAGCTTTGGTGCTACTGATATATAAAAAGATAATCACTTTAAATAATAAACAGCTCAACAGACTGACACCAAAGGAGTGAGCTCAACCACAATATGAAAGAAATCTAAACAACTGCAAGGGGGAAAATGTCCTATTACAATGCATGGCAACTGCACCGTCTTATCTTAGATAAGATTTCATTCATTCTGTTGAAAGAGAGAATTAACGTTGTCCCCAACACGTGTACAGAAATGAGGAAAGAAAAGTTTCATAAAGTAAAAAAATCAACAGATCAATGACAAAATATCATTCAAACAGTTTTATATCCTAAATATAATTTGTAAAGGTTATTGGAGGCAGCATGAGGAAGGGCAGTGAATGGTGGAATGAAGGAGTGAAGGTAAAAGTGGAAGAGAAAAAGAGGGCTTTTGAAGAATGGCTGCAGAGTAATAGTATAGAGAAGTATGAAAAATATAGAGAGCAAAAGGTGGAAGTAAAGCGCAAGGTACGTGAGGCAAAGAGGGCAGCTGACCTGAGGTGGGGTCAGGGACTGGGTCAGTCATATGAAGAGAATAAGAAGAAGTTTTGGAAAGAAGTGAAGAGAGTAAGGAAGGCCGGCGCAAGAATTGAAGAGACAGTGAAAGATGGAAATGGAAGGTTGTTAAAAGGAGAGGAGGTAAGGAAAAGGTGGGCGGAATATTTTGAAAGTTTGCTGAATGTTGAGGATGATAGGGAGGCAGATATAATTGCGGTTCCAGGTGTTGAGGTGCCAGTGATGGGAGATGAGAATGAGAGAGAGATTACAATAGAGGAAGTGAGGAGAGCACTAGATGAAACGAGAGTAGGAAAAGCATCGGGTATGGATGGTGTGAAAGCTGAGATGTTGAAGGAAGGGGGTGTGACTGTACTTGAATGGTTGGTGAGATTGTTTAATGTGTGTTTTGTGTTGTCAATGGTACCAGTAAATTGGGTCTGTGCATGTATTGTACCACTATATAAGGGTAAGGGAGATGTGCATGAGTGTTGTAATTCAAGAGGTATTAGTTTGTTGAGTGTAGTTGGAAAAGTGTATGGTAGAATACTGATTAATAGGATTAAGGATAAAACAGAGAATGCAATCTTGGAAGTACAGGGTGGTTTTAGAAGAGGTAGGGGTTGTATGAATCAGATTTTTACAGTTAGGCAGATATGCGAGAAATATTTAGCAAAAGGTAAGGAGGTGTATGTTGCGTTTATGGATCTGGAGAAAGCATATGATAGAGTTGATAGGGAAGCAATGTGGAATGTGATGAGGTTATATGGAGTTGGTGGAAGGTTGTTGCAAGCAGTGAAAAGTTTCTACACAGGTAGTAAAGCATGTGTTAGAATAGGAAATGAGGTGAGCGATTGGTTTCCGGTGAGAGTGGGGCTGAGACAGGGATGTGTGATGTCGCCGTGGTTGTTTAACTTGTATGTTGATGGAGTGGTGAGAGAGGTGAATGCTAGAGTGCTTGGACGAGGATTAAAACTGGTAGGCGAGAATGATCATGAATGGGAGGTAAATCAGTTGTTGTTTGCGGATGATACTGTACTGGTAGCAGACACAGAAGAGAAGCTTGACCGACTAGTGACAGAATTTGGAAGGGTGTGTGAGAGAAGGAAGTTGAGAGTTAATGTGGGTAAGAGTAAGGTTATGAGATGTACGAGAAGGGAAGGTGGTGCAAGGTTGAATGTCATGTTGAATGGAGAGTTACTTGAGGAGGTGGATCAGTTTAAGTACTTGGGGTCTGTTGTTGCAGCAAATGGTGGAGTGGAAGCAGATGTACGTCAGAGAGTGAATGAAGGTTGCAAAATGTTGGGGGCAGTTAAGGGAGTAGTAAAAAATAGAGGATTGGGCATGAATGTAAAGAGAGTTCTATATGAGAAAGTGATTGTACCAACTGTGATGTATGGATCGGAGTTGTGGGGAATGAAAGTGATGGAGAGACAGAAATTGAATGTGTTTGAGATGAAGTGTCTGAGGAGTATGGCTGGTGTATCTCGAGTAGATAGGGTTAGGAACGAAGTGGTGAGGGTGAGAACGGGTGTAAGAAATGAGTTAGCGGCTAGAGTGGATATGAATGTGTTGAGGTGGTTTGGCCATGTTGAGAGAATGGAAAATGGCTGTCTGCTAAAGAAGGTGATGAATGCAAGAGTTGATGGGAGAAGTACAAGAGGAAGGCCAAGGTTTGGGTGGATGGATGGTGTGAAGAAAGCTCTGGGTGATAGGAGGATAGATGTGAGAGAGGCAAGAGAGCGTGCTAGAAATAGGAATGAATGGCGAGCGATTGTGACGCAGTTCCGGTAGGCCCTGCTGCTTCCTCCGGTGCCTTAGATGACCGCGGAGGTAGCAGCAGTAGGGGACTCAGCAGTATGAAGCTTCATCTGTGGTGGAAATGTGGGAGGTTGGGCTGTGGCACCCTAGCAGTACCAGCTGAACTCGGCTGAGTCCCTGGTTAGGCTGGAGGAACGTAGAGAGTAGAGGTCCCCTTTTTGTTTTGTTTCTTGTTGTTGTCGGCTACCCCCCAAACTTGGGGGAAGTGCCTTTGGTATATGTATGTATGTATAATTTGTAAAAGTTAAAAAAAAAAGAATGAGGAATTGTTTCAACAGAAAAAGTTTATTGACAATCCAAAAATACTTGATATATATATATATATATACACGAGAGGCCACTTCTGTTAAGTTTACTCAAAAAGATTGGATCTAAATAAAATGGAGAAATGTTCTCGATAGGATATACGATACAGTAGAAATTTTAGTTCAAACTAAGCTTAAATTTGGACATAGGGCCATTCAGTCTAAAAAAATAAAAAAATGTACTGTACTGTTATGATAAATAATAAGTGACGAAAGTTTCAAGAAAATACACAGCATAATTCCAGAGATATCCTCTGGACAAAATCCAAGTGCAGGCAGACATGGGGTTTCGATATACTGTGCCACAAACACAACTTCGTTTCAAAGGAACATAAAATAATTATAGAAAATACTGAAATATTTTGCATTACCAAAATGAAGCAACAATAAAGGTGTTAATATGGCACTATAGCATGAAGAAAATTCTACAACCAAATGACAGGATATATCTTCCATATTGGAAATAAAATTTAAGATTAAAATAAACCATGAACATAAGTGTCTTTCAAAACCAACCTCTTGAGTAACAAATAAAATTTTGTAAAAGAAAGAAAGAATTTAAATCAAATAATAAAAATTTCTTCGTTAATAAGCCTTCATCGTTTTGGATCATGATGATTACAGAAATTGCAATGCTCGACATTCATCTTGACTAATCAACAAGGAATCACTAAACATTGAATCTTGTGTTCTCACGTAACGACCTTATATGCGGTCAATTACAAAGATGGACAAAGATTTACAGTGATCTTATAACAAAAAACAATGTTTCAAAATTACAAAAATCTATTTAAAAACTGGATAGATTAAGAGAACTGGTACCTTATAAAAGTGTGATTTTTTTTCTAAATATTGTTAAACAATAATTAAAATATAGAATTATTTCAAAATACGAAAATCTATTTAAAAACTGGATAGATAAAGAGAACAGGTACCTTACAAAAGTGTGATTTTTTTTCTAAATATTGTTAAACAATAATTAATATATAGAATTATTTCTTTCAGAGTGAAGGACCACTGATGTTTATAGGACCCTTTACAGCACAACTGACACGAAAGATACTAGACAAAATGATAACGAAAGTAAAATCTACATCTAACAGGAATAGTGTCAATATTTAAATTTCATCAAAACTAGAAAAAATAATAAGGTTAATGATAGTTTATGACATGAAATATAAAGAGGACACCCATATAAAAAGCCAGAGTCTTCCATCTGCAACTCATCCCTTACCTGGTAACATCAAACTTCCTTGCCATAAGAAACTTGACGGCCGTGTTCCATGATAAAGGACCCACGTTCCGGGAACGTCGCAATTTATTCACTTGTTCTACAAACTCTTTTGTCGCCTGCAGGGGAATAAAAAAAAACAAGATATCAGTGATTGTCAAACAATGAGCAACATGCAAAGGGAAAACAAAGGGATGCAAAATTAAAAACAACTTATAATTGATTCAAAAGTAGGTAGACAATTCAATCTGCATTCAATAAAACATCAATCAATCAGCCTTCAACAAAAAAATTAAAAATGGAAAATTAAAAAAAGTCAATCCAAGTTCTCCTGTAATGAAAATATAAAGGTAAATAACTTCCCACGTGCTGTAGAATTACAAAAAAAAAAAAAAAAATTAAAGGCTCTTCAACTCTCACTACATTACTCTGTTGAATACTGTGCCATGCATACCAAAGAACATCCACTGTACACTACACCTTCATAATCAATTACTCTTTAGACGAACACCATTCATCAGTTCATTACTTTTACTTGAAGCGAAGGAAATAACATGCAAAAAATTACACACTATTCGAATTCCCTGTTGAACATACATACATAATAGTTGAATGCAAAGGCCAATCATAGCAAACATTTACACAATTTAATTACATATACAATACGTTGAGAAACAAGGCCAGACAAAGATAAGATTACAAAATTGTGAATAATTTGCATTTTTCTAACAACACAAACCGGAGTCTTTTGATAGTAGTATGATTCCAGCAACTCTGAAGTCATAACTAATAAAGGGCAACGGTTTATATGTGTAACAACTATTTATTTATTTAGTTATTTATCTATATATTATATACTATATATATATATATATATATATATATATACACATACATATACATACCTATATACATATACATATATATACATATATACAGTATACATATACATATATATACATATAAATACACACACACACACACACACATATATATATATATATATATATATATATATATATATATATATATATATATATATATACCGTATATATATAAACATATACATATATATATATATATATATATATATATATATACATATATATATATATATATATATATATATATATATATATATATATACGTACATACATACGTACATACATATATATATATATATACTTCTATTCAGTTAATCATGGGAGGAATTGAAAAAGATGATAAAAGATTTTAACAGAGAAAGCAGACATGTGGGACTTACAATTTATACGAGTAAAGCTACGGTAACGTTCAATGAAAATGCAACCACAACAAATAAGTGTTATGGATGAACCTCTAGATATTATTTACGAATATACATACTTAGGACAGACAGTTTTCTCAGGACATGAAACCGAAATTAATAGAAGGATAAGCATGGGATGGAGAACATTGGGTAAAAAAAAAAAAAAGAAAAAAAAAATTGGTTATGAGATCTTGGAGCTTTGCTATATCCTTAAAACATTAGCTATTTTAGTTACAACTCAAAGAGCTATGGAAAGAAAAATGACGGGACTAACACTAAAGAGACAGAAAATAGCAACATGGATACGAGAATACGAGAGCAAACTAAAGGAGAGGATATTATAACAATATGTAAGACAAAGAAAGACATGGACAGGAAATATAATGATAAAAACTTAATATAGATGGATATTAAGATTAAATAATATATATATATATATATATATATAAATATAAATATATATATATATATATATATATATATATATATATATATATATATATATATAATAGAATATAATATAATATACATATATATATATATATATATTTATATATATATATATAAAATATAATATAATATACATATATATATATATATATATATATATATATATATATATATATATATATATATATATATATATATATATATATATATATATATATATATATATATATATATATATATATATATATATATATATGGTTTTCTAGCATCCTAACATCTAAGAGTAACTACATGAGAAATAAAAAAAAAAAGTTCCCTCATGGAATTCGAGCCTACAAGCAACAGTGACTTTTGTCTTGTTCTCTGGAATCAGTTAGTGTTATATGAAATAGATTTTTCTTTCATCTTTATTTCTTAATATCTATTTCAATTAAAACGGATGGCTACAAAGAAAAGCTACATGTCACCGAGTCACTTTAATACTTTATACCCAAAAATATATCAGAATCCACCACAATAACATCCACTTCTAACCCTTTCTAAAAGAACTGCTCCATCAATTCTTCCAACATCACTGGGCTATTTTTCCCTGTTGGAGCCCCTGGGCTTATATCATCTTGCTTTTCCAACTGGGGTTGTAGCTTGGATAATAATAATAATAATAATAATAATAACAATAGTAACCGTTCCATTTCCTAATTTTACACTTAGTTTCATAACCTTCATCTTGCATATATTAACTTTTCAACTTATACTTTTTTTCCAAGTTGTCAGATTACTTTCGTTGTTTTTCCATTTTTCTTAACCATACACAATCTTTACAGTATCATTTGTAAAGATCGACCATTCCAAACCTATCATGTCACAACAGCCAAGGGGATGAAAATCTCTCTCTTAGACCCCCTTTTGTATCAAACTATTCACTCTTCGGTATGAATTTTTTAACAAATGCTTCGCTTCCATAATAAAATCTAATAACTTAACTTCTACCTTATGCATGCAAGTTACACTGTCTTTCCTCCCGACTTTTTCTAGGTCTATATACACCCCATACAGTTTATTCCCTTTACTTTCAAACTTCAGACAGACTACTTCATAAAAAATTCACGTTTCAAACAACGTTGTTTCTGTCTTTACCCACACTATTCTACCAGAAAGTCTTTCTATTATATCTTGCCTTCAATCTAGTCCGGGGGAGTGCTTAGACCTACTTTTAATAAGAATCAGCTTGGCGAGGAACTATTCACTTGATTTGTCATTTTTTTTTCTCTTTCCCTTCCCTCTACCTTGACGTGAAAATGAAACATGACAGTCACTGGATACCAGCTACTTTACAATGGGTTAAAGAACATATCTTTCGTCCGGGATCACAACATTTGATATATACGTCGCGCAGTGAACTCAATATTCAATACACTACAACTGAGAGAGAGAGAGAGAGAGAGAGAGAGAGAGAGAGAGAGAGAGAGAGAGAGAGAGAGAGAGAGAGAGAGAGAGAGAAATCAAAGAAGAAAATTTAGTTAAACTTCAACGGTCTTTCAATGGAAACATTTTTTTTAAAATCAGGAGAAATATTAGAAACTTGCAAAATTACACACAACACTTGAAAAATTACCGGATATACATACATGCATACACACATCACTCCACCTCTTTTGTTGATAATAATTCCATTTCTATCCTTTGAAGCAAATACCTGTTGGTGCCATGTTCTTAGTGCTCTTTTCATTAACTTTGTGTATCTTCCTTTCTTTAGTTTCCTATAAATTTATCCATAAAAACCACAGCGTTCAGTACGCTAGTCAATGACAAATAGTTCACGTATACTGTATGTTTCATTATACCCAAGGTCACTGTGAGAGAGCAGCCACTTCTAACTAGGTCCACTTTAAAACGTTCCCATTATTAGACAAGCAACATGACAAAAAATGTTTCAAACAATGGGCGACCTACAAAACCGTGACAACGTCTTGTTTCTAAGAGCGACAAGGCAAAATCAGAAAAAACGAGAATAAATTTTCTTCAAGAGAGAGAGAGAGAGAGAGAGAGAGAGAGAGAGAGAGAGAGAGATTAACAAGCATGTAAAAAGAAAAATGGAAGAGAATAAGGAGCTGGAGGAAGAAAAGGACAAGCATAAAACACCAATCACAATAAAACTATGAGAATCCAAATCATCAACATCACGTACTTCACCATATTAAAAGCATTTTAAACATGGTTATAAAGAACTCTAAATGCATTACAAACATGGTAGCAATATTGATATACTGTAGATTACAATATAACATGATACAATAAGCATTGTGGAAGCCTTTGATAATCAACCTCAATATTGGAGAGAAATGACATTAACAAAATAAAGAAACATACGAAATGAAATGCGTCAAACGATGGTTGTCATGGAAGCATAAGTCGTTACCGAACGACACCCTCTCTCTCTCTCTCTCTCTCTCTCTCTCTCTCTCTCTCTCAAGTGAGAGAGTATTAGTTATGACCTATGAATATTCAGCGGACAAAGTTTATTCAGTTTACAGTGAAAGAATGTCTAAATGGGAATACTTAAAATGGAAATAGGAATCGATTAAGTGTGACATATGTATCGGTAACATAATGCATACCTGACACGGTCTATCATCAGTCTTCCAGGATACAGATCTTTGCCATTCGTTAGTGCAATCAACTGTCAATACACGAAATAATCTACATGAAATCTAAATGACTTGATCCTCTTCTCCCGCAAAATATAATCTAAAGTTCCTGGATTTTAATTGACCGCTCGTCCTTACAAAACAAATAAAACCTTCATTTATAAGATTAAGTAAAACTCGCCCGTCCTTACAAAACAAATAAAACCTTCATTTATAAGAATAAGTAAAACTCCTTATCTGCATAAGACAAATTCAATTACCCCTCTCTCTGAACTCTATCAAATGACATTTTTTATTTCATTTAATTGCGTTCTAAATCTAACTTCCCATTAAAAATTCGAATGCCACCTTTATACTTATGAGTTTAACTCTGCAGGAAGACAAGTATTTAATAACCCCCACTTCGTATACATTCTACGAATTTTCAAGAAAAAAATTACCGGTAAATATTTCCACCATATTCTTAATATATTTACAACGAAACTGCCAACGAAAATTTATATAATTTTCCTTGTCAAATTTATTTCCATCGAAATCAAGGAATCATATTAGCCTTTATCAAAAAATATTAACATTCATATATCAAATTTATTCTTCTTTATGAAATTCAGTTTACTCTAAAAATACATACCATTCCAAACTATACACAATTCCTTATTTAAACTCTAGACTAATTTTCTACATTTCCCTTAAAAGCTACAAATAACGGTAAAATACCAGCCGCACAAAATTGTCACATAACCCCCCCCCCCCAAAAAAAAAAAATCATTATTTCAACGTCGATAATTGGACAAATATTAATACAGTTACAGAAAATACCTTTAACATTTGAATACTGACAGAAATAGTCCGTTTCAAGAAAAAATTCTGGCCATCAATGACTAATCAGCAAAAGTTTCCCTCTCATCCCAATGAATGGTATTAACACACCTCAGTATTTCATGGAAATAGCGGGTGTTAAAATCAAAGATTTTTTCCCTCTCGATTGGAGTCCTTGACTTACACCAACTACAGTATACCTACATGTGTTATCCAGTCTTTCTATTTTAAGAGGAAACATTAGCGGAACATTTGTTATCCAGTCTTTCTATTTTAAGAGGGAACATTAGCGGAACATTTGTTATCCAGTCTTTCTATTTTAAGAGGAAACATTAGCGGAACATTTGTTATCCAGACTTTCTATTTTAAGAGGAAACATTAGCGGAACATTTGTTATCCAGTCTTTCTATTTTAAGAGGAAACATTAGCGGAACATTTGTTATCCAGTCTTTCTATTTTAAGAGGAAACATTAGCGTAACATTTGTTATCCAGTCTTTCTATTTTAAAAGGAAACATTAGCGGAACATTTGTTATCCAGTCTTTCTATTTTAAGAGGAAACATTAGCGGAAAATGAATTAATACTGGACTAGGAATATTAACCCAAGCTGGCTGGCTGGCTCGAAGGGCACAATTACAGCAGGGCCACCGTTTAGCCATTAGCGCGGCTCATCCGAAGCTATACATTTCCATTACACATTACTATCAAACGAGGAACATGGGGACGAATTAATGAGAGGGAAATCACGCGAATAATTATCCATTTACTAAGATTACTCAAAAAAGTAATTTAATTCAATAAAAATTCAAAAAGGAAATTGACCTTGAGCACAACTATGAAAAATATATCTAAATCTGGATGATGACATTGGCCAACGCTGGGGTCAAATGGCCACCAAATCTTAAGATTTATGTCTTTTGACTGGTTTCACCTTATGGCATTAACTCGTTGAGATCCTTCCGGTTCCAGTGACCGAATGGTTTACATTCTTATAGAGTAATGATTTCTCCCCGCTTATTTTCTCACGAACTCTGCTGAAATCCATCGCAGTCAACTAGCAACAAATACGGTCCACAGCTAAAGGCAGCAGAACCATACTGGCTTTACAAAGGAACAAACCCAATTCCTCCTCACTCGGTCCTGTTTGGGGATCGAGGATGGTAATGGTCATTCCATTTGAAAGCAGAGGGCGCTGCCGATTGCAGAGAGAGAGAGAGAGAGAGAGAGAGAGAGAGAGAGAGAGAGAGAATAGCTGCGATTTAAATGGCTTTCCAACGACCATCATAAAGTACTTGCGCGGAATGGCAGTGAGGGGAGGGTTGGATGGCACCCTTGACAGGGAGGGGCAAGCACCATTTTAAACCACTAAATATTTACCTGTACAATTTTGACGGCCAAAGGTCAAACCATTTTAACCAAACGCAGTGAGAATCAAATGTATCCTTTCATTAGGTGATGGTATGCATTGGCTTCTCAATCTCATTGTGGAACGGAATAATAGAAATTACCTCGAGTATTCTGATATTAAATATACATAGGAATGTAGTCGCAGTCCACCGTTTACATATAAAATTAACACATTGGAAATAACTTGTAAAAAAATTACAAGGACATTCTTCAAGTTTTTATTGCCTCAATTTAAAGGAGAACTTTTAAGAGGATTCATTAGTCATTTTCTATAAAACCACTTAATGTTTCTGCTTCTTTTTTCATGATAGCTAGGAGTTTTCCTCATTCGAAGCTAAAGGGGAACAGCGATTACTCTAGTCATGACTCATGCAAAGATATCTGCTACGCAAATTGTATATATTCCCCAATAAAACTCTCTCTCTCTCTCTCTCTCTCTCTCTCTCTCTCTCTCTCTCAGTAAACAACAGCACAAGTTGGAGAGCGATCCTATACACAGTGATAAAGATGACACAAACTTCAAATTTTCTCATGTAAACCATCAAACGTGGAAAGAAAGCATGAGGAAATAGGAGAGGTAGGGAATGGAAGGGTGAGGAGGGGTATGTAAAGATCAAAAGGACAAAGGCCCTACAAACACAAACACACCTTAATGTATTGAGGTCAGCGACTTACTGAAGGTAAAAAAAAATAGTTGTAAGTGAGCATCTATACGAGTAGCTTTTCATCCTTATTAAACACTTACTGGTCGCGAATTTTTCCAGTTATTTTTCCTTTAGTGATATCTATGATTAAAAGAGACCATCCTTATGGAATACATATTCAGATGTCCTTAGGTCATTTAAGGGGTATTTTATTCCATCATACTTTCCAGTCTTAAAACGTTGTGGACTTTGCATCCCATGCCATTGGCATTGCAGCACTAGTTAGGCATTCATACTTACTATCATAACTGTAACAGTTAATTTCAAAATAACTGACGCATCACACAATATATATATATATATATATATGTGTGTGTGTGTGTATGTATGTGTGTGTGTGTGCGTGCGTGAGAGAGAGAGAGAGAGAGAGAGAGAGAGAGAGAGGTTAGGGAAAGAGCAATGCATTGGCGAGTCAAATATTCATACTCCAATCGCCCAATGTACATCAACAGCGTATTATACCTTTTACAAACCTGAAAATTCCAATATGCCTTGTATGCATAAGGACGCTTTCTTTCAATACTTCTCCCAAACATCACTTTCTGTCTTCCTAGCTATGGTCCTTCACTTTATGACGAAATCATCTTTATCATTTGATATTATTTTCACATGTATTTTACCACCTTCATACCTCCTAATTTCTCAACCGTAACTCGTCTTATGCCACATATTTAGATAAGTATATGCTGTAGCTCATTTTATTACATTAAGCAATTGCATTTGAGTTCCACTTCCATCAAAGAATTTTACTGTATTTCTATTAATTTATTGCCACTCTAAAGTGTCTCTGAAAATGTTTGCTATCTGCCTTGCTCTACCTATTCCAGTACTTGTCTGTATTAATCTCGATAACTATTACATCTACTCCATAAAGTTACTTGTATAAAAAGTTTCCTTCTTTCGGTATTGTCCCTATATTCTGTTTCTAATAACCCTTGTAACCTTACTCTATATTACCTACGAAAACGAAGTTGGGAGGAGGGTATGTTTTTGCCCATGTCTGTCCGTTTGTGAACAACTTCCTGACCACAATTTTACTTATATAATGACACTTTCAGGGATAAATGGTTATGTTGAGACGTGAAGTGTTTCAATTTTGAAAGTCCTAGATTAAAGGTCGATCGAATTATCCCTAACTTTACCCCCAAGTTCGAACATTGTTGTCACACACACTTCAAATACGCCTACAATCTAAATTGATTCAGGGAAACGCAAGCTGGTTTCGAGAAATAAGCTGCCGTGGCAAAGGTCTGTACTCTCCAAGTACTTTTCTACTCGATTATATTTCTAACTTACTCCTATAGTAAACCTACTTAGACTTTCCTCAATCAATTATATATAATCAGCCAACATCAGCGACTTCGCTTTCAATATAAAACTTTTATAGTCATTAAAAGTTATTCTGTTCACTTTATTTGTACAGTTGGCTTCATTAATTCCGGTACACTGGCGTCTCCTTAGCTTCCCTAGAAGTGTACCGTAATTAATGCAGCCAACTGTACACCTCAAGAATTATTTTAGTACCAAATTCAAATATTTTAATTTCTTCAATTAATAATAATTGATATCAGGTAAACCCCGAATAATTCATTAAAATCAAATCACAAACTTGCCTTGCAATTTAACCATATTCCAAAATATTTTCTTATGGTTTCATGCCATCAAATGATTTCTCCAAGTTCACGTATACCGCGTGAACTGCACATTTCAGATGACCTTAGGTAAACTATTCTGATAAGAGGATTCAAAGAGCTTGTAAATGTTCCGAGCCACTGGCAATCCCAAAGGACTTGCTGCCTCTTCAAACCATCAGAGCAGTAACTAGAGTGGCACTCAGTAGAGCGCAGACCTCCGCCAGGGCAGCTTAATTCTTGACCTTTTGGACTGATTTTAAAGCTTTGCTCGACCGTGATCTTGACCTTTGACCTTCAAAAGCTTAATTATTTCCAGCTTTTACACAAGTTTGAAATCCCTGCAGGTTTCATTACTTTACAATTAAAATTGTGGCAGTATGCTTGATGACCAGAATTTGACCTTTTTCTTGAACTTGACCTTGGACTCTACATTGACCTTCAAACTTTGCATTTATTAAATGGTATGGATTTTCATACACTCAAATATGAACCAAGTTTGAAGTCTGACAACGTTGTCCAAACTTATGGCTGATTCCGTGAATTGGACATTTTGCTTGACCGTGACCTTGAGCTTGACCTTCCAAAATTGAATCATTTCAAGCTTTTTATATAATAGTTAATCCAAGCAAGTTTCATTACTATACGATTAAAATTGTGGCCAGGAAGGTGTTCACAAACAAACACAAACAAACAGTCTCTTAATTAGCTATGGTCTTTTACTTTCTGACAAAGTCATCTACATCATTTTATATTATTTTCACATGTATTTTACCACCTTCATACCTTCAAAATTCTCACCCTTAATTCGTCTTATGCCATATATATTAAGATAAACCTTGACCTTCCAAAATTTAATCATTTCCAGCTTTTTATATAGTAGTTAATCCATGCAAGTTTCATTACTATAAGATTAAAATTGTGGCCAGGAAGGTGTTCACAAACAAACAAACACAAACAGGGGGTAAAACATAACTTCCTTCCGACTTCGTAGGAGGAGGTAATAAAACTTTTTCCAGAATGAGGAAGTTGACAGAAGTGAATTAGAATTGTTGAGCCTAACATTTTTGTGTATACATGGAACACAATTTCTAATACACACCAACAAATGCATAACACTAATAACCTATCTTTTAAATTGCCTAATATTATTTTAGATATATTTTATACTGAATCGCTAACACGGTCGTCTAACACTTTGTCAAATCTGATCAAGATAGAGACACAATTACAATATGAATCATTTGTTTTCCTTTCTAAAATTCACTCTTATCAAAGGATGGATTAATAAGGAGTTTCGCTTGGTAAACAACTATCGCTTTTCAATCATGATCTCTTGTTTACTAAACACTATTCTCTAATAAGTTGACCAACAGTAGTAAATGTATGATAATAACAATTATCAAGAAAAAGTATCAAAATTCTTCCGTTGATGGAAAGAATTGTAAAGTAATCAACCATAAGTTCTTTGTTCAAAATCGAGACCTTGATAAAAAATGACCAACAAATACTACGAAAAGACCCTGCAAACAAAAACTTTAAATCTCTCTCTTTGTTTCAGAGATGACCGACTAAAGTTCAACAACTCGTACACAACTTCAGTACAACCGGAAAGTGGCCTAACAAACACAATCAACTAGAAACAGACTTAGAAGTTAAGGTCAATTAGTGATATCTGCAACAAAGCAAGACCAAGAGGAGCCAAATACTGAACAAACCAAATAAACCCCAGGCATTGAAAAGGAATTTCTCACTTTTGAACAATGGAGAGGACCAGTACCACTTACTTTTATAAGAGGCTTCCCACTTGATCCGAACCACATTTAGGAACCCTCGGCACAGCCACATAATGAGAAATCATGCTAGCTGATAGCGTCACATAATGGGAACAACCGGTGCCTTTTCCTTTACTGACACAAACATGAAAACAGACAGATGGACATCGACATAAAACGACTCAAAACAACGCTCATTTCAAAGGCCAGACATTGATGATAATAGACAATCAGTCAGTATATTTATGATGCCAATAAATAACACGCAAGGACTTAAGCGTCAAAGGCGTGCCTACTAAAGGAAGCAAATAAGATTATCCAACAAAGGAGACGTCGCTAATTTGACACGCAGATCAATTAACATTAAAATGCAGTTAAAAGGTATAAACTAAATGAATAATAAACAAGAGTAATTCGGAATGATAAACAACGCTGCAAAATTATTTGCTTATACCCCTTAAGTAATGACAAACATCCCAAATACACTTGCAACGTGAACATTAACCGTCAGACATGAAAGCAAATAATGATATATAAAAAAACAGCTGTCAGCAATGAATGTCAAACACTATAAAAGGAAGAACGCTTCGAAGCACTTCAGTTGTGGGAGTGCCAATTACGGCATTGGCTATTAATGCCACATGATCTGCTGATTTGCTACCAGCTTAAAATGGAACAGGCTTAGTCAGCTGCTATATTCCCTTGCCATACATTAAACATCTTAGAAAGGCAATGCCTTGGTTTCAACGAGGGATGTCCGTCACAACAAACATATGAAAACTTAACTAGAACAGCAGCAGAAATAAGGAGATATTTCTAACATTAATAATAATAATAATAATAATAATGATAATAATGATAATAATAATAATAACTAAAAAAGCATTTCTTTTTCTCGAAACCAGGGTGCCTTTCCCAGAATCAATTAATCATGTCCAGCTCTTTAAGTTAACAATTTAAAATCCCTACAAGTTTCATTACTTTAGGATTAAAATAGTAGCCGTATGGTTGGTGACCGGAATTTGATCTTTTGCTTGACCTTGACCTTCGACCTTAACACCTCTTTACACAAGTTTAAAATCCCTGCATGTTTCATTACTTTAGGATTAAAATTGTGGCCGTATGGTTGATGACCGGAATTTGACCTTTTGCTTGACCTTGACTTTCGACCTTAACACCTCTTTACATAAGTTTAAAATCCCTGCATGTTTCATTACTTAACGATTAAAATTGTGGCCGTATAATTGATGACCGGAATTTTACCTTTTGCTTGACCTTCGACCCTAACATGTATTAATTGGCGTAGCTTTTCATGCACACAAATATGAACCAAGTTTGAAGTCTGAAAACGATGTGAAAACCTATGGCTGATTACGTGAATTGGACATTTTGCTTGACCGTGAATTTGACCTTTGCCTTCCAAAATCTAATAATTTACATCTTTTTACACAAGTTAATCGCTGCAGGTTTCAGGCCAGGAAGCTGTTCACAAACACACAAATGGGGTAAAACCAACTTCGTTGGTGGAGGTAGTAATAATAATAATAATAGCAGTCAATTTTTATAAAATCTAAAAAGCCACAACTTAATCAAGAAATTTCTAGTTTTCCTTTGAAGATTGCCTAATTATGCCTTTTCCCATTCTAACTTAGAATTTATTTGTTTGTTTACAATATTTATGTACAGCTTGCTCTTTATTGTTTTACTTTCTTTTACCCAGGAACATGATTATGAACACAAGAGATGTTTGAAACGTTGTTATTTGTTGGTGACGGAAATAAATTTAATAATAGTAATAATAATAATAATAATAGTAAATAATAATAATAATTAATCTATAAATTCACAAGAAAAACTGAGCTAATAACAAAGGCAATGAGGAGATGCATCCCTATTTTTCGGCCCAACTCCCTGCAAGTCGAGAGATGTGAATTTACACAAGTGCTTCGTGTCAGGTTCAAGGGCCTAATTGCTACTGCAGGCAGATTAGAAAAATATATTCGCAGACGTAAAGAATTCATCATTTGATAATGAACACGTTGTGTTAATGGGACCACCAAGGGATCTGCAATAACATTTAACAATAGTTTATCTAAAAGAATTAAAACTTGTATTATTATTATTATTATTATTATTATTATTATTATTATTATTATTACTATCCAAGCTACAACCCTAGTTAGAAAAGCAAGATGCTATAAGCCCAGGGGCTCCAACAGGGAAAAATAGCCCAGTGAGGAAAGGAAACAAGGAAATAAATAAATGAAGAGAACAAATTAACAATAAATCATTCTAAAAAAAGTAACAACGTCAAAACAGACATGTCACATATAAACTATTAACAACATCAAAAACAAATGTCATAAATAAACTTTAAAAAGACTCTAGTAGTGTATTAAATGCAGTGACAACTGAAGCTTTAGAATTTTCGTTCTTTCCCTCTAGTATTATCATGTTGTTTCATATTAAAGTTTGGAGATCAATATTAACGACGGCCAAAGTTCAAACTAATAACAACAACAATAGCCACAAAAATCTGACACCAATATAAATACAACAAACGTAATTTTTTTTCAAAAAGAAGAATACACGGCACTACCGCTTCAACCTTCAAACCAATGTGCTTAATCGACCCATTAAATCTCCTCGTATACTTTTATAATTTTCGGGAAATCTCTGTTTTAATAGAGAAAATACCGCGCGTTTGGTTTAGTTTTCAGAGAGAGAGAGAGAGAGAGAGAGAGAGAGAGAGAGAGACGACACAGGACAACATTGGATAGAATTAAATTAATCCAATAGATATCAATCGGCAATACTATCGTCACTGTATTCTTAATATTAACAGTAGATTATATCAATCACCAATTTACCTATTTCATGCTTTAAAACCAACTGAATTTCTCGAAATGAAAACTTCCACAACTAATCAATAACACATGGAAGTAATTGAGACTAAAGTCGTGAAAATTTCGTATGTATATAATACATAAATAATAGATTCATTAAGCCAACATAAGCCATAAAAAACAATACATTTTTATATAAATTTTGCAGAATCAGTTGAGTGAATACAACTACAGAATTGCATAACTCGAAATGGATTACTAAT